>NC_091947.1:17732947-18101280 GCF_041260155.1 Ptychodera flava | reverse complement strand
TATACGATAATTTTTGATTATTGACAAGTAGTCAAAACAAAGGGAAATTAATGCCTTTGAGCTGCAAACATCAATGGAAGAAATTGACATATACGCATTCTTGCTGCATTGCCCAATGAGATAGTTACTTTCATGTCATGTGACCATGCAATGGCCAATCAGAATACAATAATTACCATGTAAGGGGGAATGGGAATTAATGCTCTACATATAGGTCACACAAAATCAAGTCAACCATCACTGAGAATATGACATATATTACCACTCAAGCTGACTAACAAATATGTACAAATAATGAGCGAGGCATCTTTCCTTGGCATTCTGGTTACACTCTACGACAATCACCGAGTGTATTAAACACGACATTCAAAACAGCATTACAGTGTGCAGACACACTTCATACACGCTAAAGCTCATGGGATATGAAATAATTACATAGCACCAGCGACAAGGGTTAAAAAAAGGACAAGTTCTGTTTGCACACCTTTTTCCAATGGATGCCACTGACAGTCAGTGTCTAAACTATAAAATCCATATTATCTAAGTCAGTGGATAACAGAGCTAATCTAAAAATATAGTATTTGACCATTGCAATTTTAATTCAAATTTCTGGATCAAATTTGATTCCCATCCTAATTAAGCCCTGACTCAACCCATTCAACTCTGAACTTGGATGGCGTCCACATATTCTGGGATCACATTTGTCACTTCGTCATACCGACAATGGGTATGATAATTTGTATGTGTCTTCTTTGCTATACTCGTAAGAATGGAAGTTTGCTGCACTGAAAAAACAAAACAAAAACTTGTTGAACATGGGAGATCCACAGTTTGGAGACCCATATAAATTTTTGTAAGCTGTTATCTGAGGTAAGTCACTGATGAAACTTCAAGAACTATGCTAAATTATCGGTAAGATTATTACATTGAGTAAGTTGCTGTCTTTGAATATAGATGGTGTAATAACATGTGCATTTGAAATACTTTCCTCTTCAATGACGGGGTTAATAACTGTGGTTCAAACCCACAGGTAGATGTCCAGCAGCATAGCTGATGGAAAATGCCATCTCATTTCTCAAGCCAAGAAACGAGGGTTTACCTACAATACACCGGTCAAAGTACGGCCACCTCACTGGTACTCCATTTTCAAGAATTAGTCATTTTCAACAACCTTGAACCGAATTGTCTACAGACTGATGGACATAGTGTGTCCACTTTCAGGAAAAAACTCATCCAAAATATTAAACTTCAAACATACAGTAATCTTATACATTATGATTATATTTGCCTGATATGTAGAATGCCCCGGCCACATCTATGAAAGCTCATCAACATTCTGTGTGTGTCATTAAGCCTTCATCTTAAGAGACCAAACACATCAGGCAATCGGTAATACTAGTATTTTTTAAAATTGATACCTTATGCTCGTTTTCAAAGGAGTATGGTGTTTACCTTAGTATATCAGTAAATGTTTGTCACAACCCACCAACCCGGATATGCTAGATTCCACAATAACGAAATCAAGCATTATCTTTGTCTCTAAATAATTAAATGTATATCATGTGTAATCTCTGGCTACATATAAGTACTCTTGTTGGTTTCTAAACACTACTGATACATATTATCTTATGATCTGGAAATAGCACACACTGACAGCAGTGAGCAAATCCAGTTGTCCAGGGTCCCGAGGTGTTCAACCCCATCACCATGAAATGTTGATACAACCTATAGTTTTCTATGGCAAAGTCTGACCTCTTTACATGAAAATGGGGGTTGACAGGGTATGTATTTGTGCACACGTCATGAATGTTGTGTCAGAATGTGAAGAATGTAATTTCAACCAAACTAGGTGGGAACACCAATGAATATAGCCTGATACTGGCCATGAGGGTGAGGACCGACACCTGTTCAATAGAATTACTCACTCCTGTACTTAAATCAACCAAATTTGTGGCAACAGACAATATCAGTCTGTGCAGAGCATACTTCAAACGACATGTGTGGGTCAAGTTTAAAGTAAATTCAAGTTCAGCTAATGAACAGTGAGTTGTATGGTCTTGCTTAGACACATTTTTGACTGTACGGGAAAATTTACCAACCTAGATTGAATAAATCACTATAGAAATTTAAAAATTTAACTGCTATGTCAAACATGCTTGTATAATATTATCAAATTCATCAGGTGTCAGATTATATGAAATATTCATACTTATTATATCATTACTAAATATGACAACAGAAACAGAGATTTGACCTCTCAACTAATTCACATTTCCAATACTTTCAATAGTTCAGAGGGCTCGGAAGGTTGTAGCTGATTGGTAGGTTGGAATTATTTCATCAACTTAAGGAGTCTAAAAACAAAGGCTATAGTGAAGCTGATTGGCTGTTTTGAAATGCTTCATTTATGGCGATGATATTCAGCCACCAATAAGCTACAAGCTTGTGAGATGCTGCACATCACCAGGAGCCTCAGTGAACCCTGAATAATCTCCCTCGTATCCCAGTGCTTTCATAGTCGTCGTCATAAAGCAATCAATTTTATTATGCTTCTGAAGCTTAGATATTAAAAATTTATAGTTCTGACATGATACAACGGGGCAGTTCTGTACTCTAGGTGACCAGAATGGTTGACTGTCATACAGTTTCAGAAACACACTGGGGTCATAAAAATGGCTACTGCTGAAATTGACCAGTTTCAAGTGGGTTCAAATTTGTCCTAATTTGCACATTTAATATTGACACCATTTCTTTTGTCTTGATTTCTTTCTTTCCCTCAAAAGACACACAGGATATAGACATGATAGCCAATTGTAATTGCCCAGTTTGGTATAAAGTTTTTTTAAAATGCCTAAAATCTATGTCTTCTGAATGACAAGATGTGTCAATTCATCCTGTCACATTGCAAGTCTCGTACTCATAGTACAAAGGTTAAAACAAATAAATATACACTTCAAAATAGCTTTTCTCAGTACATTGTATGCCATACTCGTGGCACTACTCAAGTTTGGGGGCAGGGGGGTGACAGAGGGGGTATGACATTGCAGAGAGGTGTTATTTTGATGGCATACACAATTTGTACAAAGGTCCTTAGAAAGATTATAATTTTTAAATTGCTTTGAGTTAAGAGATATTTTCAAGCATGTTATTCTTGGAACGTTTCTTTTAAAGTACTCTCCACTACCAGTCCGGCAAAGTTTTTCATTGATGTAGCCCCTGTGTGTATCCTCTGTGCTTGGCAGCTGAGAGCTACAATACTTACCTCTATACAAGCACCTGCCTCTAATATCCCACTGAAATATTTCAACCAAAGTTTTTCCTGTATTTTGTAACATGTCAGATACTTTTGAGAGTTTTTGTATAATTCAAAATTGCATTTGAAAGAAAAAAAAAAGAAAAAAAAGACTGAAAGGACAGCTGCGATTATTGACTATTGGTTATCAGAGATGAGGTATCCACTAACATTCTAAAGATGTTGCATGTAATGACCTTGGCTTTCCAATATAACATTATATGCAAATGTCTTGTCGTTATGGGGTAGTATTTCAAAATTACATTACCTTCTCTTTTTCAAGTCAAAAGGAAATTAGAGAATTGCACAAAATCAAAGCAGAATTTTAGCAGAATGAATTTTTAGGCAGCAGTGGACCGACAGTGCCAAATGTAACAACACCAGCATGAACAATACAACAGACTGGGGAAACAATGGCACCACAACACCTAGGATTGAATTACAGTTTCTATGTACAGTGCCGCACTAGAAAGACATGGCTATTCCAGTAGAATTCTATCTTCTTGGCATCGGTGAACCGTTTTGGGAAATTCTAATATGGTAATGCTACAACTCTTACACTGAAATCTTCATTCCCTTTCATAAATTGCACTTGCCTGTACTGTAGCATTTAAGACTGTACATCAGATTGAAGTTTTAAAATCTTTCAAAGTCCTTTGATGAAAGTCCTTTGGTAGACTCGGAACTATTCAAAGAGCATGTTTGATTTTGAATTTTGATTCAACCAATCGAGACAGCAACCATCCACACAGATTTTCAACTGACGCCCTTTGATTTGTTGTCAAAATTTGCATCAAGATCCTGTGCTTCTCTGTCCAGCCAATCAGATGACTTACACGCAAATTGAGTTGAAGGACAGAGCTGATTGGTTGGGAGGTTGGGTCTAGTTTCCATTGCAGGCGGCCAGAAGTTCAGCATAGGGTCCATCATTGGTTGATACGGACTGGAATATGGAAATGAACGCCCTCTTACCACCTTCCTCCACAAGCTGGAAACAAGAAAACATATGTTGGCTACTTTTCTTCACAAAGAAACTGTGAAAAGGACATGTTTTGCTCGAGTTCCCAAACTGACAATGATTTTTGACTAATTACTTGAGAAAAAGAACAAAAATGAGGAATTACAACATCACACTGTGTATGACAGGAATAATTCATGTAATACACGATTATGTTGCACAATATTACTGTCCTTTTCATGATGGCACATTTATGATACATTTGATAAATATTTCGAAAGATTAGCAAACCAGGATTTTAATTAAGACTGTACCTGGTGATTGTAGAAGTCCAATGCAGCAACACAGAAATTTCTCTTGTCGATGGTTTCCAGTTTGCCCATCCTACCTATCACATGAGGTAAACTGCAACCATGGTTAAGGAAAACAAATTCTTGATAAAGAAAAAAAACAAGATTAAGTTCGGTTTTTATTCATCTGGTCAATGTTTGAGAGCCCTAGCACTTCACTGTATCGCCTGTATCTGAACACCTCTCTGAACCAAAAGATAAGCACTCATTGTCAGTAGAGGAAATGCAGAAGTACTACATTCAACTTCACATTTATAAGACAATGGATATATATTGACAGCACCAGATAATATACCAATACCATTTGCATCACTGACAAGGCTGAGAATACTAACACAGAGGACAGGAGAAAGTCAGGCCACTGACCTTCCACAGCCATCTTCCTGATAAATGTCAAATTCACCTGTGAACACAACGACTAGAATAAACAAAAGCAACCACACCAACATAAATGAAAGTATAGGGAATCCAATGGGATACAAAAAATTCTGGTGATGAAACACTGTCAGATAGTTATATTGGCAAGTATGCCATAATTTCACTGCAATTTGCTCAACTCTAAAAGCCGTAGTCTCTCTATCATCATGATATCAAAATCCTTGACTGAAAGTTATTTTGATTTCATGAAAGACCACAGTCTACAAATTTGCAAAGAGAAGGTGGCCAGCCAACTCTATTGCAAAATATACTGCATTGGAAATTTATAGTAAGCGTTTTCAAAATCCAGGACAAGAGAATCTAATTCCATCATTGCTGTTGAAAGGATACAGAGCACAGATCCACATGTTGGTTGATGAACTGATGAAGAAACATGTCAGACTCCATATCGCCATGGAAACTGGAGTACGCTGCGTAAAATTGGAGAGCGAGAGCATGACCCAGTCCCTGACAAGGACTGTCTGACCTTGCTGATGTAACTTGCTAAATACCTGTGAAAAGAGAACACATCATTTTATGACTGTCAATACAAATTTCATCATATTTAAAATATTTGGGGTATTATTTTGAAAAATTCTTGATCATTCTTAATCAATCAACAAAGAAATTCAAAAGAAGTTGAACACCCTTTTCCAAATATACAACATACAGGTATCATGATTTCATTGGTAGAAACAACATCTACTGTTCAACTGCTATGATATCAAACACTAGGCATTATATTGCCTTCGGTAAAAGTGACTCGGGTCTTGCATTATAAATCTGTTACATAACTTTTTGCATAACTTAACCCTTTGAGTGCTGTAATTTTTCCCACCAAAATTTTAGCGCAACATTTTACCAATTTTCATGAATTTTCCTCTCATTTTTTTTTTATAATTTTGGACCAAATGGACATTACATTATATTGGCTACAGTTTTTTATCAAAATTTTTTGCAAAAATCTGAAAAAAATTGACTGAGTTATATTTAATATTGGTGACAAAAACTGACATCGGCACTCAAAGGGTTAAACAGAATTCTGCAAACCATATTTCAAAAATTTACAGTTTGGTAATGTGTTCAAGTAAGGAAGAAAAAACTAGTGAACAAACAAATAGCAATTCGCCAGCATGCATATCATTTTTGCCTGCAAAGGTCATAGTTCAAACTAAAAGGCAATAAATTTGCATATAGACAATATTGATATCTATTAACCTTGAAGACCACCCTGGCCATGAGTTGTGGGTGAGGTTGTTGGCTGGAGAGAAATTCCCCGATCACTTTATTCATGATGTCCTGAGCTGGGAAGAAGTCAATCAGGAATGTTGGAAGGATTCTGGCGATCACTCTGGCTTCCGATGGAAATCCTTTCCTTATTCTACACATGGGAAAAATACAGGTGAATTAATTCCATGATGAGAAGAGAAAATAGTGGATTGATGAAAGGGTAAACTTGTTGGTAATAATTGTGCATTTGTGTTGGCATAATGTGTAATGTGTAAAGTAGATAATTCTTTTACTGAAATCCCTCAAAAAACTATGCCAAACCAATATTCCAACTCTGTTGATTTTGAGTCTGAATTTGAATATTTTTCTAATTATCTGTTCGATAATTCAATGCAGAAATAGAATCTGCCAAAACTTAAACTTAAATTTTGACATTTTCTGTTTTTTTAAGCACCAAAAAATTCAACATAAATCATTAAAATGAAAGTTTTCTCATAATATACTATCCCTACCTGTCAAAGAGTGCTGTAACCCGCTCCATGGCGATGAGCAACCTCTCTGGGTCATGTGACGTAGTCTCCTGCACTGATTGGTCACCGCTCTCTATCCTCTGCCTCTCCCTCTCTCTGCCAGTGTACATGCAGGTCAGCATCAGCCCCAGGGCTGACATGGATCTGTGTGTGGAAGCCATGCATAGTCTGTCCACACTACACTTCACCAAGGCGTCTGACTCGGAGGTGGTGAGGACCCCTGCTAGTAGAAGTCTCTCCATTCCCCTCATCACAGTATGGTAAACAGTTGGTGATACTGCCTCCTCATTGCTGGACACCATTGTGATGCAAATCTACAGATCAAACAAGACAAAACCTTAACATTTATTTCTATTAATTTTAAGGTAGTATGCGCCTCAAAAATTGAGAGGCTTAAACTTTTGCTCAGACTTTCAGTAAGAAAACTTTAAAGCATCCCTTTTGAAATGGACAGTAAAAATCAGGGGTCACAGAGCAAGATTTGGTTCAAGAGAAACAAATTACCCAATATCCACTAACATTTGAAATTCAAAATGGCTGACATCCTAATGTTAACTGTTCATGGAAAAATAATATTGTAGACTTTTACAATGAGTTTCAAAATGACCCCCATAAGTGGTAGAGCAAAAGGGCACTTTAAAATATTGGCTATCTACTTTTCAAATATCAGAATAGCACTTCATATATTTCAGTTGCTTTCAACTGGTGTTCACAGTATTGCAGATATCTTAGGCTCAGTTTAAAAATAAACTGTACTGAACTTGCCCTGTTGCCCTAGTTTTCAACTGCAATACACATATTCAAAGAACCACCAAGAAGACAATGTTATATTCAATTTCAGCTGTAACTTACAAACATTTGTCAGAACATATTACAACAGCAACCTTGACATGACCACTGTTCGGTAAAATCCAATAGCTTTCGATGACATGGCTGGGTCTAGATCTGTGCGGTGAGTAAGTAAGTAAATACTTGCAAAGGTGGTAATTGCACCTACCTGAATGATGTTGTATGAAAACTCCATGTCTTTGATATGTTCAACATAGTGTTCAATGAGATAGAAAGACGTGGCTAGCATGCACAGTACATGCTTCTGACTGACAATACAGCTGATTCTGTGAGAAAAAAGAGCGAGAACAAGCATTTCAGTTACTCTGTAATAGGGCCGTTCACAGTTTACGTTACTGTTCTCTCATTAATATGCAAAAATCAATATTTGTATGCATTTTTAGATTACGCTTTTGAAAATTACGCATGCAAGAACGACAAAAATACATCTCAGTTGTATGTAGTCAAGTCCACAATCACCACAGATAACAGATAACTGAGGAATGCATGGGGAGAACGAACACTGACAAACTGTCAAGAAGTTGTAACAACAATCCATGTAATATTATTCATATAGTCATTAGGAAAGACCCACTTCAAATCAGTAAAGAGCAAAGAAAACTTCTATTTAGGAGAACATAACTTGAAGGAGATCACCGATAATTACTTACTGTGAAAGCGGTGCTAAATTACGAACCAAGTACTCGGTGACCACAGGTATGATGGCACCAACATCTTCTATTGTCTTGGACTCAAGCAGATAGAGTATTCCTTGCAATGCCGCTATTCTACATGGTAAATGTACACTCCTCAGTGTCACTTCCAGCAACTTACTCACTTTCTCACATATTGCACTATCCTGTAAGCAAAGAAATGTGTCGAAAAATTCTGCGTGAGTTGTCAGAGAAAACAATTTTGTTCATTATTTTCATAAAAAAAAATACAAGGAAATGAATATGATACTAGAATCATGTATCACTTGTATGGCAAAATATGTGTCTGAATAGAATAATTAGTATTCTTCCCTCTTTTAACACAACCTGTTCATTCCCAATTGTATGTAGTCAAGTCCACAATCACCACAGATAACAATAGGTTTGGGTCAAACCATGTTGCTGAAAGGGTGAAAATGTAACAACCTAAGACAAAACTGACCATTCCTAAAACGGCAGCTGCTTTGCATATGCCAGGTATGATGTACTGAGTTAACAATTCATCCTCCACTGGGTGATTCTTTTGAACTTCAAGAAGGGTGTCAAACATCCACTCGTACTGAGCATGCTCAGTGAATACATCTGATATGAACAAGACCTGTCAAAGACAAACAGCAGAAAATGGAAAAATTGTTAGTAAGATCTTTGAGGGTCTAACCAAAATACATAGCTTCTAAGTTACAGTACATAAGAAATTTGCATGGCATCACTCACCTCATTCACATACAAAGTGAAAAAAAAAACATTACACCATACATACCACACAATGTAATATTGAACCTGATTGATATGTTGTGCTGGGTAACAGACAATGCACATACTGATGACAAAGTACACATAAACTGATGACACAGTCCACTCACTGATTTAGCTGTTTCACACAGCAACATCAGAGGCGTCTTAGGAGTGGCATAGAGATTCATCCACTGGCCGTACAGCTCCAGCAGAAACATCAGACAGGAGTGTATGTCAAGCTTTCCGGGGGCATTGGAGATGTTGGCAAAGACCCCTTCCTCCAGCTCCTGGGGCATTTCAGCTACAGGTGAGGGCAAGTTTAGTTGAGTTCCTAGAGATGGAATTGAGATCTGAAAGAAAAAAGAGTTGCATTGTAGTGAACAGTATGCTCTTTTTGGTATCAAATGACCTTTTCCACTTTTTGCATACATTTGCAAAAAGTAGTGAAATACCAACAATACCCATAAATGGTCATCATACATTTATGCAAAAGATATTGCCACTTTTGACCAATCAGAGCTGGGTACTAGTATTATGTATTCATGCAAATGATTTTGCAACTTTTGACCAATCAGAGTTGAGTTCTAGTATTGTGCAAATATGCAAATGATTTTGCAACTTTTGGCAAAGATGATGAATACAAGTATACAAAACAACTAATTTGCATAATATTTTAATAAATTTCAACCAGAAGTATTTTCCAGTTATGACTCTGTTTAACAATCTTTCAAGAGACAAACTTTTGTACGTTCTATTTGAGCATCTTGATGTTTTCAAAACATTACAGCTGGGTCACATACTGGATTCTGCGGGGCAATTTCACCAACTTCCCGCCAACACCTGACAATACCATATGAGAAGACAAATACATGCAAGAGATAAACTTTATGAGAGTTGAACATTTTTTTAAACCAGTAGTAATCACAAACACCTATGCTATGTGTTGTGATGTGGAAGAATGCCACTAACCTGACCCAGTCTGTAGTGAAAATCACCGAGCTCTCTCTCTTGATTCTGACAAAGCAATGGTTCATCTCTGTACTGATACTCATGCTGGCTGGCATGATCTCCTCTGTGGACAAAATGTAATAGTGACAGTGTTATCAAAGGACTCAACTAACAGAAAATACTTACTGGCAATCTTTTGTGAACACCAAATTTTTTCTTTCAAATACATATCTTTTTTTCACTCGCTATCACCAGTGCGTATATGTCATGAACTTGTCGTGGCATACCCATCGCTGAGTGTGGTTTATTGCTCTGGTAAAACCTCTCTTTTTAGCTCTGCCTTTCGATTTTTGCTACACAATTATTTATGATTGGTCCTACTCCATATGAGGGACGTGAAAACAATAAATTTCTTTGGGACAGTCACATCTTCAGTAATACTTGCAGATTGCATGCAATGTACTATTGTCGCATTTGATGTTAAGTGGGAACTTGTTCTTCCATTGATTGATATTGCCGATGATAAGATATGCACATTTACAAGAATCTAAAACAAAATGTACAAACCAAAGCCACATATACAATGTCATCAACACCACGACATCCCAAGATGCCTTTTCAAACCTGTTCCTCTGTACATTATTAATAATAACAAATTTTCATGTGAAAGGTACAATTATTTCCACTTTATTTTATACCAACAGACGTACAAACCTGAGAGCAACTGAGGCCATGATGTCAAGTTCAATCTCCTCTCTCAAGGCACATAATTTTCTTCCCATTTGGGTGTTGAGGAACGGCAACTCCTTGTGTCGAGTCACCACTCTGTAGCCACTGTTGGTAGGGTTACCGGCTTCTGGTTTCAGCAGGGTCCTGATGAGCAGCGCAGTAATCGCTCTCACTGCCAGGCAAGATGACTGTGTTCTTTCTATGTCCTCCTGTGTTATTGAAATGGAAGCAATCATTCTGGGATAAGTTACCGTGTGCAGAAATACTAAGTATCTTGATATCAATATTCACATGAATACGTCTTTACTGTATTGTCTATTGATGACAAAAAAATCAAGTCTGACAGCCAAGCTATTATATGATTCTTGCAGGATATATGGAGCATACAATAAGTGAATCAAGACCGGAACCTCTGAAAGTTTCTACAGAAATGGTTACTTTGCACCAATGGCAAGCATGGCTATGGAATACCTACTTACCAGCTACCTGCCTTACAGGTGGAGTGCACCTCAGGGACAGATAGAGAAGACTCTTGAATTTTTACAATTCTTTTCTTATCTACCACTTGTGGAGGGCTCATTTTAAGGCTTTTGGAGTACAAAAACTTTTCAGAGTCTTTAGTTTTTCAAAAATCGAAAATGTTATTTTTCCCCCACAGAGTTAACACTGGGATGATGGCCTTTTTTCAAATATCAGTAAATGTTATGTAATTTTTTTCTCTAGTTCCAAACTTTGCACAGGAACCCCCAATTTTTATTTTTGGTTTGGTAATAGAATGGTCGAAAGTTTCATTGAGAAAATTTGAGCAAAAGTTTAAGTCTCTCACTTTCAAGGTGCTTACTATCTTAAACAAAATCACCCTTTTTTTACATTAATCTTGGCAGTGTAATTTGAGAGGCTGCTCTAGGCACAGCTTGCTGGCTGAACAAAAACCCATCAAATACCTGAAGGCCGATAGCTTTCATAAAGCCTACCTCATTTGACATTTCATCCATGAGTGGCGGTGCACTGAGAACACCTAGCAGTGCTGCCCAGGTTTCTTCAAACTGTTGTCTTGATGTCCAGCCTGAAAAAAATGTAGACACCGAAAAAAAATACAATAATCAGCATTAGAATCAAAATAAAGGCTGTATTATAGATTAGAAGCTAAACCATTTCTGTGTACTTTTCCCATTACGGTGTCAGAAAGTTATGGCATACCCTGGCATGTACACATGGCAATTAATCAAGTAATAGAATGGTAGGTAATATTAAGTTACACCGGGAATTTGAATGGACCATGGTAAAAGCAAAACCATATGCATAAACACGCACAGAAATACGTGCATTATTGTGTTCATACACATCACATGGGTTTATTTGTACCGCAATCACATGATCTCTTGGCATACAGTCTGCAGAACACCGTGCGGCCTTTTTACTCCAGAGTAGAAGCATTGCACAGGCTTGGTAAAGCAACTGTCTCAAGACAAAATTTTAACGAATTATGGGGAAAAATTGTCAGATGATACAACCAAGTATGTAAGACCCCAAAAATTGACAAAGTGAGCGTCAAAGTGCTCGATCGAGCACTTTGTGGAAAATGACAAACTGAGCGTCAAACTGAGCGTCAAACCGAGCGATCGAGCACCTTGTGGAAAATGTTAAACTGAGCATCAAAGTGAGCGTCAAACTGAGCGTGATGGCGCCTCCAACGATAGGATGTGGTATAATTAATTTTGCCATCAGCTGTGAGATCGCGTCCCGCCAGGTCGATGTTATACATTCACTATGGCGGTACCCAACGAACTTCATGAGTCGTTAATCCCGCCTGATGATTTGGCATGAGTTGACATTCCTGTTACTGTTGCCCTGTTTCGGGTAGATAATTTTTCCGAACAGATTTCGCTTCATGGCCATGACAATTATCATTTTTATACCAGGATTACCGCTGCTCAGAGACTGAATATTCATGAGAAAGTCAGTTTACCACGGACTGGAAGTGAAACATTCACACCTCTTCCACTCCTAACGATCGCGGTAATACCGCAGGCACAGCGGTATATGGCATGAACGGCTACAGTTTGCAGTATTTTTTTGAGAGGAGAGAGAGAGAGAGAGAGAGAGAGAGAGAGAGAGAGAGCATGTACGTCTTGGTCAAATAAACTAGTACGTTGTCACTGTTGCGTATGTTCACTTACGTCTGTAAAATATTGCAAACTAAATACCTAACAAAAAGGTGCAATTCATGAACACCCCTAACATGTCTTAGGTGTAATCGATGTCAAAAAATAGTTGACGATTTATCAAATGTAACGTTCAAGTTAATTACGACACCCAAATTTGATCGGAAGTAAAACTCTGGTCATACATCGGTAGAGCCATTCCATGATAGCAAATATCGACATCGCGTCTGGGGACAATTTGTCGTGTCTATTTTTTATATTTGATAGCAGCATGAATGTCCTTGTAGTCAATAAAGAAGGCACTGAAATTACCAGTTAAAATTGGCTAACTACTACGATGGGTTGCGACGTTTCAGCCACATCGTTCACCCCAACGTAACAGCCTATCACCAACCCGACATGCGAACATCCGGGTAGGCGAAGTTTATTCCTTAAATTTATGTCATTTTGATATTTATACGCCTACAGACTTGAAGCAAGTTTACGATCAAGTTTATCATCTCTTCATAAACACGTTCAATAAAGAAAGCATTCTGCTATAAAGCTAGTGTCAATAAAATACGCTGCTGGTATAATTGTTTTGAAGTCCGAAGCTCTGCATTCAAGATTACAGTATGGTAGGTATTCTTTGATCTTTGAGCGAACAGAACGATGAATGTAAGCAAGGAATAAACTAGAAATATTTATGTGTTTATCACACGACACCAATGTTATGTCTTGTGTTGATAGCATTGTAGTTTTTTATAGAGTGATAGAGATATTGCAAATCTAGTTGGCGCGATCACTATGAAATAATCAAGAAAAATATAAATTGACCAACATATCGATGTAGTTTACGGCTCTGCAGGCATCGATAACCATAGTCGCAACGTGGCCTGGGGTATGTGCCGCTACGGACCACGCTTCTCTAGATAAAAATCGCTCTGCATTTTGATGATTTTGAATGAATGTGTCTGTGCCAGGACTATTGTGGCTGCACAGTAAAATTTCAAAGATCATTTCTGCGCTGATCGCCATAAAATGCTGACGTATTGTCAAGCGACGCCGCTCACCGGTACCATTTTTTGTATATCCATGACGGTGATTTTTCCCAACAAAATTTTTGGGGACATTTTACCAATTTTCATGAATTTTCCTGTCATTTTTTATAATTATACACTGTTTAAGTGTATGAAGAGAGTGTACGCGTTAGCAGATAGTTGTACCGGGCCAAGTAATGATAGTGTCCTTGTAGCGTTTCTTATGACATCTACGTTACGCTTGAAGCATTAACAACAACACAACAGTTATGTTCGTTGAATTGTATTGGTCAACAACAACGAACAGACTAATAAACATAAACAACAATCAACAACAACAACAACAACAACCAGACTTCTGGGTTCCTATGCTCAGAGGGTTGCGCCCACTGCAGCACTGAAAATTCCGTGAACTTGATTTGATTGAAGTCCTGTCAGCGCGGCTAAACTTGACTGACGTACAGTTCGCGTACGTTCAATAATGATTCTACATAAATCAGACTTGTTATCCAAAGACTCTTGATGTTGAAAGGTCAATTTAGACTTTGCCTGAATAAACACATTGTCTGGAAAGCGTTTGCTGAACGTGATACTCTATGCGATGATCGTTTTTGGACGTGGGATTCTGTGCATGTGATGACCGTGATTTTCTATCCATTTGACATCACGATTGCCGAACATGACAAATGTTTCAGAATTAAAGCAACGTGAGAGAACATCTTTCACCCGAAAAAATGAAAGTTACAGTAATTGTTTCGGCTTCAGGCGTAAGCTTATGATTGGCTCAAAACTTTTCAGTCTCAGTCAACACATAGAGAATGACGTAATTTGACCTCGCTCTGCCTGCCATTTGTCAACTCACGTACATGCACACTACAGATAGTGATTGACATTGCTCCATCGAGGTCCGTCAACTGCAGGACCTTGACTCTTATCTCTTATTCTTTTTGACTACGAAGAGTAAACTGTTATTAATTGTAATTATGACACCAATATTGCGCGCATCATCGTAAACACGATTTTATTAGCCGACTGGCAAATCGTGTACTATCCAGTACGCGCTAACTGAGCACCCATGCAAGCTATATTTCGCATATTCGCTACGTTTTAGCACTCTTACTAAGTTCAACGCTCAGTTCTTCTTTTTTCGCCCAGTTGACGCTTACTTCATATTCAACGCTGTTTGACACTCACTTTATCAGTTTCCAATGCTCAGTTCGACACTCAGTTCGACGCTCACTTTGCCATTTCCAACGCTCAGTTCGACGCTCACTTTGTCATTTTCCACGCCCAGTTTGACGCTCACTTTGTCATTTTCCACGCTCAGTTTGACGCTCACTTTGTCTTTTGCCACGCTCAGTTCGACGCTCACTTTGTCGAATTTGGGACCCTTACATACCTGATACAACCCAATAATGAAACAATGTCACCAACTTGTCCACAATCACAGACCATACTGTCAAATTCTCTGAGCAATATCACGTCACTTGTAAAGTGGAATGATTTTACAGACCTACCCAACACATTTACCCTGTACACAAATTCCTTCAGTACTTCTTTATCTTGTAAATACTCTATCGGCAGCGGAGGCAGCTTGCTCTTCAGTTCTCCACTCGGCGTTGGCATCCAACCCATCTTCCAGACAATGTGCGGTGTTCTGGCATAGCTGTTGACCAAGGGCAGTCTGGCCAGGCCGATTACCAGGTTCCTGAGTGTGGGTGCCAGGAAGGGAGGGATGGAAACATTCTGTAGGTGTCCCTGACTGAGGTGAGTCTGCAGACACGAGACCATCTCTGATATCAGGTCACAGGCCTTGATCACTTTAAGAAACTCTGCAGTGCAATATAAACAAGATGACTTAAAACACGGAAGCATTTTTTTTACTGTCCTTGAAGTTGAAGAAAATAACCTGGTGTGTTGACAACTTGGAATTTCCATGCAGATTTGAAATGCAAAATCTGAAAAAAAAAGAGCCTCCAGCCAAGAAGCAGAGAAACAATCTAAAACCCAACAGTAGCTTTCCCAACAATGCAATGAAAGCAAAGCTGTATAGCCAGTCTCAACATTCCTTGTACAACACATGATTTGCAAAAAAATATCAACAAGAAATAACAAATAAATTAAAATAATGAATACATAAATAAAGTTTAAACTGCTGTTTCAATACATTTAGTTTTTAATATAAACCTTGAAACTGTTGATATTGCTTGAACAGTAAAGGTTAATAGATTAGCTGTAACTTTGACAGTAACTTTTCAGTTACTTTTCTCAAACAATAACTTGTAGACATAGGGGAAAATACTGAAGAAGGATCCAGTTACTGGGTCTTTAAGACAGAGTACACTGAGGATGATCTATTTGAGCAAAAAAATTCTTTGATATAAAGTTTCAATAACAATGAAACTTAATTTAGGATTTACTAGACGTAGAGTGCAACTGAAATATGAGGGCATTACAGCCTTGTGTTTTTGTATTCCCTGTGCAGTCGTAAGTGTCCACACTGACTTCTTTACAATTAGAAGTTTAAGTTAATGTGCTCGGCCAAACTTGTCAGTTGACAGCGATTAAAGTGCACTGTACAGATTCAACACTTACTAGGTGGTATGCATGCGATGTGTGCTCAGGGATAAAAATTAATGAATGAAAGAACACATGTAACACATGCAATACTGTCATAACATAGCCCCCACCTTGGTAAATTCCCATGAAAGATGGACTTGTGCACAGGTAACCGTGTGAAAAGTCTGCAGTTTATTATTTCTGAGATACAGAAACTATTAGAAGGTATTTTGTCATTGTGATTTCATAGAGTTACTATTTAATTCTTTTAAATACAATGTACCGGGAATAATGTCACTATTTTTTCATTCATTACTATCTCCCTGAACTTCAGGAAAATTACCTGGCATCATGAAATTTTGAATTTTGAAGACTAAGAGTAGTTAAGAAAAAGTGCATGACCTTTCAAAAATGAAATCTAAGCAAATTTATTTAGCCATCCAGCACTACCCTGGTTACCTGTGGAAGAGTCCAACCGTACCAGTGAAGACAATGGATTAAACCATAATACTACCAATGAAATAGGTAAAACCAATGTAGATGGACAAGAAAATGTTTTCTATCCTTTGATTTTGGGAAGGTGAGAACGTTAAACTGCCTGGTGGGGTTTTCAATCAAAGCTGTGTGAATTGTCATTGCTATGTGTCTACGTACCATCGTGTTCATCCGTTCCCCCATGCTGGGGCTCTTGACTAGGGGACAAGTCTATGCTCTCCCCTGCCAATACTCCCACTGGCGGTTAGAGAAAACAGCAGTGAAGAAATGCAGTGAATGGGAGGGAGGAAGGATATAAAACGTGACAGCAGAAAGAGAATATAGCGTGACATTGGAGAGAAAAAAAGGTATCATCATATGTATGTCCAAATGTTAATCTTATAAATGTTATTATTGGTATTGAAGAATGCTGTGTCTGAAATGCTAGTGATGTCAGTTATGTGTGACTTTTGTCTTCAGAAATGTGCATTTACAATGTTTTTAAAATTATCATTTTTTTCCCCATCTGAAGAACAGAAAGTTTCACATTCTATTGCATTTGTAGCAAGGTTAATCAATTTGTAATTTTCAGTTCTTTCTGAGGTGTTCACAGTGAAATCACAGAGTTCAGAGTAACCATGCACCATTACCATGAAGTAATGTGTTAGGGTTGTGTGTAGAATGTAAAGGACACTTGAAAAGATGAGAGTCAAGGTCAAAGTTACAAGGAACGACGTATAACATTGGGCACAATTAATCTGCCACCTTCTATCTTACGTCATGATTAAGTTTAATACAACAGAATCTCTGAGAAACACTAAAGCAACATTAGGGTGACGAATGACACTGGGTTAGTAAACATCAACCAGTTGGACTGTAAGATAAACGTTAGTCACATGACAAGACTGACCAATGGTATTCTTAGGATTAACATCACATGACCAATCACAGTTGAACATCTGATCACATGATGAGCAACAGCCATTCAGAGTTCGTCTCCATTTCACTACTCACCTCCAGTGATGATATGATAGACACAGCCAATGGCAGAGCACACTAACGTCACGTTTTCTTTTGTACCAATAATGTTAGATATTGTGGTGTTCTGCAGGGTCTTGGACAAACATTCTAAGGCTCTCTGTAACTGGTCGGTTGGCGGCAAAATGTCTTGTAAGACATACCAGCTGATGATCTGAATAAAAAGAAAATCATTTCAGTCATGTCTTCTAAATTTCTAATTTTCTTTTTTTAAATCAAACCTCAAAAATAGCAGAACTTAACTACTAGAAGCAATATTTGCTTTTCATCATTTGCCTAATTTGTCCTCGACAAGATGACCACTTCATTTAAATTTCTGTTCAGCTTGAACAAAAGAAATACTCGACAACACTTTCAACTGAATTAACTCCCATGTGAACAATGGCTCACCAGAAGATCAGTGGGCCCAAGTCAGCAAGTGACATGATTAAGTGCAGCTCAAATACAGAATTGGAGAACCACAACAGTGTAAACCCCCTTGGGAGAAAATAGGATCAACCCACCTCCACACATAGAACGGCAAACCTGCCCACGCTCTGCTGAGAGTCTGATGGAATGAAACACTGCATGGGCAACCCTGGCAGACTGACCAGATACCTCACCAGCGCCGACGACAGATCAAACACCATATGACACCACGAGGGCTCTTTAAAGAAATTCTCCAGCTTCAGTCTGTACTTCATGTGGGTCTCACCATCCATGACGTCGCTGAGGACCTGGTGAGGTGTAGGCAGCATGTTGACTATGTTGCTGATGTGTCTCAGCAGAGTTAGCTGTGCAGCCTGGAGGAGCGGGTCAGCCCGGGTGGCTTGCTTCTCCTGCTTCTTTGCCAAGGCGGTGGCCGAGTCTCTCTTGATTAGAAGGGCTGCCTGTGACAGTGCTTTCTTGGCGGCTCTGGTTTTCTTCACCCCCAGTGCGATGCAGTCTTCCAAAATGGAAAGATCAAACTCCTTTTGACAAGAATTGGAGTTTGATAGTTAAAACAAATGGTTTAATGTGTATCGTTGTCACTTCGTACAGGCAACAAGCACAAATGAACAGGAATTTGCGGTGACATGGGATAGGTACAGCAGAATCTCTCTTGGCATTGGGGAATAAGCAACATGATGAGTATATTAATATTAACACATCCATTGAATTTATAAATCCTTTTGAGTAAGTGTACGGAAAATCAAATCACTGGATACAGTGAAAATGGAGAATTGATATGTTCAGTGAACGTTATCTCACCTCAGTCATCATAATCGTCAGAATGTCAGAATATTCCAGTTTATGCAGCATAAGTGAACATTCTCTGGCAGAGCTTGTCTGGCTGAAACAACACTCCCTGACCACCGACATGTACCACTCCTGAAATATGAGAAAAATGATGGAGTCATATTTTCTACAAGAGAAACATCAATATGATTTCTGATCAGCAATATGAATGAGAGAAATAATCTGCATCTAATAGGTTAAAGTTAACATCTGAAAGACAAGGTCAGAGGCCAGTTTGGTATTATTTATCTCAAGCTTATTTGGGTCAATATGATAAATACCAGTATTAATTTTGCAAAGTTCAATAATAATGTAATGATCAGGCATCTAAAATTGGGGACGAAGAAAAAAAACCACAAATTTTTATAAGAGCAACTGTCATCTTTACCTTGTTCACATCTGCTTTGGCAACAAATCCTCCTGTATCTGACGGCGATGGAGTCACCACAGCATCCTCTCCACCAACAAAATACTTCAATCTTGTCAACAGTGACACAAGCCTGGCATATCTGGTAAAACGAAACAGGTTGGACCAGGTTAAAATATCTGTGCATGTCAGTGTAAGCGCCCTTTTCTCAATCCGTGGACAATTTTGCCAAAATGAAAAAAAAAAAGTTTGGAGTAGGTTCTCACCTTTTGGTGAATTCACCCTCGTGCATGTGGTCAAGCAGCTTTTGAAGATCCTCAAGCGGCATCTGTGATTTGCATTCCTCAACGCTCTCCGCCAGCAACATCTCCACCCGTCGACATGCGATGGAGTCACACTGCCTACAGAGGGCGTGGTACTTGGTCTTCAGGTACTTGTCGATGAGGAGGGTCAGCAAAGCGCCCGATTGGCTGAGATGGATGGGTTCCAGGCACTGAAGTGTGCGTTTCACGGTGCATGGGTCGGTGGAGAAGGATTCGCACCTAAGGTGCAGTGCTTGGATGAAGAGGCCACTGGCAGCTGGGTTACGATGAATTGCACTGTGGGGTAAAATATTTCATAATCATCATTAAAAGCAGCATATCCTTCTAGCCTATTGTAACACCACTGACTCTGATGCAAATCATTTTTCAATATCTCATGTACAGGTGCGGGGGCTAATGCCAGGAAATTTCTAGAAATTCCTAATTTGAAGCAAATTAGGCAAACTGACTAATTTTATATTTTTTGTACCAACTACACAGAAATGATACTAACTGTCATATAGAACAGCTCTTATTGTCTATCTGACTTTTATATATAGCAATTCTGCCGAGCCATATTATTTTATTTCCACAGTTATCATACCATTTCCTATTTCTCTTTCTAGCCCATGGGTTTTTTTACATGTAAACAAACTCTCTCTCGCTGATGTGTCCCTTAATTTTCACTTCCCATTCCTTGTAATTTGTTTCCTCTTAATTCGGCCCATTCCAACATTCATTTCTCATCATAGCAGTGGACACCTTCCACTTCCAATATTAAATGTCTGTCTGTCTGTCTCTGTCTGCCTGTCTCTGTCTCTGTCTCTGTCTGTCTGTCTCTGTCTGTCTGTCTCTGTCTGTCTGTCTGTCGTCTCTTTCTGTGTCTCTCTCTTGTCTCTCTCTCTCTCTCTCTCTCTCTCTCTCTCTTCATCAAGTTGAACCATCTTTATATCTCACCTTATAAAATCTTGTACAGGTGGTTCATAGGACAGATTAACAATCTCATTGACATGGTTGACTATCAGCCATGTCATTGGTTCTGCATCAGTCAAGTTTTCACACTGTGCAGAGGAAAAAATGGATGGGTCAAGGCTTGAAGTTAACTATAAACACTTTAAAGCCCCAGTCCTCCATCCCTGGTTATCAGTTTTGTTTGTGTTGACATTAACTATACACCTAGTGTTCATCTCCTGTTTTCCTTTGAAAGTTTTATTAACATTGTTTTGAGATCGAGCTGATAAGTAACTTGCACCTTTAAAATATGCATGGAAGTTGCCATTGAAATGACAAAATTCAAAATAATCTGACATTTACATTCAAGAAATTCATCTTGGCAACCATCAGTCTTGTGTTCACTTCCAATTCCTGTACCTCTCATCTCATAACGTTTGCCTTTCAAATGTCCGGTCAGATACTCTGTAAAAAGGTTGCTCTTCTATAGAATAAAATTCGAACAAAATCTGTCCAAACATACCACGTAATCACAGAACAAAATAAGCCCTCCTTTCTTGATGATCTCCCCGCAGCAGTACTTCTGATTGGCCAGTTCGTTCTCTTCAGTGAGCAGCTCTCTGCTGTTGAGTTTGGCCGTCAGAGACTGGTGTTGGGGCGTCTGCAGGATCATCCCCCACCAGGTCTCATCGGTGTAGCTCAGTATGAGCTGGAGTTGGCACCACTGGAGGGTCAGGGTTGGGTGTACGGGAATGAGGGACTGGAATGCCGTGTTGAGCTGAGTCACGCTGTAGTAGATGTCCGGTGGCTGTGACAGAATCATTGACATTGTGATGCCGGCCACACGTCGGAAGGAACCTGTACACAGTGCAGAGGGAGACTAGAAACTATCAAAACACGGAACAGGCACACTGACCACTGAAAATCGCAGACCAAAAGACAGTGTTTTGAAATCAGGCTAACAGAAAAATGAGATGTGAAATACTTCAACTAGATATCCACGGTCACATAGCTGATACAAGAGGTTAGTGAAAGGAGTTACACCTCTATTTATATTGAATTTCTGTTCAACCAAATTGTTTTCTATGCAAAGATGGACTTCTATACAGGACAATGGGGGATAAGGGAGATTGACACACATATCATTGAAGCTGTCCTGATCACATTTTTATGCACAGTTAACTACCAAAATTCCAAGTATATATCAAAAGCTGGGCACAAAATAACTAATGATCTGACCCACTTTTAACTATTTTCATATCAAACGGAATACCTTCAAGGCACTGTAAGTCTACATTGCACTCTTTGACCTTTGTTCTGTCAAGTGTGCACATCTTAACCCTTTCACCCCCAGTTCCCTGTATAAAGGTCCAACTTTACCATAGAAAACAATGGATTTGGGACAAACCATGGTGGTGAAAGGGTTAAAAACAAAAAGAAAAACATGTTGAGAATGTGTGCACAATATGACGTACCTGACTTAAACATATGTGAGATGTAGAGTAGTAGATGAGAGAGTTGCTTGACCAGGAAATCTGATGGTTGCTCCATCGGTGCTGGGCTGCTGCATTGTTTACTCAGCTCAGTGACCATCAAACCTACCACCTGTAGTAAGAACCTGGGACAGAAACATTGGGCTTTATCGAAAAAGTGTCGGTGATAACAGAGACATGGCTTGTTGATGATATCAGAGGCATAGCTAAATGATTTGGAAATTCATGTGACATACTTGCATTGTTATAAGAAAAGGTCTTTTTCTGTCATTATGAGTTATCTGCACATATAGCTTCATAGATTTAGTGATTGGGTCTGCATTGTTCCCGAATTATGAGGTATTCAATAAAATAAATGTTTTACAGGAGATTGAACACCAAACTTCTTATAAAAATTTGTATTTGAATACTGTATATATTGTTATTCAAAAACAAAAACCATGGACTTTGGAGCACCCAATGGAAAATAATCCTTTTGCTATCTTTACATGCTCAAAAATCACCAAATTAGGAACAAATCCTGAGGCGCTCCTCTTGTGTTGTATCATGGGGACTTTACATGACTTAAAGGGGTAGTCTTCAATCCCTGGTTCTAAGATTGACCTGCGTGAACATTGACTGTTTACACAGTTTGAAAGTTGTGTCCAGTAAATCGATTTGTTTGGAGATAAAGCTGTCCCTTTAAGCTACTTTTTTCTTTGTCGTTTTAATATTGTTTCACTCCTTTGTATCATCCATCCTGTTCTGTATCTCTCTCCATTTATTTAAAGAACGATTCCTCCACTCAGGAACCAAACTCCTACCTGGCAAATATCTCTTCCGGAGTCTCAGGAGCCACCATCTCTTCAGGGGAGCCACTCGTACTACCTTGCCGAGACCTCTTCCCATCATTCCTTGCTGCCTGGGTGTGCGTGTGTGTAAATATATTGACCTGTAACCCCAGCTCCTGCAGCCGGGTCAGGATGACCTCTTCCTTGGACTGGGATATGACGACCCTGAGGATGGCCAGCACCAGGGACAACCAGCGTTGCAAGTTGGACAGTGTACTCTGTGTGGACAATTGAATGCAAATTATTTTTAAAACTTTTTCATTCACCCTATGGAGTTCTGTCACACCACTTTGAAGGATAGACCCTCAATCAACAATAACATCTTGTTTACTTCATCTTTGATCTCACGTATAATGTCTTTCAAATGAAGTGTAATACAGTGTATATTTTCACTACGTAATGTTAGCAGTATTAACCCTTTTGCAACCATGGTTTGCCCACACCCATTGTTATCTGCGGTGATTGTGGACCTGTTCACACGGAATCAGGGTGTACAAGTTTATACCAAAGGCACCGATTTACCTCACATGAATGTAGCTGCATACAGAATCACTATATGAGAAAAAGATTCAATGACAAAAAACAAGCACATACATACTGAGGGGATAAGATCCTTCAAAGGTCTTTTTCAGAGTTGTTTATCAGGGATTAAACTTGAACACACAGAATGCTTACCACATCATGAGGCTGCATGAACATTGTCTTGAGAAGCATGTCTACAGGTCTCAGTGCACTTGATGCAACTCCTTCAAATAATCTGTGTAATGTATCCAGGCCTTGCTGATTGTCCAAGTTCACCTACAAGGATGAATGATATAGCATGTCACATGAAGTTGCAAGTTCCGTATTGGAAATTCTGACGTAATGTTGTTGAACAGTACTTTGGTGGGGTCTGACGGTTTAACTTAACTCTTCCAATTTCCTTGTTGTGAATGATAACACGCTACCATAACTCTTCACAGAACATCAAACTTGAGCTTTCATTATTTTGATAGAACTGTGCCGTAGGACAACTCTTTGTTTGCTGACAAGTAAAATGTTCCACTGTTTGAAATCTACCAAGAGGCAGTGACATGTAACATAGAGTTGACATCTGCAGATTTCATGTCTCATTATGCAATCACAGCATCCTGATGATGGCCTGAAACATTTCAAAGATGTGATGCAAAATGCTACGGGCAATATTTTGTCTCCAACTCAAGATGCCATGGGAAAATTTACCTGGTGTTTTGCCAGCAACGGCAGAACCATGTCGATGACCTGTCTGGATAGCCGCTTCCATTTCTCTTCACTCTCTCTGTGATGCTGCTGTAAAACCACTATGAACATATCCAACACCTGTCCCACAATAACAATATGCAAATGAAATACTCAAGTACGCTTCTTGACATGTAACTTCTTATGGTAGAATGCACCTATCTTGGATAAATATTTGAACTCTCACACTTTTACAATATTCTCTTGACCTGCCTCTTGTGGCGGCTCATTTTAAAGCTCATGGAGTAGATAAAGTCTTCACTGTCTTAGTTGCATGGAAACATGAATTATATATTCCTCCATGGAGATGAGACAAGGATGGCAGCCATTTTGAATTTCATATATGGGTAAATATTGCATAATTTGTTTCTCTAGTACCAAACTTTGTATGGTGACCTGTGATTTTTATTCATGACTTTGAAAGAGAAAGGTTGAAAATTTCTGTGAGGAAAGTTTGAGCAAAAGTTGAAGTCTTTCATTTTCAAACCGCGAACTACCTACTGTGACGGTATACTTAGGTATTAAAGTAGATTTGTGAAAAACAAGTCATCGTTGATGACACAGTCCCCACTTGTTAATGGGTGCTTTGATTACAGGTCCTCAGAGAGGATAGAGTCCTCTTCATTAGGTCTGTGATAAAAATGCTTGTGAATAAATTCGCTTGATACATGTCTGAGTTGTAGTTCAGGAGATGAAAAATCGTAATAAAATGGCCACATGGTGGCCATATTGGATCGAATCACAAAACAAATTGATGTGCATAGCTATGACATTGGTCAATGTCCTTGTACCAAGTTTGAATAAAATTGGTTGAGATATGCCTGAGTTATGGCTCTGTACATGAAGAAATCGTAACAAAATGGCCGCACGGCGGCCATATTGGATCGTATCACAAAAAAATTGATGTCTATAGCTATGACATTGGTCAATGTCCTTGTACCAACTTTGAATAAAATCTGTACAAAAATGCCTGAGTTATGGCTCTGTACATGAAAAAAATCGTAATAAAATGGCCGCCTGGCGGCCATATTGGATCGTATCACAAAACAAATTGACGTGCATATGTATGACATAGGTCAATGTCCTTGTACCAATTTGAATGAAATTGGTTGAGATATGCCTGAGTTATGGCTCTATACATGAAAAATCGTAACAAAATGGCCGCACGGCGGCCATATTGGATCGTATCACAAAAAGAATCGATGTGCATAGCTATGACATTGGTCAATGTCCTTGTACCAACTTTGAATAAAATCGGTTGAAACATGCCTGAATTATGGCTCTGTACATGAAAAAATCGTAATAAAATGGCCGCCTGGCAGCCATATTGGATCGTATCACAAAACAAATTGACGTGCATCTGTATGACATATGAAGTAATCCTTGTACCAAGTTTGAATGAAATCGCTTCAGGCATCTCTGAGATATCTGCGTGAACGGACGGACGGACGGACGCACGCACGCACGCACGGACGCACGGACGCACACACACACGCACGGACATGACCAAACCTATAAGTCCCCCCGGACGGTGTCCGTGGGGACTAACAAGCAAGGTTTGCATTGTACAGCGACAGTTTTTGAAGAAAGCACTCAGAAATTTTGACTTGGAATTTCATAACTGCACTAAAATTTTAACCTTTTCATCCCTACATGACTGTCCAGAGGGCCTAGCACACAGAGAAAACAATATGACTACACCAAAAATTGGCAGAGAATGGGTAAAACTGGTTCAAAATGAATGATGTCAAATGCACGTAATACAAGTCATAAACGTTCTGCATACACATCAGTGACGGAATGAGCGGAGTTATTAGAATTCTGAAACCCTTACAGTAGGGAGATGATATTGTGTATGGAAGTAAAATTTGAGTGAAATGATAAGTACAATCTCAATGTCTCACCTCATGATACTGTATAAGCCTGATCAGCATTGATATGACCACTTCTCTCTGAGTGTCCAATTCCTTGACTGAGTCAGATTTGTTGGAACCCCTCAACACAAATAAATCATGGACAATGGGTCTCAGAGCTGGGATTGCTACAACAACAGAGAAACCAGAAAACTTGTGTAAAATACCAAGAGATGTGAGATGTGACAATCTGCAGAAAAAAGTCTTGATTTTAAGGCTGAGACGGAGCTAGAAACAGGGCTCCATAAAACTTGGAAGTCTGTTTTACTACAACATGACAAACTTGAATCTTGCTTCTTAGGTGATTTGGTACATGCATGTGTTATGACTAATAGAATGGCAACAGTGCAACCAACAGGGATGTTCACAGATGATGTCACTGTTCTCTAATTAATATGCAAAAATAAATATTTGTCTGCATTTTTAGATTACACTTTTGAAAATTAACGCATGCGAGAATGATGAATAGACAACTTAGGCAAATGTTATAGTGTTACAATGAATACTAAAGGGCATATTGACAGGTCAGACTACAAGCTGCAACAACAGCCATGTATGCAACACTGACGAAATCTATCTGAATTTCAAGCAGCAGTATCCGATGTTGAACACATTCAGCTATGTAACAAATATGTAACCTCAAACAGTGCTACACATTTCAATGTACCAAAATATGAGGATGAAAGACACACAAACACAGTGTTAGCTATCAGATGGGATTTGTTTCATCATCAGGAAGAAATTGAAACATCGCTGTGCATTTATCTTACCATGGGTTGTAGCCTGCTGCCCACTTGCCATGATACCATCACACAGCTGTATTATCTTAGGCATTCCAATGATTGCCTTGGTGTGGTACCTCTCATAGGACAGCAAGACCAGGAAGTGAAAGATGTGAGGTATCAGGTTCTCAGACTCCCTAAAGCAGGTGTAAAATGGAAAGAGAATCATTGTTTGTGGAAAGTTGTCAGTCTATGTCCCAAAGAGATGTAATATCACAGTGACTTCTCTATCTTGATAACACTGTGTCTGTCCATTTACACTTTACTCATTTGGAAGGTTATGTGAAACCTACTGTTGTAATGTAACATAATTTAACTTTTTTTTGAGCATGATATGGGCTGCTGGCTGGTAATTAACTTTTAAAATTCATTTCAGTGACACAGATCACTATAATTAATATATTCAGCATGGTAAAGTGGGTAAATCAATTAATTGGTCTGAATATTTTCTATGACTACACAAATAATCATGTCTTTATCATCGACTTTAAATACATCATAATAAACAAAGCTAATTTTCTAAAATGGGTGTGCAAACAATCACCTCTTATTATTATAAATAAATTGGGCTAACTTTCAAACATTGCTCACAAAACTGTGACAAAGATGGTGATCTGTGCAATGTACAAAGAAAATACTTAATCCTTAAACCATGTCATGCAAGGCAGAGCTGCTTGACAAAGTGACGCAACACATACAAATAGGTGGGCACTCATATTGCAAAACGCACACCAAAACATCGACATGGAAATGTTTTGTGAATTCAAAGAAACTCACTTGATTTGCCCTTCTTCTATAAACTCAAACTGTTTGATGACAAAACCGATGAATATCTGCAAAAAAAATGAGAGACCACGACAATTTAATATAAAAGCATGTAAAACAGGAAATTGTATTTGAACAGTGTAAACACCATAGTCCACTCAGTTTTTCTGAATATAATTCTAAGAGGAGAAACCTAAGGGATTGAACCCTCCTCCCCTTATGCACACTCTATTACTTTCCTTGTTTATATTTCTTCATAAACCCACGGCAGTATGTTTCAGATGCACGATTTGTTTTCATGATAAAGCTAATATCTATTCCCTTTATCTTTTCACGTAACTTTCCCACAATACAGTAATACCATACTTTGGTGATAAAGCATTCTTTTTTGATGGATCATGGTATTTTCAAATATGAATGGGTAAGGGTTATTCCTTATAGATATGTTTTCTTGTGATCACATACACACATTTTTAAAAATATAAAGCATGCGCACACACTACGTACCACACACACATACACACAACTCACCTGGTCTGAGTCCAGCAGACAGTAGTTGACCCGTAACTGTACCAGCTGAGCTAACAAATGCAGTACTTGTTGCTGTAGGGTCAATGAACTTGTTATAGTGTACTGCTTCAGGGCCTTGATGACCAACGGTTCAAACAGTCTTATGTAGTTATGAATGTGACTCTATAATGGAACAAACATTTGACATTTTCTAATATCTTCTGGACTGTTTTCCTATTTACTAAAAATTCAACATAGGGGCATGCAAACATTTGTCGGAAAAATTGATAAAGTCTAACTTACATTGGTCAAAAGATTAATAATATGTTTTATTGATCACATTAGGGATAAGAAGATTACTAGGTATTGTTTAGGTGTGATGGACTTCAATATAAAATTTTTGACATTTTAGCGTAAACAAAAATCCAGGAAAAGTTCCAGATCATTGTAAATTACAAATTATCTGAAGTTCTGATATGCAGTCAAGAAATTATCAAGGTAGAATTTGCCTCAGCGACAGCTATTCTGACTCTAAAACTTTTACAATACTGTTTGATCTACCACCTGTGGGGGTTCACTTTGAAGGTCATGAAGTACGGGTAAGTGAAGTTTTCACCGGTCATAGTACTTTTGTAAAAATCAAAAGTTCAATTTTTCCCCATAGAGTTAACACAGGAATGGCGGCCATTTTGAATTTAAAATATCAGTAAATGTTACATAATTTGTTTCACTAGTACCAAATTTTCCACGGTGACCCTTGTGTTTTTTATTTTGAAAAGTAATTGTTTAAAGTTTTGTTCAAGAAAGTTTGAGCTTTAAGTTTAAGTCTTTAAAGTTGGAGGTGTGTACTGCCTTTAGGGAGCCCTATAATTTGAATGGAAGGATTTTGGAATAAATCACTTGCACACAATGTCACTGTTCACCTTTATTGTCTAAAATAATTTCTTTAACTTCAGATTTGGAGTAAGGTGATGGTGTAAAGCTTCTACCATAAAGTGATACTCTAAAATGTGTCTGGGTCATCGCAGAGGGCTGTTCTATCTCATTTCTTACGGTAAACGACACATTGCGTCTCCGAAATTGCCACCGTAAATTTTCACATGCCAAAATTTATCACCAAAACAAGCAGAAATTTTAAATTTGTTTTGTTTAACCATCCTAACTGATTGTGAGCTGATCTGTAGATACTTGACATACCTTGTCTTTACCGGTTGGTTTAGTGGAAGAGCTTCTCCGATCACCACTTTTCTTTCTCATCCAGCTGAACCAACTGTAGATGGGAAAACAAGAGCACAAATAAGGACAGGTTTCATACTGGACTGTACTACAATTCAACAACATCATATACAGGGTATATCTATCTATCAATCAATTGATCGATCAATTTATTTTTTATCTAACCCTTTTATTTCTTAAATTATTTATTTACGATAAAAACAATAATATGCATTATGACCATTAGACAGACATAGTACTATAATGAGAAAGATTGGACACTGTTTTCAGGTACAATGGAACAAAACATCATACAGTAGTGGTGTGTTGAAAAATCTACATCGCTGATCTCCAGTGTAGATGGGCCAGGTAAAGATTAATATCTCACGGAAAATTCTCTATCCTTTACCTTGAACTCTCCTGTTCTGTTTCTGTCTGCACCGACGGTTTGAAACTTGAGGCGGCCAGCGACTGGGTGAACTGAGTGTAGGGCGTTGTGAAACAGCTGTGGTACAGACCAGGTTTCATGTTGGATGTCAATCTGGTAGCCTTGCCCGGTTTTCTGCTCACACTGTGGCTACTGGAGCTCTCCCACTGGCTACCAAGGTTGGTGGAGAATAGAGCTTTCAACAACTTCAAACGGGAAAAAGAAAAAAATGTATGTTTATGAGAAGTTTCTGTATGAGAAGAATGTAGCTTTATGTTTTAATGTCATAGGAATTAACACCAGCAAGTTACTTGGAGAAGAGGACTCTCCCAAATTACTGTGTAAATAATAATTTTGAACAAAATATTTACTTTGAAGCAACGTCATCGTGGAAAAAAGACTGCAAGTGTTCCAAAGCATTACATGTACATATCAAAACAAAGCACACACAATGAATTACCACTGTGACGTTTTGCACTTTTTTGTGGTAATTTATCTTCCCGTATACCTTATGTGTACTTGTAAATTCCTACGATCATTCACTTCAATAATTTAACATGGAGGATTCAACACACTGCTTATTTTCAAGACTCCTATTCACTGGTATATTGTAATCTGTTCTGAATGTTTAAGGTTCTTTGATTAAACTTTAACGTGAGCCAGCCTACCTGTTGGACAGTCAGTATCGTCGCTGTTGGTTCTCTTTGCACTGTTGATTTCAGAAAGCCAAGTAATTCCTCTGAGTACTAAAAAATAAAGTGAAATGTTACTTTTAAAATATTATTATCTATGAATAAGAAGGAAGTAGTTTCATATAGTAAAATTATTATAAAGTTTCTTCCCTTTTTAAAATTACCATGACTTCAAAGAGAAACAAACTTTTACTGATTTCTCTTGTTCATCTACTTGAGTATTTCTCAGCCAACTCTTTGAAACAAAATAATATACAAATTAATTGCGATTATATTTACACATTTATGGGTTTGTAATGACATTATTTACATGATCAGAAGAAGGGGATCGTCAAGTCAGTGCAACTAAAATTACAAATAACACCATTTGTTGTATTTAAAAACAATGTCATTTTTATAAAAATTATAAGGCTGTACCTTGCCAATTTCACTGAAATTAGCAAACTCTAGGAGCTGAGCTAGGCTTTCCAAAGCTGTCTTCAGAAGACCACCAAATTTCTCAGGGCTGCTTAAATCTAGTGTGATCTGGAAAGATAGAGCAAACAAGAGGATGACATTTGTACAGAATTATAAAATCTGTCCGAATGAACCGAGCACATTCCTCATGACTGGTGAACCTTCAACAAAACCTCAGAAATATCATCTTCTGTATTATATTATACTTTATAAAGTATGACAACTAATATATAATATCCCTTTCACTGTCACTTGGGAAAGGATAACTGGACTCTTTAAACCATCTGTCAATGTGAATTGGTCCACCTTCAACCACGGAGTAAAATAGGGACAAATCACGGTCTAATTGTATGTCTGATACAGAGTGATCCATTTGAAGGGACATAGCACTGACCTTGTAGTTGGAATGGGCACCTTTCAACACTTCATACAACCTCATGTACTGTGGAAGATGAAAGAATGCTCCAAGCTGTGTTTTACTGGATTTGATATCCTTGCTGTCTTTCTCCGCGCCGTCGTGTTTCTCTCCTGCCGGTGGAAATTGGGAGGTTGGATTTCAAATGGATTAATAACATTTGTGATCACTGTGCCCATAAGACATGTCAGTGAATGTGTGTGGGGAGGTGTGTCTTTGCAATAATGCTTTCAATCATGCTTTTAACTGAAAAGTTTGTAAGTCATATAGGAACTCCAATTGAGTCATCCCAGTCATTGAGTGATACAAGGATTATCATCATCAGCGTTTCAGAGATAGCTACCGACCTAGACACCATCGAAAAGCCATCAAAACCACCAACATCTTTTTCATGACATCTTATTTTTGTTTTGTCGATGATTTGATGTATCATGAAGACATTTTCATACTATCTCATTACAGAAACACGTCTATAAAACTGGTTGTGCATTTCAAAACAGCTGTCAGTCTTATCATTAGAGTCATTCCGCAGTTATTGCAGCTATCCAGACTCCCTAGTTATCCTCTCACATGACATTAGATATTTTAATTGTCTTCGTCCTTTGTTCTCCTTTGAAAGTTGTATCCAGCTAATCAGTTTGTTCAAAGGTAAAGCTGCTGACAGACTTTCCCCTTTTAAAGTATTTTCTCCTCAAGCATATTCAATGAAAATTACAACCATAAAATGCAATTATGGCCTGTCATTGAACTTACCGAGTTTAGCACTGTCTTTGCTAGGAAGTGTTTTTGCCGGACTGAGAGTCGGAGCACTGGTCTGTTCCGGCACTTCTTTCTCCTTGCCTTTGGTTTTCTTTTTTATTGGACTCAGAGATGTTCCAGTTGGTAGAGATGGCAAGGAAGGCTAACCAAGGAAAAAACAACCCAAAGGATTTCAATAGACTAGCTATACATGTATCTACTGCAAAATGGCAAGAAATCTTCTAGGGGAGGAGACAATAGCAGAATAACGTTTTAAAAAAACTGTGAAAAGACGCTGAAAAATGTGTAACTATCATGATTTTTTTAAGCACTATGTGAACAGTGATATAATGAAGGATATATTATTATTATTTTGGAAATTTTGATGCATGTGAGTGAATGTAGACAGTCATACAGTATTTGGTGCATAATTTTAGGTTAATGAATATTCGCCCTTGATAATAAGTTATTATCATGTGATTTGTGTTCTCAAAAAAAGCATATCAATACACTTTGTATAAATAAATACCTTGATTTAGGAAATCCAGCCTTTGCTGTATTCAACAGCTAAAAAATTCAAAAAGATTACAGGCTGTTGAGTTTTCCTCTGTAAGATTTAAAATTTTTACTTTTTTTTATCCATACAGAGAAGTCAACATTTGCCCTACCTGTATCTTGGGAGGTCCTGGTTGGGTCCCTTCAATAACATGAGCACACACGTTGAGCAATCTGGCCAAATGTTGTAATAACTGATCAGCTAGGGGGACCAAAGACTTGTCTTGAAACGCTGACCAATTACTGACTTCCTCTGAAGACTCAGCCTGGTTAGCTTTGTCATTATTAGTCCTAAGTGACTTGAATGCAGCACCTGAAAATTCAACAAATGGTTAGATGCCATATTCAGGTAAACATGGCCTAAAGCCATCATCTGACCCCTCAAAAAATCAAGTTTTGTAACAATTAAGGTTATTGGTCAAGGTTCTTGCTTTAAATTAAATCACCAACTACCGTAGAGTATAATTTGTGCCTAAATGTTTGAAAGTCAACTAAGATTCATTTGTATTATAAGGCTATAGCCGTTGACAGCTTGAAATTTAGAAACGATTGCGTTAGTAGTCAGCTAGATTTGTTCTGTGTATCAGACAAAGTGATGCAGCACAAATTTGTATACAAAATGTTTATGAAAAGAGTTTACTGTAAAACACACTGACTAACCTGCCATGAGATTGCCTGCTAGGAGCAATGCATCTTGGTGAGTTGACAAGTCCAAGGGCAATGATGATGAAGTCAGCAGTGACAAGATCAGAGGCAAAACACCTCCACCAGATCCAGTATTCAGCTCTTCCAAGCTGACAGTGCTCGTGGTACTGCCACCACTGAAGATAAAAAAATCAAAAAATGATTGAAATTGGGTAAAATCCTTGTTGTAAACTTTTTGTTTCACTTTCAGCATTATCACTTATGACTTAATTGCAGTGTTGACAGCTTTGTGTATTTCATTTGGTGTACAAAAGCTTACAGAAATAAACATATTTCTTTGTGCCCTTGTGCATGTGGTTTTGTTCGTACCATGGTCCATTTGGTTTAACTCATTTATCGGCGTTCTTACCTGGTGATACTCGCAATGCTACCACTGCTGAAGGTTCTTGGTGTCTGTCTGTGGACCCTGTTTGCCTTGGAGCCATCCTTCGGTGAGAACGTGGTGATACTGGCACAGGACCAGGCACTGGCAAACTGGATGACTGGGAATCGAATGGATAGCTCACACAAAGCATGACAACAACCAGACTGGGTGAAAACAGAGATAGAGACCAGAACGACTTGATTAGAATTATCAAAAACATCCACAATAAAGGTATAGCTGTGACTAGAATTTTCATGACAACGACGTCACAATACATCCCTACCCTGAATCTATCCTGATTCTCCCTAAATAAATGTACCTTTAAATAACCACATTTCACTTACCATGAGATGTCTCGAAGTGCAGGAGTTCATCGCCTTCACCAACTTATCCACGACCCTGGACAGCGCCGACTCCTCGGTGAATGCCGGAGTGAATGAATGATCCTGAAATACGGACATCTCCTTCATGGCAGTGGTGTGCGTGTTGGTGTACGGTGCCTGGTCCTGTAGGACTGGCTCCAACTGATCACAGGTGTAATTCTTGGCTTTGGTTATCACTGGGTCGTGTTGTGGGTGATCCATGGCATAGAATAGCTTAGGGACAAGCCTGAAAGACAGGAAATAGCCATGACCCTGGGAACTACTCTCCCTGGATGATGATGAAGATGATGGACTACAAGAAGGTCAGTCAAATAAAATGTTCATGGAGAAAGCTAACAGAAAGGCGAATTACTGTACTAGTAAATGGAAAATACTTCATTTATTGAAACAATGAAATGGCACTGAAAATTAAATTCCTGAAACAAATTATTCATCAAAGAGAAGGAACATCTTGAGGAAACACTGCTGTGGGAATACCAATTCACAGTACATAACTATTTTCTGTGCACAGACAAAAAGAACACACTATTTATTGCCTTATTTGAACTGGGTAATTACTCTCACTTGGGACATACAGGGTGCTAAATAACACAGATACCAAATGAGAGAGAAATACCAGCAGAAATTTCACATTTCAGTGAAGAGGAAATTGCAATTTATGAAGAATCAAATTTATGAGGTTTTTTTTTTAATGTCTTGAAAAGTACAAAATTGCTAATCTTCTGGTTCACCCATGGTGTCACTGGCTTCTCCTTCACTTCTTTGATTGAATGACTTAACCCTTTCACCCCCAGTTCCCTGTATACAGGTCCAACTTTACCATAGAAAACAATGGATTTGGGACAAACCATGGTGGTGAAAGGGTTAAAAAGGGCAATTAAAATCCAAATTATTGCTTGACAGATCTGGTATCTGAAAGGCTATGGTGAGGTCGCACGGGATGCGTAAACTGATGAAGATTGACTCACTCAACAATAGCCTTAGATGCTGCGTCTCGGACTCTTGAATCTTCATCTCCAAGCAGCTTGATTATCACTTGTTGCAGAATTCGATCTTGAAGATGAAGAAACTGAAATCATGAGGGAAAAGGAAATTTCAAGGAAAAAATTCTGAGATTGAACAGTGACAAATCATATCTGTGCTTATCGGGATGAATATTTCTTTGGTATGATAGAATTTGTGGAATCTAATGTATTTCATTTCATTGTGGTGAGTTGTGATAAAACACTACACAGCAATGCATATACAGGAAGCTTGTCAGTGTGAAAGACACCTAAATATGGTTGAAAAACCATATCCCTGGAAAAATGTGCAACAATATCCTTAATAACATGTACAGTTGAAATTTTAAACACTGAATAGAATGATTAGAAATTATTCAATTTCAATTGTTTATGTTTATCAGAATGCTCTATTGTAATAGAAACTATTCATTTTCTTTTCGATGAAGAAAAATTTGTTAATTTTACATCTCTACATTTATTCATAGAGGACTGATGGAAGAAAATCCAACAAAGTTCTAAACTTTGTTCAAATGGCTCAGTCACAGGTATTTAAATACAATTAAATCTATTTACATTCAAAGTTTTGAAAAACAATTTCCAAGCAGGTAACATTCCAAGGACCATTGTGTCATTAGAACTAAACAGTCCAGCTGTACTTGAGCTTTGATGAGCAAAAACTACATGTTTTATTAAATGCACCCATAATATAGAAAGCCAAAGGAATCAGAATGAAAGCTCTGAGCTGAAGTATTTTAATGATTAAATGCCCGCTGAGATACTTTACCCCAAAGAAGTGATGATCTCCCTTCTGTACGTCAGTGAAGGTGTTCTCAAGAAAATATACAAGTCTGAAACACAAAAGCACATATCATTACCAAACAGAATGTAAATACATCTAAGAAATGCTTCAACGACCATTAAGTGATTGAGATCAGGTATTTTTAACGATGCGACTCAGGTTCAAAGGTCAATTTTAGCAATTTTTTTTTTATTTCAAATTTCGAACCACTGACACATGGTCTTTCTTTTGGGAAAGGTGTTGGGTCACATCGTACCGGAAATTCCTGAAATATTACTAAAATGGCAAACTATCAGCTTCACCGCGTGCCATTATTTCCCTTTTGTCTTAACGGTCGCGGATTACCGACCACGATATCTTTGATAAACACGCAGAGATTTGTATAGGCTTTGCGGTAAAGTGCGCATGCGCTAGCTTCAACGTTAGGCTCAGCGTTTTGAACTCCTCATGTATCGGTACGGCAAACACGTCGACCAGACCAAAGCCGGCGCTCCGTACCGTCGAAAGAGCAAGTGAGGTCCACAAAAGCGGACCTGAAAAAGACGGCAACGTGCGCAAAGGTCAATTCAAATGTAAAACAGTCCGACTTTGGCTCATACTCCCTGCAATAACGATCAAGAATGCAGTGAAGAGTAAGATTTGGCCGAGGACGCAGACGATAACGGAGACGTGCTCAGTTCAACAACTATGAAAGTATTTGGCACGCTGCTTTTCGAACATATTAGGCTATGCTGATTACATACCCGAGTCCAAAATTAGTCTGAGCGAGATGAAACTTCTGTTAGTTGCGATAATTTTATCACTCTTGCTGTACATGCTTGGTGTTAGTATCGTGTTCTTTTATATTTTTAAACTCGAGTTTTCTATCGTGCAGTCTTTTCGTGTCTGCTGAGAAACCTTGAACAACACCGTACCCGACATCACGCGACATTTATGTCAAGGAGTTTCCCAAGCCAGTGCAGGAGTTCATACACACATAATGTAGATTCACAAGAGCAAGTTCACCGATCTGCTAATTTTTCGAAACGAAATGCAAATATTTTTTTTATTTCATGCCTTTTCTTTCTTTAAATATAACCCAAAAATTAAATTACGTCAAACGTGAATTGCGAGGGTTCACAAATGATTCTTGTGTGTGTGTTGTCTAAACTTATCAATTACCCGCAGACTCCACAGCTGCAAGCTGGACCTCAACACTGAACGTAAAACAAACCGGCTCAACTTCTAGAAGTGCTGAATCTAGCAATTTTTGCTATATGAGGTCAGTCATCGAAAGTTGACTAAAAGTAAAAATCCGAAATAATTATGTGTGCCCTGGTATTGCGCCAGTCGAGTGACTCCACTGTAGACTAGTCGATACTCTGTCTCTCGGAACACGCTGTCGATGACAGCCTGCACTGTTCTACGCTACGGCTGATTATTGTTAGTTTGATAAAATCGGTTCAAGAACACATATAAATAAAGTTTGAAAAAATAACACGAGTCAATCTCTCCCGTCGTAACGAAGGGCGACAAGTTTGCAGTGCGGTGCAAAACTAAGAAATACGACAGACATTTTATGTTGTCAAGAGTTACGTGTGTTCGTCTCATCTTGAGGTAGGAAAACTAGCAAGTGACGTCCCATTCGCACAGTGTCTTCGCTAACATGAACTTGACAATCACTTTTCACAAAGAACATGCATAAATTGCCGATCGCGAGACAGGAAGTAGGCAACTTGAGTCAAGAACAAGTGAATGCCCGACGCGATCACGCGACGACAGCACATAAGTCTCGATCGGATAGACTTTTTTACGCAAGTTTCGACGTCTTCGTCTTGACTGTGAACTCTGGTAACCAGATTGTAACCGTTGAGACAACAGTATACAGTTAATCTACTAGTTAACGTTCTAAAAATGGATTAAATCGCTAAGTACCCCTCGGTGTTTGTTGTGTAAATACCACCCACTGCTAGCACTAAGCATTTGCCAGTTCAGTGTATAATTTCTTTCTATTTTCACACGATCTGCAATCCTAAACATATTCAAATTCCCAAAACTGACTCTAAATATTTCAACTTAGTCCTGGTGTTAGAAAATTCGCAGAAAATAGTGCGCGAGTCGGACTTCTTGGTCACAATGTGTGACGCATAGGTCGTTTACACAAATCGTCGATTTTCTCAGTTCCGTTTTTGGCAGTGCGTACATTATTCAAATAAGTATAAGTCGGCGGCGCCTGGACAGACTAGCCTGATTTTTCATCTGTGGACAGTGAATGAATATATCTGAAAGACCGTGTCTCAGATTTCCGATAAAGGGCCTGGAAGTGAAGATATTTGACAAACGTGAACAAAGGCCGATAATTTATGCAAAAAACGTCAAGTTGACACTTTGAAGGTGCATTGTGTGAAAACAAAAGCGAATTTCAAAAATCTGGGACAGGGTTTTTTGCCCAGTATACCAAGCCGTCGATTGCCGTAAACAGATCACCAAGGCCGATTGGAGATTTGTACTTACACTTTTTTGAGTAAAAAAACTAAAAAACACGTGTTTTTGAGTAAAACAGCCGTATGCGCACTGTTTTTAAAAACTAACAAATTTTCTGAACTCTTCGGTGACCGAGCAGATAAAAGGTACCACATGTCGGGTGTGTGACCAAGTCTTCTTTGTGAAATTGAGGATTGAAAATAAGTGACAATGAACCTGAGTCGCTACCTTAAGCACAAATTTCACATTTCGTACAGTTATTTTGCATAAATCTGCTTTTGTTTGGTGACCATCACAGAGTGAACTAACATGCGGTGAAAATGAATGCCAATTTGAAATTAATATGGCATAAATGAATAATGATAATGATAAATATTTATGACAGGAAATGACAATTTTTTTTCGAAAAAAACTAACCGAAGAAGTAAAATTCCACTTTCTGTAAAAGCATTGTACGATAAACTGGGGAAATATTTTCATAAAACAGATTTCTGAAGAATTCTGACAACACAATGCTGAACAGTCGTCCACCATTTGCATCTAACTTTGCATGTGCTGAAATAATTGTGATTTTCAAGAAAGGAGAAGTGTAAACCCACACTGAGTCTCTTGTTATGAACCATCCTGAGTTCTATATCTGTCTTACAATATCTCAAGTTCAAGGAATAACATAGTATAAAGACAGCAGAAAATGTTTACTCACATAAAATCAATTGAAGATAGCACATCAAGAAGTTTGACTTTAACAAGCCAGTAGTTGTTGTTACTGAGGGGCAGTAAGGCCAGTATCAGCTTCAAACCCAGCTCCCCATGGACAGTATTGCACAAATGAGACAAACACAACTGGAGTAAAGAAAAAGAAAACAAACAAACATTAACAAACCAGAATATAACAGATTTTGAGCAGTAAAATATAATTCAATACTGCACTTTGGAAAAGTGTAAATTCTGTGCCAGTATTATTTTTACCTGCGAAAATTCACTTCAAAAGTTGTTTGTACTTCATCACAAAATTATTCTTGAAATATTTTTTGACAATTTCATTCCAATATCTTTGTGTAGACACTTATTTTTGCTTGGAACTCAGAATAGTCATGCCAAAAACTTATTGCTATAAGTATACTGTATTGAATGCCCCCTGAAAATTTACAGAAGCGAAGTCCTAGTCATCGATTACCAGCAGTATATGTTAGTTTCTTGTTCATTGTAGAGAAACTTTAAAACAACGACGTGCTCTTCTCAGAAAAGTATTTCGTAATGAGTAAACGTTACATGTAAACAGTGTTCACCTTGATTGCAGAACATAGATTCCTACTGGCACTAGATGAATCATCACCCAGGGCAGCTACAAGCAAAGACACAAGGGACTCCACAGAACTTTGTTCTGAAATTACATGAAAAGATCATCATTAATTATTTCATTCAGCCACATCTTGAGTGATGGATATGATGAAACAGGCTTGCTTTAAATCCTCCCATTCCCTTAGATTTGGAAAAACAATAAAACTCTGTAAGAGAAACCCTTATCATGCTTTTATAGTCCATTATGTCGCCATCATGTCAAGTTGGTTAAAACCAGTGAGACATACATAGTCGCATATGTTGCATTTTAACAAAGACTTAAAAATTTGAAGGCCCTGAAAACAAAGATACAGTATAGTTTGTAAACATGTTTTTACTGACTTCATAAGACGCAATAACATACCATGCCAAGTGGGAGAAAATATGAGTAGGCTTTGGCTCAACAACGCTTTATAATGACTTGGAAAATAGGGAAGTGACACTGTCTGGCAGGAAAAGGATTAGGGTAGAATAAGGTACAATAGGTACATTTCTCTGCTGAAACGCAAATTGTCATTTAAATGACCTTTTTTCAAGTTCATCATGATTAAATATGGTTCAAATGCATTTAGTGGTATTTAATTTACAAACATCTAACATACAACTATGTAACTTTTACTACCAAGCTAAAAAGAACATTTCCACAACCACTCATTGAACTTATGAGTCAAATACTGAATTGTTTCCCATAATACACAGGGCATGCATTTAAAAGTATTGATGACGCTGCATGTACCTGTTTGGAATAGTTCACATGCTGACTGTATCCCAGACTCTGGTTTAAAATTGGATTCCACGATCATGGCTCTGATCAGCTGACCAATCAGAACAGCCGAGTTTCCTCGGAGTTGAGGGTCATGATGATTGATGTATAGAACGACGTCTCTGATTAGCTGCTCATCTGGCGAAAGAAAAAACACAAAAGATGTCATACTTGACAAGCTCATCAAGTTGATTTGGCCAGTGAAAGTTTCAAATACTGGAAATGCATTTTTCATTTGAATTAGTTTTCACTACACAAATTTTGTCATAACGCTAGTCTGTCTAACATTTCAATTTAATGATACTAACTACCAAAATACTTGAGGTGTCAGTGGTGTCAACTTTGATCACGGAAAATGTGACCACAAAAGACAACTTTCACTGCTTTTTGACTCTCTACAACAAAGGCGGAAATGATACAACAAATATTAAAGGCATTATTCAAATGGATCAACAGTTGCGTTGATTGCTCTCATAAACTACCAGAAATGTGTTTACAGAAACAAAACATTCTAGTTGAATGAATGGATAGATCGGTTTCTGCCATGATCACTTACAGTAAAGTGAAGTGAAGTGAATTTATTTTCACCAGAAATACGTAGACATAATATATACACGTGCAAAAGAAGACAAAGTAATCACAAAAGTCATGACGAAAAAAGCCAGCACACTACACCAGAACAATATGTGCAATAGCTATGAAGGGAATCTTTTCCAAATTTCTGTACAAATCAATTTCAAACCTTACCTTCTTTCTTTTCTGCGGCATCCTCTGTTTTGAATAGTTTGGCAAAGAACACCTTTGGGTAAAGGCTGATGGCATTGCCCACACATGCAATTGCCAGTCCCTTGACACTCACACGGACAAATCTGTCCGGAGTCAGGCCTTTGCTGTAGCCAGTCAGGAGGTAAGACGCACACATAAGCCTTACACAGTGTATGAGCGGAACATTGTTGTCGGTGTAGTTGCCGATGTCACCTTCCCTTATCCGGGCAGTGCTGGATAAGGTGGTGCTGCTACTCCCGGAACTGTTGTCCCTGGAATGTGTGAAAATATCCAGCTGTTCCATGCTGCCGGCTTCTTTTGGAGTGGCTGATGCACTAGAGTCCGGTGTCCTGGCTCTTTCCAAGGAGGGACTGACGCTGACTCTGATATCCGTACTGCTACCCTGTTGTGAAACGCTTTCTCCCATCAGGGACGGTAATTTCTGATCAGTCTTGGTTTCTTCACCAGAGCTCTCTGATGTTTCAAAGACCTCGTCATCAGCCCCGGGCGAAGCATCCTCCTCGTTTTCTCCGATGGCAACGTTCGAGTACGACCCAGTGTCTTCATCTGTCTGAACAATCACCTCGCCATCATCAGGAAAGGCGTCGGAATACCTGGTCTCCTTGTCCGGCGTTTCTGACTCGGCTAGGAGTTCCTCCCGTGCTGCTTCCGCAGCCATGCTTTCCGACTGATCAGAGGGAGACTTGTCCAGCTGTTGTGTGGCATCATCTTGGAGTTCCTCAAGCCCGGAATCTTCGTCCCCAACCTCGGATGGCAGTCTGTTGGCATGACCTGGCAAGTGTAGATAGAAGAAAGAGATAAAACCAATGAAAAGTGAGGACACATGGAAAACTGGAATGAATCTTCCTAATATTAGTAATTTGTTTGTCTTTTATGAGATGGTATCTGTCATAACAAATGGGCAGCAATATATGAGTACCCCTAGGATACTGTTGAATAGTGATATGGCTTACCACAAACCCAGCATTCTTCAGTCTTGCTGAAAAGTGAAACTGAACTCTTCTCTGTGCAAATGTTATAATATATATTTTTTAATCACAATTTTTCATCTCTGCAATTTACTTTTTTTTCTTGTTATTTTTAAAACTATTCGTAGCATCTGCATGTCAGTGTGAAATAAACTGAACATTCTCCAAGTGATTGGTACAGTGCTATGAACAATACTGTACAAGGCAAACATACATCCTTCATATCATTTTTATTTCTTTTGAAATTATCATTGTGTTAAAATTTACAGAGCCATGACCAATATCATATCTAGCCCAGTCTCAGACATGTAGATCTATACATTAGTGGTGTATCTATCTTAATTTTCTTCTCTTTTACAGGGTCCATACAATCACAATCACTCAAATTTCAAAGTCTTTTCAGGACTTTTGCAGCAATTTTCAAGGACGTATTGAGGTCTAAAATACCATTTTTCAGGTATCGTTATTACGATATATCATTATAATTATTCTATATCATTTTACATATCATTTACATGACATCATGATGGAGCATTAAATAATTTTCAAAACCACGGGTGGCTCAGCAATTTTCCAGGACTTTCAATTTCATTTTCAAGGGCTTTCCTGGAGTGTATGGACCCTGTTTTACATTTAACTTATTTCATTACCGTCCAAATTTTCTTCACTGGTGTTCTGCCTGATGAGAGGGTCGTGCCCACTCTCCACAAATATCGTTTTCCTCTTGATTCCGTTCGGTGAGAGAAGCACACTCAACAGTGGCGGTGGAGGGGTGCGCAGCAGCTGTTGTAATGTCTCCAGGGACGCTGTTACAACATTGTGGTCTATATTCTGACTATAGTACAAAAGTAACTCATAAATCTGTTGAAAATATGAAATAATGATTTGAATCAATGTAAATTATTTGGGAAGAAACTTTCGTAACATTAATGACTTAACTTCAGGTACATTTACATCTGGTATACATCTATCAGTGTGATTGTGCATCCGGTTAGTTCAACAAGTTCATTACAGATAAACTGTAACTCTTGACCTATGCAGGAAATGCTACCTAGGTTTCCCTGGCTATGCTCCAGTTCCTTTAATTATGACACCATAGCAAAGACATCAGGAACAGAAGAAACGTTTCCGGGTTCCTAATAGAAGTACTGGTACCATATATGAATCTGTTGCCAAACCTTCACAAACACTAGTACTATCGACCAATGTCAGATAGTTCGGAATTTGCATACAAGTGAATAGTGGTGAATGAATAATATAACCACACTGGTATGCATAAATTATTTAGACCACAACCCCAAATTGCTTCCTGTGTTGACATTCCACACACAACAAAAGACTCAAAACATGAATATCAGTTGCAGACACACTGCTGAACAAAAGGATAGGCTGTAATTATATTCAATGCCATTTCAAAGATGATTCTTTGATGATAGTGTTTCTTGTAATTAACTCCTTTCCTGCAAGGTTCATCTGTCAGTATCACTGTCAGGTCAAGTGTTAACTCCATGGGGAAAAATAATTTTCAATTTCAATTAAAAACGTGAATATTTTTCTTACTCCAAGAGCTTTAAATGAGCCCCCCCAGCACCAGATCAGAGAAGTATTGGAAAAGTACGTCTATCACTATTAGATCAAGTCAGTGAAAATCACAATGTTTATTTATGTATTAGGAAAACAAAAGTGGGTGTCAGGGTTATTTATGTTTTTATGGACATTCAAACAATTACAATATATTGTGTCTGACATAATATATATGCTTAATTGTTTTTTACCAACTTGATCTGTTTGTTATTGCCAAGTATTACAGCCAAGGTTCAAAGCTCAAATTTTTCATTAGATCATACGGACTGAATCCAAGTAAGTATTTGTCTCTGTTCATCTCAATTAATAGGTAATATGTGCCTAAAAAGTGAAGCTTTAAACTCTTGCTGAAACTTTCCTCAGTGAAATTTTCAACCATACTCTTACCAAATCATGAATAAAATTAAACGGTTACTGTTCAACGATTGATACCAGAGAAACATTTTATCGAACATTTACTGATATTTGAAATTCAAAATGACCAAATTCACTGCACTGAGAAATACAAATACCTGTATAAGCTGTTCAATGCTGACACCAGTCTCCTGTTCTTTCCTTGTGATGCCAAAGCTTCCTTTCAGGCTGTGATCTTTGTGATTGGGGTTTGCTAGATGTGGTATGACGTGTCTGAAACACAGCAGAACGCCCAGCAAGACATGGGACTTCCTCTCTTCATGCACTGGAACCACCATACCTGAATGCAAGATATCAGTAAAATAGCTAGGTTCTAGTCTGTATGTGTGTTTTCACAGACAAAATTTTGGCTGAGTTCTGTTTTTCTTTCTAAGGTGGATAAGGAATTTGCTTGGGGAGGGAAGAAAAGGAGAAGTGAGTGCTACATTTGGCATAAAGTGAGACAAAGATTCCCTGTAAAGTAAGCTAAATTTAACTAGAGTTTGTAACCTCATAACTGCAAACAGTGTATGTGAATATGGCAAGTTACTACAGAATCCCCAATGTTTCATAAGTCGTAGCCTGTCATTTCAACATTCCTTCAACAAAATATTATTTGATATTCTTAGAACACATCTCAATGTGATAACTCATTCTAGTGTCATGAACATTCAAAACCCATAAAGGATGGTGCATGCCAACAGACAACACAAATTTCACTTCCTGAAGTAACCCCACTGCAGGATTTTGAATGTTCGGATGGTGCTTACCTAGTAAGACATTGACAAGCCATGCAAAGAACATGGTGGGTTTTCTGGAATGCTGACATATAGCCGATAGTGAACTTGCTGCTGTCCTCCTGGTGGCTGCTGAGGCGGATTTCAGACTTGGCAAGAATGTTTTCAAAAGTAACTGAAACAATGAAAGAAAAATTCAAACATATCAGAGAAATTTTCACTATGAGGGCAAATATTCATAATAAAATAGATGGCTCAGACAACTGTTATGCACTCAAAATTGAGGGTTTTTTCACACAGAAAGGTGATGTCAAATTTATCAATGATGTCTAACTCAGACACACGATCAGCCTGACCAATGAAAATAAAGGTCTGTATTTGCATTAGTGCATCTACTTCGCTATTGATAAATTATTACAATAGGATGCTGATTAAAAAATGACATGCTTTACTGTGTTTCTACCCTTACATGTTGACTCAAATGGATCAGATACTTCTGATGGCAAAATTTGCTGACGTTTCATTTCCCCCATGGTCAGTTTTTCACAAAAGACAATTTCACTATAGACAATGGGTTAAACCCAGAATTTGAATAGACCACTGTACAAAGAGAAAACCATATAATATAGATAAAAGTGTGCGTTTATCCACATGCATTTGTTTATCCCTCTATAACATGCATATTCAATGTCCGCCTTCTACCATTGTATTCATAATGTGTAAAATCTCATTCATGAGTGGGCTCATCACTTCATTTAGAAATAAAAACTCAGTATTGTAAAAGCTGTATTGTAGGCTCACATCTATATTTTACAAGGAATGTACATACAGATACCTAAATGATCATGATTATCAGAGTCTGAAAAAGCATTGCACTTTCACTTCCTTCCATAACTCTTCCATCCCCTCCCCATTCCTGTACATGTGTTGACACTCACCATTAAAAGCAATGGGCTTGGGCCACACCAATGAGGTGAGGGGGCTAATCAGGATTTTTTAATGCAAGAATAAGAATTATTTTGGAGGACAAGATCAACTATACAGGAAATTTAAAATGTCTGTTTGACCCACACACCAAATGAATCTCAAAAATCAAAGGTTTTCTGGTACAGATTATGCATACACAAGATCTACTGTTTTCCTCCAGTTTTACAATTACGGACATTATATACATGTATTTGATACTGGTTGAATTCATGTTATTAATATCCTACTGGAGTAGACAAGAAAATACATCCACAAAGATTAACTGGACTGTCAATAATTAGTCCATTCTACACAGCTGAGTAGGTAAGCTCATTTACCTTAACTTCTGTATCATTAGTAAAACTACCCAGGACTGGTAAAATTTTATTCATAAAAGTGCCAAGCGATTCCTGTAATACAAAGAAGGATAAATAAATAATAACTGCAAATCAATTACAATATCAAATGGATAAAAAAAAAACATTTTAAAAACGGTTATATATGTCCCCTGGAGCCAAGTAAAGCCAAACAATTGTTTGGCAAGAATATACACAGCAATGTTGGTGAAAGGTGTTCAGAGTTGACAGATACTCTGTGACAGTAGTACTAAAGTGCAAAAACTATTTACAAATTGGGTGGGATTTTAAAGAATCCATAAATAACACATTACTGGTTGCAGGCACACTGCTTAAAGCAATATCTGATCAATTTTGTCCACAGACAAAGCAGTCTGGTAGGATTTTGCAATAAGCTCCAAAGGCGGTTTGGTTTTAGATTGACAATAGCTTGCAGAGTTCGACACTACTTTGAATGGGCAGTACTGGGTAATAGGCTTACACACGTGCTGGCTTTAAATCGACTATACAAACGACAATAATCCTACCTCAGGGCGGACTACTTATCTTACCTGTACAGCTTCTTCTGGACGCCTTGCTATCCTCTGTACACATGGTACGAGATTCACCACATACGGCCGGCATTTTTGAGGCCGTATGAAATGCGCTAGGTCAGCAAACCTCCAGAGGGCAGCACGCAGACTTCTCGACGGACCATTCTGCACAAAACATAAATCAAGTAGACTTTATGTAAATATTTATATCTTCTCAGCATTTTTGTCAGAGTGATGCAAGGGTCAGACAGATACCATACACAACTTATCTGTCCACTCTGGATTGTATGTAGATGTTTGTAACATTTCTTCTCTGTTGCAAACATCAAATTCACAAACATGACTTATATAGTCTACCACAATCTGAAACTTAGTTCAAAAACAAACAACATGCGAGTAAGCAGCTACACTTCAAGTGATGAAAGATGCAGTAAAAATAGTCTGTTTTATCAACTTTTTATGTTTTCCTGATTGAAAACTGATGTAATTCCTCTTGTATATAGGATACAGTTCATTGCATTTACCCTTTGACCAGAATCAAGAACATTCATGTAATTTGCAATCTACAATCATATGCAAAAAGTGACATCATTTATGAATTATCTTTACAGTGACAGCTTCAAGTACACCTCTTCCTGTTTTCAAAAAATAACACAGGATTGATAATTACCTTTTTGATTTCTTTATAGAGTTCCACTTGGAGTCGTCCCAGATTTGTTTCAAGCAAACTCTATAGAAACAATACAGAGTGAAAAGGCACATTTCAAAAATACTATGTTTAATTATAGAGTATCCAATCACTATAGAATATCCACAAGCATACCATGTAATGCTGAAAATTGTATTGAATATTGCTGAAGTATTCAAAATTCAAAAGCTGCCATCGAAATGCAACAGATGTACGTGATATTATGACTCACATGGTTGTCTAGTTTCCACAAAAAATTGAGAACTTATGAGGTAATGCACATCAATGTGCTGTACTTGTAAGTTTAAGAGCCAAAGATGTATAAACTGTGTAACTATGTACAAAAAAATTATATTTCTCTGAAAATTGCCAAAAAATTTACCATATATATGCAGTTTTAACACAACCACAATATATTTGCACTTATGAATATTACAGAAATAACATTAGATTTGACACATACAATCTGTATAAAATGCAAGCAACTATTGAAAAGCTTTATGATATTACAGGGAATTTGAAACATTACCCATGATTAGGTAATGCCTATGATTTGAAAATCATTTAAATTATTTGCATCTTTACAAAATTATCTTTGATTTCTTTTATTTTTGGGAGAAATAAACATAGGGCCAAAGTCCCTGAAGCTACTATAGACATGGATACAAAATTAAGTATTTCCTTACTGTATGAAATTATCTCACTAAGGTCATCCTACGGACAAGTAAACTAAATATTAAAGCTGTCTGACCAGCGGTTTTGAAAGAACAAGCAACTCAACAGTTGACAGAGCTCTGTTGAGTTATGTAGAGAATAACCTTTTGTGATACATGTATTGATGAAGAAGGTGGATATCTTTGATTAACATTGTGAGTTCTGTTTAATAAGTTGAGACTGTACATACTCAGAGAAAGCACACTGAAGAGACAAAGGTTTGAAACTTAAGAAGTTCAAGGTCATCAAAAGCATTATAAGGAATCATGTTACACTTTCATTGCACTGTTTACACAGATTGCATAATTGCTATAAATAGCACATGAGGAATCTTTATACAGCCCAGCTTTACCATAAAAACCCTATCACTTTGACCACTCTTTTAATTGACCACTCTATTTTTTCCTCAAAAAGTAATTTTATTTTATCCTTACCAAGTCAACCATAAATGGTATTAGAACTTTCTCTATCTCTATCTCTATCTCTATCTCTATTGACTATTTTGAGCAATTTCTTTTAGATAACATACAGGGCACAATAAATGACGTTCAGAATATGTCAAAGTTGGGATTCAGGAAAGTTGCCTTTACATGTTTTAATCCTCCAAGATGGTTTCACTATGAACTGTCAAAAAAAGTTGAACTTTCTGATAATTCTACACTAAAATTATTTTGGCTTTGATGATTTCCTAATAATTCAATATTTAAAATCATATTAATTATTTTTTTCTGGGTGAATTGATAGGGTTTATACAGTACAAGAATTACATACAATGTAAGTCAAATTTTGACCAAAAATGACAAAAAATTCCTTAAAAATACAGATTTGCATATTTCATTACAATTTGAACAAGTCTAAGTTGGGTTACCCCTAGGGACCTGTATACCAAATAACAAAGCTGTCTGACCAGCGGTTATGAAGAAGAAGATTTTTTACCAAAAACACCTTTTTTGGCATTAATTTGCCTATTTTCAACAATATCAAAAAATTAAAAAAAATAGTTTCTCAAAATCGTATTTTTCATCTACACAACAAATATCAAATCAGTAAGTACTGCGGTTCTCAAGATATTTGAGTGGACGGACGCCTCACAAACGGACATACATACATACATACATACATACATACATACATACATACATACATACAGACTGACGACGGACGCCGGACGGATACCCATCCCAATAGCTTCTATGACTATAGTCTATAGGAGATATAAAACCTGAGCAATTTTCATCAGAAGTAAAGTTGACATTTAAATATTGGTAAATTCCTTTGCCAGTTTAGCAAAACTTATGAAAGTCTAGAAAGACTGCTGCAGGCAACAGGGCCTCGTTCTGTCTTGTTTACGTTTTCAGATTACTGATCAAAATTGTGATTGTATACATAAACAATCAACATGAACATTTTATTCCAAAATGAAACACCAAAGTCATTACCAAACAGACGTACATGTCAAGAGAATTAGAGCTAATGAAACAATGAGGAGATATTGTTAAGTGTGTTCATAGTGATGTACAGTGTCAGCCTGTTGTGATATTTGTGTGCTTTCGCTGCAGAAAAAATCAAGTTTTACCACAAAATTAACACTGAAGATACCGACACTGCTGATATTATAGGGTTATTCACAAAATACGGCCCTGTATGGACGAGGGCTCAGTGAGTGACGTATTGGACGAGCCAAAGGCGAGTCCAATACGTTACTCACTGAGCCCGAGTCCATACAGGGCCGTATTTTATGTATAAGCCTATTATTATACACCTCCCTCCATTAATCATCCGTATAAACTAATTCTATGGTAAATTTTGAGGGATGCAGCACGCGCGATATGAGTGGAGCGCGCGCGATTGTTGAAATAAAATTGCTACAAACCCCAAACAGGCGCGTCGCGCGTCTCCCGTATTCGGGACTCCGCGTACTATACAAAATACAGAAAGTTATTGGACGGTCAAACTCCCATAGGTTACGGCAGTAGGTGTATAATAATGTAATATACAATTAAGACATGTCATTGGCAACCTTACATACCAAGCACATCTTTAACCTGTTCACCCCTGATTGCCTATGAACAGATCCACACTCACCACTGATAACAATGGGTTTTGGTTAAACCATGGCATTGAAAGGGTTAAACGGGAAGTTACAGGACCGTGGGCGCACAATAGTGGGATTTCTGATGACGCAGCCATTTGCATACATGGGGCAGTAGTTTCTGAATTCTCACAGCATCGCTTTGACCATGTGATAAATTTGAATAATCATGATGGGCACTTTAGTGACATATGCAAAGAGGGGTCAAATGGTCATACAGGGAACACATTTATGTGTTCTCCGACCAAAAAACGGAACATTTTTTCAGATTATTTTCGAATCAAGTTTAGTCACTATGTATTCACAGACATCATATGCAAGATTCAAAAACAATGAACGCCTGAAACATGGCAAAATTATTGGATTCTGAGACCAAACCCGGCATGTCCGATCAGTAGCGTGGCTTTTTCACATTTGCATAGATTTACGATAATCCAGCTTTTATAGGGGAAGTTCCTGTTTAAGCAAAAGCATTACACAGTTCAGATGATGGTTTTCTGATTGTGCCAATTCAGCAAATATGAGCAAAGTTCAGCACATACAGGAGGAACTTGGAAAAATTCTGATTTGAGTAAGTGAAACAGGCAAAAACACGTACATACTCATTGCCATGTAAATGTACAATTTATTTTCATAATGAAATTAGCGACAAATGTGACTAATCAGATTAAATTACTGACTTACCTTAATTGTTCTGTTCAGACATTCATCTGCATTCATTCTGACATCTGGCTCAGGGTCATCGCACGCCACCAGAAATGTCTCCATGGAAATACCCAAAAATTTGGGAAAGTCTGCCACCGGTCTGTGTAAAATGAGACCAGATGTTATCAGGGTGGACGGTAATTGTAACTTTGGATATTTTCAATAATTCAATAATCTTATTATTCCTTTCTTTATAGTATGTTGAAATACAGAGTATTAGCCTTGCAAACACAATACAAAGTGTAGAATATACAAATATTGTTGACAAATGAAGTTCAGTTCAAACTAAACTAATTCAGTCGTCAACAATAACGTTAAACACTATTACTCATACAAAGACTTATTTGACAAGCTGTACATGAGGTATTACAATATGATTTTGGGAGTAGTACAAGCACAAGTATTTTGTGAGCAGAACAAAAATAAAGGACAACACATCAAAGGTTACAGTAAATGAAGGCTTTAATTCAACTGTGAATGGGTTTCACAACTAGACAATGATATCCTGTGCTGCCATATCCATATACACTGTTACACTGGTTCACATTTGTACATTCACATTCGGCAAAATCTCAGCTGTATTACTCTGATAATATGTTTCATATTTACGATGATAAGATATACAACGAAAAGGGGAAGTTGTTTACATTTTGATATTGTCCATTCAGGTTTAGAAATGTCAGAAATCATAATCCCACTTGCCGGAAAAGATATTCATACTCATATACATTATACATGTATCATTGTGGAGCTAATAATATGTGGAGGTGAGAATATTGCTAGTTTAACCCACTCAGGACTACAGCTGGTTAAAAAGGCTTGTGTCCACTGAACAAAAGCTGTTCCTGAATGTATGGCAAATGTAGGTAACACGGTGGTAGGGTTCAAACTAGATGGTGCCATTGTAAAATGTCACTGGGATAATTGGTGTCAATGAAACGACTGAACTCGGCTTCAGGTAAAACTAGTACAATGAACTCATAGCAAAAAAAACAAAACAATTTTAACATCTGAAAATTGTGTGATGAATAAGAACAATGTCAATATATATCATGAGCAAACCTATGAGTCAATGTGCAAGCTTCAACATTACTGAAACAGTTTGCAAACATTTTTGATGAATTATTCATTCTACAGAAAATATCATTTAACAGACATTTTGAGTTGACCAAAAAAAATCACTTGTTTGCAATATTAGTAATGCAAGATAAATTTCAACAGAAGGACAGTATTCTAAAGAATGGTGACTAGAGCCAATAACAGGAAGACTGAATTTCTGTAGAAACCAGCAAAAATGTTACAGTACACATATATAATGATTGCCTGCATGGCACATTACAGCATTTTCATATTTCCCTTTTAATGTTAGTTTTGGATAAATAATTTGCTGATATTCGAAACTGAAAATAAATAACAGTGTTGTGTTACACTGAATCTGATTTTCAAAGAAAGAAATACGGTCTTCACCGAATGAATTTATCACCCCTTGTGATCAAATGCCACAGTAGATGATTAGTTTCAGACAAAACCTATTTCTCTTAGAGTAAATCGTATGACCCAAAAGAAATCTACACTGAAATGAACATGCGTGTAATAAATGCGTATTGAGTACACTGTAAATTATGAAGTATGAAATGTCTGGCGAATAATCTTGAAATTATTTCACCCTATATCGTTGACATAATGGAATGCTGAACACATACCTGAATGTTGCTGAACACATGGCGTCTGCAATGGTTGTCAGATGTGACACTCGATCTTTCTTGGTGATACTAACTTCCTTCTTCCTGTAATAGAATTACATGAGAACGTAATGAGCAAGTATGACGCAGTGTTATATCGCATTTTCTTTTTTTGCATTTAAGTCTTGGGGATTACAATCAGACAAAGAAATGATGATTGCGTAGATGTTGATTGGTTTAAATCTTTTTTGTCAAATGCAGTCCTGAGAGGGACAACAAGAGAGGACAGTCATCTTCCAAGTTTTTATTTATTCCAGCATATATCATGCCTTGATTATCCTTTTTTTCGCCAACCAGCTTCATCTGTTGCTATCAAGTCAAGTTCATTACAGCCAGTAAACATATCTGATATCATTTACATTTACAGAAGTGACCATTTGAAGACTCCTGAAAGCAAATATGCTTTTTAGCAACTTATTTCACTAGGCATATATACCGAAATACTGGGATTTTCACAGACTTGGCCTGATGATAGTTACAGTCACACAGCAATGTGTGTCACAGAGATCTATGGGGTACCCTGATTGTTGTGCTGTTCTTGAATGACTTGTTCTGAATAGGGTTACATTATATCTTGATGGGCTCAGCATAACATCATAAGTCTAATACATAGACAAAAACATAGAGGAGGCCCCTTCACCAAAGACAGACAGACAGACAGACAGACAGACAGACAGACAGAAGCCTCAGACTGACCACATGAGCTCTCATTGGTGTACATATGTACATATATCACAGAAACAGTTACAAAAAAGAAACAACATGATTTTCAGAGCTTTGGTCAGGACCAAAATGTAGAGTACCGGGTACGTGGGTTACAACTAAGATAAGAGCAAACACCTCACTGTCTGGATTGTGAGAATTCTTTGATTGGAAAAAATTTAGTAAAATCTGTGGATAGTTACAGTGTTTCTTCTTTAGCAGGATATTGGGCAAATAGAGCATCTCATGGAAATGTCCTATTAACCAAGGCAAGGTCTGAATTTCTTTTTTTCATACAAATTAATTATGATACAGAAGTTTGCCTTTGTCTACCATAGGTGACACTCCATTTAGCCGCTCATCAACAAAAGAACAAAAAAAAAACAATGTTGGATTTTAAGAATAATTCTATGTTACAACACCCTTGGATTTGTCATTCACCTTAAAGGGACAAAGTCAGCCATTTTTCATGAATTTTTGTGTGATTCAAGATACTACTTATATTGTTTGACATGTTGAAAGATACTGAATGAATGAATGACCATGCATACATTCGACCCCAGTTTTCAACATGATACATGAAACCATCCCCAGAAAGTATTAACGGTCATGAACAATAATTCTTTTTCGCGATGGTTTCATTTAATTTGTCTAAAACCGGGGTCAAACATATGCATGGTCATCCATTCATTCAGTATCTTTCAACATGCCAAACAATATAAGTAGTATCTTGTATCAAACAAAATTCATGAAAAATGGCCGACTTTGTCCCTTAACAGTAACATAAACAATGCAGCTTCAGTTCCTTTTATAATAACAAATGGAAAACTCACTATGGATATTGTGTGGCTCAAAGTTGTATGTTGTCTTTAGATCAGGGTGATTCTCCCCACCCAGCGTATCTCCCTAGCTGCAAAATTGTAGCTCTACGGTGAGGCGGTCGGTGAGTTTTGGTTTTTGCGACATCGCTCACCAGTAGAGCTACAATGCCGAAGGCCCTGTAGCATACAAAATAAGCGTGCCACACATGGCGCGGCATTTTCATGTAAAAACCCACATATTTACCGCATTTGGTCGTACCGATTTATCACTACTGAAGACTAAACACTATACTACACTAACCTTGCCGTTTATGGGGTTTGGTATTAGCACAGACACGTCGATCGCGTTCATAAACATTGAGCGTGTTTCTGGGAGCCGCCATTACCGGAAGTTGGTAATGGCGGCTCCAAGAAATGTTTTTGGAACGCGATCAACGTATATGAACAAATACCAAACCCCATACACGACAAGGTTAGTGTAGTATAGTGTTCAATCTTCAGTAGTGATAAATCAGTATGACCAAATGCAGTAAATATATGGGATTTTACATCAAAATGCCATGCCATGTGCAGCGTGCTTATTTTGTATGCTTAAGGGCCTTCGGCATTGTAGCTCTACTGGTGAGCGAGGTCGCAAAAACCAAAACTCACCGACCGCCTCATCGTAGAGCTACAATTTTGCAGCTAGGTATCTCCCCACATGTAAACTGTGTGTGCTTAAGAGGGGCTTGGACCAACGTGGTCGTTTAATGGAAAGCGCCATTCACGAAAATAAGCTGTTGGTGAGAAAATGACAGACGAGAGAGCTATTGGTCTTGGGAAGTTCATGACCGTCATGACAGTGACGATCAAGGAAGAGCATCATCTGCATCATGAAGATCCGGTGACAGGATGCATTAAATCAACTCATGTTGATGCTCAATAGCATCTTTTTGACACGCCCTACCCTTCTGCAAAATTAAATTTGTTTTGAGACATTGCATTTGCTTTTCATCTCAGCGAAATTTGGTGTCGACGATGTCTCATCAAATTACATCGTATTTTTATCAGCCAGATATACTCACTTCAAAGGCACTCCTCCAGGTGCGACACCTGTCCCAGTGGGTTGTCCGCTCTCATCAGGGCTTCCACTCCCCTGCTGGAAAGCTTTCAAGGCCTCAAAGGCCTTTACCAGCTTTTCCATATTTGCCATGGTTGACGACTGCTTTTACAATCTTCTTAAGGTGCAGAACATAATAAATTTTGTACTATTTTTCCGAGTATTTATTGACCGTCTCCGCCATGTTAAATTTTTCTTACCCAGAAATCACATCTACTTCCGGTAACTGGGGTCACAGTCCTTTGCACTGAAGAGGGCGCAATTATAATTTGTTTATAGCAACACATAGGCCATGCTAGCTCCAGATTTTAGGTTAAAAATACTATTTCGAAGGGAGACACGTCCATTTTAGCAGCGATAAAGTAAAGGCCTCTTGTTACAGTTGAACTTGGAGGGATATAAGTGTGATGGCAACCTCAAATCCCAGCACAACGAAGGTTGTTGATACTACCCATACGTTACACTCACCAGGTAGGTTTCTCACAGAATAACATTCTCAGTAAATCATGGCGCAAAAACACACAAAACTAACCTTTGCTATGCTAGCGTCTAATTTTTATGTACGTTATCGATAGAGACTCTCATCTTTAAGAGATGAGTCACATCTCAAAGTTATATAAATTATCCAGGTTGCAAACTCGCATTTCAAAAATCAAAGGCCTAGTGAAAGTGATTATTTATACAATGATGTTCAATACAGCTACTTGGTACATCCGTCATTATTATGTTGCAAAAGACAAAAATAACAGCTTAAAGGCATACAGTGTTTGTTTTATCGCTTAGGCCCCTCGCGTATGAAAGAACAGTTGTAAAATGTGCACACATTCAGGACAATTTCAAAGAATCACTATGTGATTGTGATAAAACATCTTATACAGCATGCCAGTACAGATATCCTTCATATAATTCATGACAGGCATTAGTCCCGGGCATTCGTAAGGTGGATCATATGTTTAGGATTCTGTAATCTCCAAAACCTGGCAATTACAACACAGCCAGTAATGTAATCTCCCGGGCAAGGGTGATCAGTGATAATGCAATCTTTTTTACTGATACGCAGTACCTTGTGTCCTGCGGATATCTGATACCTGGGTCTCTGAAATCAAACCACCATACAGATAGGCCTGGTCTTAGAATCAACACAGAAAATGCAATGCGGTATCAGTGCCTGAGCCCTTTACAAATACTGCATGTTGCCAGTACAGATTGACAACTTGCTGAGCTGACAAAACTATGGCATGCGATATGTAGAAATGGGTAATGGGTGCCCAATTTCTGTACATGCAGTAGTTGCAACATTTATCTACAAGTATTGTCATTTGTTCTCTGTGGAAGATATCTGAATGATTGTTTACTTTTTTATCTCAAGCTTTTTGCGCTATTATGCTTGTCAAATCAAAGTCAACTGTGTTTTTCTCTAGGGTCTGTTGTATGATGCAATTGTCACGATCGTAGTAAGGGGAATTACGAGTTGAGGTACCAGTCTGGATCGTAATGCTTTCAGTAACTGAAGCTGACACGCCAAGATGTAGATTGTGTTACACAATGAATGAGAAGACACACCATAGTCTATCATATTTGGAGTGACGGTAGACACAAATTTTATTAAAAGGGTTTGTGTGACATGACTGTTATATCAAGTCTGTCTTTCTGTACTACATTACAGCCACTAAGTTTGAAGTTGCACTGATCGAGGATGCTGCTGCATCGAAGCAAAAGAAAGGACCGACAGAAAGTCGAATGGTGACTGTGTTCAGTGTCTTTGATGAAGTCGTATCACAGCTTGGAGTGTACAGCAAGGTCATGAAAATGGTCCGGGATGAAATGTTTGGTAAGCAGGCATAGTATGATTTTGGGATTGTGTCAAATGAAAGAAAATGTGGAATTCTAAACTTTTTCCAAGCTGCACACCAATAATTTCAGTGCAGTCTTTGTAATGTGAAATATTTGTGGAGGGGACTATACACACATACAAAAAAGAGAATCCATTGTATCCCTAAGGCCTAGTATGTCACAGGAAAGTGACTGTTTGGTATGTTATAATTGTTGAAAAAAATGTGGTGTAAAAGTCAGATACAATGTATAATCAGCACTTTTTAACCTTGATTTTTGCCCTTCCTATGTAAAAAAAACTGTAAAAAAGAGAGGGGTATATAATCCTAGAAGGAAGGAAGCCAAGGAGACAATTGTATGATTTGTCAGTGTCTTTGCTTATACTAGGCTGTATAAAAATAGTGATAATAATCACTGTTCGCTCCCATATAGTTATTAAAACAAACCAACAATTGTATGAAACATGGACATACACATACAGACAGACTGACATTCACAGACTGGCACAGAGTGATGACATTGACCCCAATGTGCCTTGGCCCATGAAGAGTGATAAAGATATAACAAAAGCTGAATGTAATGATAAAATAGTTAAGTATAGGCCTACAGACACTGAGGGTGAATATGTTACAGCAATTTGATTAGTTTCTTTCGTTTTCTACTTCTGTGATAATTTTTAAGACAACCAAACTGCAAGGCAGTTTTAATATGTATTGACAAACATGTTATCTTTTACAAGCACACAGCAAACTGTTCATGATTTTTCATTTACAATATTTGACATAGACTGAAATACATAACATGCAACCGATATTTACATTTTGCCCATGCACCAGATACATGGAGAGATTTCAACATACAATCATCAACTCAGAAACCCTACAGGGAAAAGTAAACATTGTTTTCTTCCAGAACAGCTGGTACATCCACATCTGGAGCAACTTACAAACTTAACCAATTATACAAGGATGATGACACAAGAGATAAAGTTAGGAAATTTAACTGTGGTGAACTTGACTATTCCTTTCAAATCCTTACCTAACTTGATTGACATCTTAAACTAAAATACACTGCATGGTTAATTGCACACAAAAATACATCAGGGGTGTACCATTTGATAAAAGGGGGTTGTCTGGAAGATTGATGAGGAACATTATCTTTTTTATCCGATACATTGTACATTCTTTTTTTCCCACTATCCCACCTTTTCTTTTTGACAATCCTTCTGTGGCTGATTTTTTTATTGACATTTGTTTGGATTTTTTTCAAAATCTGCCAGGACTCCCCCCCCCCCCCCCCCCCCCCCCCCCCCCCCCCCCCCCCCCCCCCCCCCCCCCCCCCCCCCCCCCCCCCCCCCCCCCCCCCCCCCCCCCCCCCCCCCCCCCCCCCCCCCCCCCCCCCCCCCCCCCCCCCCCCCCCCCCCCCCCCCCCCCCCCCCCCCCCCCCCCCCCCCCCCCCCCCCCCCCCCCCCCCCCCCCCCCCCCCCCCCCCCCCCCCCCCCCCCCCCCCCCCCCCCCCCCCCCCCCCCCCCCCCCCCCCCCCCCCCCCCCCCCCCCCCCCCCCCCCCCCCCCCCCCCTCCATCACTCTTTAACATTGAAAAAAAACTTTGAATATATTTGTTGGAAACCAAACCTGCTGAAATCACCTCAGCTATGTTTTCTCATTATTTTTTACCGCATTTCAACACCAAATACAGTTTACCATTTCAAATGCTTACTGAATCACTGCATTATCTTAAACACAGGCCAATGTCCCTGAAGCTACTATAGACATGGATACAAAATTAAGTATTTCCTCACTGTATGAAATCATCTCACTAAGGTCATCCTAGGGACCTGTTAGCCAAATATTAAAGCTGTCTGACCAGCGGTTTTGAAAAAAACAAGCGACCCAATAGTCGACAGAGCTCTGCTGTGTTATGTAGAGAGCAATTTTTCGTGACATATGTATTGATGAAGAAGCTTGAGATCTTTGATACCTCATTTCAGGATGGCCTGACCTAAAATGGCAAAATTAGCTGCAAAAATACAAAATTGATGATTTCATCATAATTATGTATAAAAATTTATACCAAATATCAAAGCTATCACATGACTAACTTTTGAGAAACAAATATTTTGACCAAAAACGGCAAAAATTGACCCAAAAATACAAAAATTGAAGATTTCATCAAATTTCACTATATCACACTAAGAGAATCCCTAGGAAAGCAGCAAAAATACAAAATTGATGATTTCATCATAATTATGTTATAAAATGTATACCAAATATCAAAGCTATCACATGACTAACTTTTGAAAAACAAATATTTTGACCAAAAACGGCAAAAATTGACCCAAAAATACAAAAATTGAAGATTTCATCAAATTTCACTATATCACACTAAGAGAACCCCTAGGAACCTGTATACCAAATATCAAAGTCATCAGACAAGTAGTTTTTGAGAAACACATTTTTTGACCAAAAATGGCAAAAATTGCACCAAAAATACAAAATTGCAGATTTCATCATATATTCTATATATCATATTTAGTTTATCTGTAGGAACCTGTATACCAAATATCAAAGCTGTCAGACGAGCGGTTTTGATGAAATAAATTTTTGACCAAAAATGACAAAAAAATGCCTTAAAAATACAGATTTGCATATTTCATCACAATTTGAACAAATCCAAGTTGGGTTATCCCTAGGGACCTGTATACCAAATATCAAAGCTGTCTGACCAGCGGTTATGAAGAAGAGATTTTTTACCAAAAATGCCTTTTTTGGCACTAATTTGCATATTTTCAACAATATCAAAAAATCAAAAAAGCACAATCATTTCAGGTCAGCCCAAAGTACCTACATGCAAATTTTTCATGTAATCTGCTCAGTGGTTATTGAGTTTTTTCAATTTTGACTGTTTTTACATTTTTTCACTTAATTTGCATATTTTTGGCAATGACAACTTCATTTGAACAAAATCTCATCTACAGCCCATCATCCATGTACACACCAAATATCAAGATGAAATGTGTAGCGGTTTTGGAGTTTTTGATGTTGACGGACAGACATACAGACATACAGACATACAGACATACATACATACAGACATTTTCCTAGCCTATAAGAATAGCTTCCATTGCCATATATACATATGGCTATGGGAGCTAAAAAAAATATTTGTTCTTCAGAATTTTTTGGGAAAGCTACAGAGGGGGTGAGTGAAATTTTTATTTACGAACCAGCAAAATTTCCCAGTAGTTACATTATTACTGATGACTTGGAGTCTAGATTTTACTGTAAAAAGGTAATGCCCTTAACAAAAACACTTCGTCAAAATGACATGATATTACATTTTGATTTGCATGTTCCTAACCTTTTATTGGAATACCTCCGATTTTCACAGAGGCAATATACAGTCAAGAGTTCACCAGCACGTCCCATCAAACCACAAAGTACAGCATTGCTACAAATAAAGCACAAGACAAGAAGACTGAAGATCACACCTTTATTCAGAGAGTGCCGTACTTCACTCTGATCCAGGGAATCTACGACCAGAGGTGAGATTTATTTCTGATCAGCCTATTGACTCACTTTGGAATAAATAGTATATACAGTGTTCTGTGGACTCACTAAACCCATGGCTGAAAATTGGTTGGCTTTGAGTTTGCAGAGACCCATACAAAACTGAATTTTTCAGTCTGAAGGCCTGTTGATCATAATAACTGATGCATTAGAAGAGTAATTCAGTAGTTTTGAGGGGTGGGAAGGGGTTAGACCACAATTTGTTTTTGTGTGCGTCAAAGTCACAATAAGGATTCTGCTGTAACAAAAATAAACATAAATTCAGAATGTGAAGCCATAGTAAACATGATATTATTATTTTAATTGCAAAAGGAAAGCAGAGTGGTCAAGAGAAACTCAACAGAAGGGAAAGAAAGTTTGTATATGTATATTCTTGTATTACAGTACATTTTGCATATTGTGATGTGACTGTGCGTTTAAGACAGGTTGGTATTCTCCATTCTTAATAAACAACATAGTTCTCCTGAAACCAATTTGTCATGAGGGAGTTTTGTTTTGGGGGAGGGGGTTGACAACAAAATGAAAGAATTATGTTGCTAGTGCATCAGCGTTTATAATTGACAACCGCTAATTAAACCAAAGACGTCACATGATGGCAATCCAAAGAAAATTCAGATGTGTATGGGAATACTCATGCTTCTATATGTATTTGCATGCATTTTTTGTTTGCCGTGTTTTGAATTCCAGGTTCAGCCCATTATATAATTCCCAAGTATGCACACTGCACATGTGAATAGAGTCTGTCCTTGACAGGATTGTTTACACTCAGTCTGTAAGATTCATGTAAGACAAGATAATTGTAATCCGTTTCATGTTCATCACTTCACCGCCATACTTGATACATCTGTATTGTTTTCAAAAGGGTGTGCAAACCTATTCAAGGAAATGAGGTTTGCGAATGAAAATGTCAAACTGGTGTTTATTGACATTCTGATGTCATATGCAACTATTTGCTCTCAGCGCTGCTTTCTGCTTTGTATATGTTGCAATTCCGATATCCAATCATATCATCCCTCTTGTAAGGACAGCTGTAGGTTGTGACCAATCATAAGGACAGCTGTAGGTTTTGACCAATCAGAATAACTAATACAGTAGGCAAAACAAAACCCATGGAGATGTGTTATGAAAAGCCAAACCTGGAATAACTTTCTTCAGAAGTTGATACATGAAGATAACCTGTACATTGGAAAAAATAATGAAGGAAGTATTATGAAAAGTCAAATGTTATGAAAATAAGCAAACCGTAAAAAAAATTATTCAAAGTTGATACATGAAAATAACCAGGTTGTTTAATTTTTTCCCAAAGAAATGAAGAGGCTGATGTGCTCAGAGATCAACTTGAGAAAGTCAAGAAACGGCTTCAAGAAAAACACAAGCAGTTAGAAGATGCAATCACCATTAATTCAACCCTAAAGGAAGAAATGGAGAATTTGAGGGATATTATCAGCAAGAAAAATGGCAAAATCAATCTTCTTGAAGATGATATATTAGAGTAGGTTTAAGCTGTCATCTTCTTTCAGAATTTTTTTTCTTCACATTTTCATAATCTTGGTATGTTGTATGCCCAGATTGTTACTCTTTTCAAGACTTTATCATGGAGGTATCGTATCAGTATTTTGAAATAAAAAATAATCTGAACCTGAACTCAGATTTTGTGACATGTCAGAAAATCGGTATTCTTTTCCAAATAATTCTGTCAAATTCTACAGACAGTGAACACACTATTTTCATCCTTTTTTCACACATTATTTGCCACTGTTACATGTTGATTTGTCTTTCAAGAAGTTTAACTAAAATAGACATGTATTTAACTTTGTCAATGAAAATCAACAATATTCAGCAAAAAATATAGGATGGCAAGGTTCTCCACCAAGGAATTTTTAGGGGAAGGCCACCCCTTTTGTTTTTTAGACGATCTATTCATATGTTGATAACCGTACAAATAGAATAATTTTCCACAACAAAATAATATGCAAATTATACATTGTTATGTAAATTGGTTGCCCCTCTGTTTTTCCAAGCAGTAGAGAACACTGGATGGAAATACCAATAACTTTGTGTGAATATTATATTTTCAGGTTACAAGATAATATTGAGGATCTGAGAGATAGCGCAGACATACAGAAAAAACAAATGGACATTGAAAATGAGATTCTTCAGGCAGAACTGAAATCTGTACAGAATGAAGTGAGCTACCTGTCTCAGTACAAGAAAGGATATGATGATTTGCATGAGTGTAAGACATTGTGATTCACTTCTAGATGTTAGTAATAGTTATAAGCAAATTGTTGTTTCTTCAGCATGAGAATTTGATGATGATGATGATGGTGATGGTGGCGCTGAAGATGATGATGATGGTGATGATGATGATGATGATGATGATAAACTTGAACATTTTTACAATGTACGACTCCTTCATGTTGCTCGACACAACACAGATATTGCCAGAATGAATATACAGGTTGAAGAAGATGAGGGTTTATTTGTGGACTTCATGAGAAGAGTGGTCACCACATCAAGAATAATCAGTCCCGACATACTTTTATCATATGTGTATGTGTCAGTGGTTTGTCTGGAATCATGTGTATAAAGTAGGATAAACTTGAGCCGACTATATGATGTAGAGTCACAGTGATTGCTCATCCTGTTTTGTTACAGCACTGAGGAATATTGGCAAAACTGGCAAAACTTTTGGAAGAAAGTAACAAGTTTTTCACTTTACTTATTTGCTATGTTTTTATATTCAGCTTTTGTTGAGAGAGTTTCAGGTGACAGAAGGAGAAAGAAAAAGAAGCCGGTGATTGCAACAAGGAGGGTGAGTATTCATAAATGCGTTATTTATTTGTAAAATCATGTTTTGTGGGGTTAATGTTATTCAGCTTTAATAAAAAAACAAATGGATGACCTTTTCAGAGATTTTCAAAGTGTATTTTATATTCATGAGCAATAAGGCCAACATAGTTTGATTACTTCTGACTTGTGGTTTAATCAGCATAAGATTAGTGTTATGATATTGTGTCCTATCAAAAACATCTTCCAAAATATCTGTCACAAATGTATGGTAAGTAAGATAGAGTGTGCCTTTGAGACAAATACTCAGACTCTCAAATTTTCACAGTACTTTTCTGGTCTGCCACTTGAGGGGGCTCAGTTTAAAGTTTTTGGAGTAAGAAAAATTTACACCATGTTATTTTTTTCAAAAATCGAAAATTTTATTTTTCACTGTACAGTCAACACAGGGATGACGGCCATTTGAAAGGTACATGTAGGCATGCAATTTCTCAATTTTCATATGCCTCAACATTTTTTTTTTTGATAGGCTCATCTTCTAAATAACTGGTCATCAGCCAAGAAACTTGAGGAACAGCTGTTGACGGTACAGAACCAAACCATTGAAGAGTTTGATGCCTTCGTTGAGGAACACAAAGTTGAGTTGGAAGGCAAGACGTTGAAAGACAACGTCAATGATTCTCAGTTCTCCGAGGAAGAAGCAGAACTTGAGAGGATGGACAAGGAGGTGAGGATTTTGATGCAGAGGATAATCTCATAGATTTATAGATTAAGGAAAACTTCGATGTTACCATTTAGGGCCAATTTTATATGTTACTGCAGTTTGGAGTGCTAGTTGTCTTAACAGAAAATTAACTTAGTATAATGGATTTGCCCCACTTTGCAATTCCTTCAACGTAAGATGGTTTCTGACACTGTGCTTAACTTTTATTCAAAGTATGGAAAAATATTACAAAAGTTAGTTACAAAAGTTGAATAGAGGGAACAATTTCCTGCTCACTGACTCTTCTTGGGACTTTAACCTAAAATGAAAAGGACAGAAAGTTACATATTTATGTCCGAACCTTTACTTTCCAGGGAATATCATATTTTTTTTTCTGAGAAAGGTATGTACCATGCAGGATGCTATCATCTGAGTTTGAAAACTACATGTGTGAAAGTATGCTGAACAATTTCTTAACTTTTTCTTCATAGCTACAACAGCGGCAAGAAATCTTCCAGAAGACCATCGAGGCGTTGAACGATGAACTGTCCATGATCCGACAGCACAAGGAGAGCTTGGAACACCAGTGGGAAGAGTTGGAGAGCCAATACAAACATGAGGAGGAGATTCACAAGTCGAAACCCCCCAGCAGCAGAATGAGACCTTCCAGCAAGGACTCCCTGAGACCCAATGTCAGTAGTGGCATGGGGTCAAGCCGGCCTGGATCCCAGTCAGCACTTGAGTCGAGATCTGACAAAGCAAAGGACATCGGTGAGCATCAATGAGTGTTGATGTGCAGGGTGAATTTACTTCTTGGGATGTCTGCCCAAATTTCTAATTTAGGGTAGATCACCCGATTAAATTTCCATTAGCTGTATCTTCTGGCGATTTTTCCGTTAGTTTTGATTGAAATGATCACTGGTTTATGTTGAATAGCCTGTCAAATAACAGAGAATCGCATATTATTCGGAAACATTACGTGCCCTACAACTAAATAACATGTGATTTTACACCGAAAATTTCAATTTTTGTCCGGACAGAAATACAAACTCTGTTGACACGCGGATTGCAACATAGGCATTCTTCTGCACCTGCGCGAGCCATTTACAGCAATTTCAAAATAAATATTCATTACTTATGCCCGGTACTTACGTCGTAGTCCATTGTCCGAGCACATTGCGTAGCCAGATGTCTGGCAATCCACGACGCAATGTTGTTTTGATCCCGCAATAAACGTGAACTTGTACATCTCGCGTGATCGCGGCGTCAACATTATCTTTGTTCTCCCCAGCACGCTGAGCATGCCAGACGTCAACAAACGAGCTCGGAAGGGCAACACGTTTGAACAAAATTAGCAGTTTTATGTGGCTATAACATCACTAATCATGTTTGTTTCTTCGTAAAACAACATTTTGCAACAAATATGAGCCTCTAACATGGAATTTTCCGAGGTAAAAAATGGTCAAAAGTTACAAATAATGGCCCTATTAAATTTACACTGTAAGCTGTTAGATTTATGCAATGTACATTATTTGCATGCAAAATAATGTAGTTATTAAAACATGCATGTAAAACCTATCATGATACCACCTCTGGTAGAGTCATACATTAATATCAACACCTTCATTTCCACCGCATAAGAATTACCATATGAAATCCTAAGTACACTCAGAGTACCCATGCCAACACCTTCCATGAACATTTCAAAGTATGAATGTTTCTTCCAGTACATAAAAACATGCTCTAATCTGATAACTCTGATGATAATAGCTGAATGAATATGAACTTGTGTTTGATTCTAGGTATCCGTTTTACTACTGTGTGTTGACTAGAAACAACAGTATCACAAATATATAAAGACAAGTCCAATCATAGAATATTAATGAATCAATTTGAAAGATCAAAGTTCACAAATAAAGCAAGTCCTTATAAATATTATTTCCATTTTGGCTTTCATTTTACCTTTTTTTAGATTCAGTGATGTCACTTGGAGAAGACTTTGATAACCTGGATCCGACGATGAGTGAAATGGACCCTTTTGTTCCCCAGGAAACCATCTTGAGTAAATACAGCGCCATGATTTACACCTCCACCAATCATGCCAAGTCATTCCATGAACTCAAAGACGCCAAGTTCTGCGGCAGCTGTGGTGAGAAAGTAAGTATTTCTGTGCATTCTGTAGGTGTTCAACTCAACCTGCTTTCCCCTACTGCTAGTTGCTGTACCCCAGTTGGTTTCAATGTCGTGATCGCACAAATGCACTTTGAAAGTGCAGATGAAGAAGGTGTGGTCTTTGTTGGTGTATCTGATAAAGATTTCAAAGACTGTTTACACTTCATACCACTGTTTATTTTCCTGCCACACTCCAGAAAAAGAACAATCCATCTTGTGATAATTTGAAGCTGGTGGGCAAATTTATTGCTGACAAATTTGGGTGATATTTATGAATAAAATTTTCTCTTAGATTTCCTTCATGAAAATAAAATTACAGTAAAATATAATAAAAAGGTCGGTGGGGCAACGTAACCTGTCCATCACCATAACGTATTTGAACCTTTTATTTATGATTGTGTGGTTTGACTGACAATGTAAAGAGAGAGGGGGGTTTAATGGTTTAAAAAAATTAAAAACTAATGTCACATGTTAGAACTGTATATGATTTCAGTTTCAGAAATTGTTTTGCTGGATCTCTCCATCACAGGGTGAGTTTTCAACTTGGAAGGTTTTTTCTGAGTTTCTAACGAATGCTGTTTCTGTTGCAGACTGTGATCTGTCCCCACAAGGTCAGCGGAGACAAGGTGGTCATACTGCCACACAACTGTACACACGTCAAACTCTCCAGACCGAAAGTCCGAATCAACGTTGAAGTCCGGGAGAAACTTTAGTGAGTTCTGTATTCTCATACTCAAATTTCAAAGTTTTAGTAGTAAAGGAATTTTTCGAAAATGAATTACTTAACTCTGCTTTACTTTTAAAAAATGATTCATTGAACCCTGGTGACGCTAACAAATCTCAATAGGAGACCTCACACGTCCTTCACATTATCCTATGTACTTACATGCAAAATATTTCAAAACAGACTTCAAGGAGTTTAGATATATTATTCCCTTATTTTCAAAACAGAATTCTGATTTTTCCACTGGGTGATGTAACAAAACAAAATTTTTGTAGTCATTAGGGATTTAAAATTCTGCTCAGATTTAGAAAAAATAGAAGCCAACCAATTTTTTTCCAAATTTTCCGGAAAATGTTCACCCTATTTCCTTGTATGGTAGTTTTCTCCAAACCTATTGGAAACAATAGGAATCAACCAAGGTGGTGAAAAGGTCAAGTCAGGTTTGTCAAAATGTAATAAGTACTTTATTGTTTGGTGGCATAATCTGAAATGCTGCAAATCAATAGTACTTACGAAGTTACCATAATTCATAACATTCACATGTACAAGCTCTCTCAAGTTACTGCCTCTCCAGCACATCTTTGAAAACTCTGATATTTGGCTCCAACTGACCATTTCAATATGTTCTGTTCCCAACAGTGCACAAATGCCCAAGCCAGCTGTGTCTGATTCCAGCAAGCTATCAACCAAACGGATGCGAGGTCGTATGTCAATAGTCCAGCCTCTCAAGCCAATGCAGTCCATTGCTGACCTGGCCACCACTCCTAACTGTGCCGAGGAGCCACCTGCCATATTCAAAGAGGAGAAAGACACAACAGTGCTGGGTGCTGCTCATGAACATCAGGTGAGAATCATGTGATGTTCATGTGACTGAAAAAACATCATGTGATAGCCAGCTGACCGTTGCTGCTTTGTATATCAGTTTTTGATGGCTCTCAATGTAGTGGTGATTAGCATACATAATTATATGCCTCAATATTAAACAATAGATATTGATGGTGGAAGTAAGACATTTCTTCAGTTTATATTACCAGCTGTATTTATATACTTCATGACTTAATTCTTTGAAAATCTCAAAACAGTTCGATGCCTCCCCTGCACTCCAACAATTTCAAACAAAATTTTTAAATTCAAATGATAATTTTTACCTACTAACATACTAGTAATTCCCCCCTTTTGTAAATGATAGAAGTAAAAGAAAAACTGTGCGATGATTAGGAGGCATGTAGTTAGAGCAGTTCAACCAGAATATGGGACTGTGTGCTGTCATTTAAGGAAACCATTTGTTACTCTCACGATTAGCAAATGGTCTCCTAAGATAGACCACACAGTCTCATAAATGTGTGTGAGCGTTTCCTCTAATATCTTTGTGGAATATTCCAGCTCATCACATATTTTTCATCAATTTCATTCTGGACACTTGTACCTTCACATAGAGCGTGTGTCCAAAATGACACTGGTGTACCTCTGTGTTGTCATGTTTTACTGTACAATGTCATGTTACATGTATTTACTTTTCCCTGTGTTTTATCACGTTTTATGCCTTCACAAATCAACATGTAATATCTTGTTTCAACAATGTTGTATTAATGTCACTACTCGCTTCCTAATAGAAATACTAATATAGCAACTTGCTAATATCATTTAAAATGCACAAATGTGTTGCTAATACCCTGGTGCCTTTGATAATGATGCAAACTGAAGGGTTCATTGCTTGTTGCTGTTCTCATGAAAAACAACTGAAACATGGTGCAGGTCAGTCACAAGACCAAACAAAGAATGAATCATTTCAGTTTAACCCTTTCAACACCATGGTTTGGTCCAAAGCCATTGTTATCAGTGGCGATTTTGGACCTGTTTACATGGAATTGGGGGGGTTAACAGGTTACAGTTGGGTCACCGAACAAATCAACTGATTTTTAATGCAAGACGTTTCTCGCAAGCTTTCTGTAATTGACAGCGGATGTCAAGTGCGGGTCACTCAAAATTACTAAAAGGGTAAAATGTATGCTGCTATTAACTCTATCTTTCATAAAAATCTCATGTTATTAAAATAATATTCGCAGAATAAACAAGGAAAGTAGATAGCATTATCAGTTGCCATTTAAGCAACTTACAACAATAATTCAAAAGCAAAAAGCAGAACTGTAGCACGATGCTGAAAAAACTAGAAATAGAATAATGGTGTGTGTTAATTCCATACTTCACAGGTGAAACAATATTTGTATATTTCTTTGCATGTTGATAACGATAATGTGTTTATTGTTGAAAGCTGTTCTTTCATAGGTGTCTAGGTATCGTTTGGTGGCGTTAACTTCACTAGTGTCTTGTTGTCTATTTCATGTCTAATGTATTATCGTTTCGTACCATATCCTACTGCTCTGTAATTTAAAAAAAGGATGTAGAGTCCGTCTTGGTAAGTTCAAAGGTCAAAGTTCATCTCATCAGCATGCATAGGTTGTAATAGTTCATAGCCACTGATGCCTGCCTGCCTGCTTTATAGAACATATGTGTCATACGTTAGACCAGCATGTGTTTGTTTGAATGTACACTTATAAGACATTGTAAGGTCGTCAAATTTCCAGATATTTGAGAAACAGTTTTGTCCTGTTCTGTTCATATGCGAAAACTGAAAAATTCATGGGAGTATATGCAATATGAGAAAAGTGCAAAATTGAAAATATCAACTAAATATGTGATCTTATCAAATCGCTTTTATGACTTCTCAAAATCAAATGTGGTCTTACTTTTGATAGAAAATGTTTGTCTGATGACTATGCACTTTTCCATATTGCATATTACCCTGTTACTGTATTGGGAATAACTCTTGGCTCCTGAAACAATATTAATTTTTAATGATCTGAGAGAGATCTGAGAGACATTACAATGTCATTTTGTTTGCAATTTACATGCTTTTTGTCTGCACAGCATCTATATAGAATTGTCCACAGTGCGATTGACTATAGCATCAGTAACTATCATTGCCATGCCTATGTACACAGTCATCCATTGAACTCAGTTTCATCACATTTACCCCTCACCATCCCATCAACACCAGCAACCACCATTGCAGGAAATCCAGAAAAAAATAAAGAACTTTCACAGACAACGACCTTGATTGACAACAAACTAAAAGACTCTTCAACTAATCCATGACCATTTCCAAACCTACACACCAAAGAAATATGGGCTGGGTCATTTGTTTTATCAGAGAAAAATATGTATTATCCCAACCCCTTAACATCACTGATGCAATTATACTTCAACAGATTTTTTTTTTCATTTGGACACTGAAAGAAATAAACTAGAAAACTATTTCTATTTTGTGTCTTCCTACTTGTCATTTTAAAGTAAATTGGTGACATTAGATTCCTGTTGCAAGAAAAATGTTGCGTTGAGAAAATTACAAGAAACTTTAAGGTCCCTGCCGCCGTTTACAAAAAAGTTACAAAAAGTATTTCAGAGTCCTATTTTTTTGTACAAAAATGCCAGCTTTGTAGTGGTGCAGATCCAATGCATAACAAATAAAAATGCCAGTGTCTTGTGGTGTTACTGGTAGATACCAGTTTGTCCTCCAAGATAGTCAACAAATATTTCAAATTCGGGGATTTTTGTGAGCAGTAATAATCTATTGAATAAAATGGGAACAAAGATGCTATTCAGCATAATGAGTTTGACTACAGTTGCTGAAAATGATATTGATAAAAGATGCACAGCTTGGAGGCAGCTTGGTAGTCTACCTGCAAAGAATATTACATGAAGGGAGAGAATGATGGAGTCTGTTGAACCTTGACTCACAAGGCTTTGTCTTTGCCACAGTAAAAAAAAATTGTATGTCTCTTCCGTTTTGAGAGAATTGACAACAGAAAAGCTTCTATCAGACTTGACAAGCATTCTTTAGCATGGCAGATATCCAGATAAGATCACTAGGATCTTGAATTCATTCACTTGAGTTTTCCCACAAATATACCAAATCGTCGGAGTGGGACAGCAAAAATATCACTGCAGTCTCTTTTGGTAGCTGCTTACCTGTTCCTAAATCTTGGCAAATGTAAAGACAAGCCAAGGTCTTGTGGAGTTTCTACAAACTTCTATCTTTTCAAGTGTACACAGCGACAAAAACAACAATTGCAAATGAAGACCTGCTAGACAAACACAGCATTGTGGTTACTGCTATTATTAGTTAGAGAAATCTGTTACTTTGTATTATGTATCATTGTGTTACAATGTGTGTGTATGTGTGTATGTACCAGTATCTTTGCCTGTCTCTGTGTGTATATATGTGTGTCTGTGTGTGTATGTGTGTCTACGTGGTATGTTGGACACAGATGAAAGTGGGTACTACAGTAGCAAATAAATCTCAAAAAATGGCCAATGAAAACAAAAAAGATCAATATTTGATCTGCAGAAATTTCTTGTCATGATATTTTCACTTTTCAAAGACATCACCACATCCATCAGATATTAAAAGTGCTTGTGTGATATCTTCACATCTTAGATGTGTTCAGTCTTTCAAAGTCTATCTGAGTGATCTCTGGCTATTGTTTCATATAAGTACTTTTGATATTTTGAAATTCTCCATCAATTACTTCACTGTAGCGGTCTCAACTATACTTATGTAAGTCTTTCTATACTGTGTGTGAAGCATTCTATATTTCTTTGCTACTACTGTACTTTGCGTGACAGATTATTATTTGAGTGACTTCAGTCATAAAATGACTTAAAAAACTTGCATGTTGATGATTTCGTGATAAGACTGGTAGTGTATCTTCTTGTGAAAAATCCACAGATCATCAAAAATGCTAATCTGCCAGTTACCAAACATGAATTTTAAAACAATCAAGGTTGAAGGGAAAGTTTCAAACTTAAAAACCATGCTAAACTCTTCATATTGACAATGTCTCTATTATAATGATTTATTGAAAATTAGCATGCTAGTTCTCTTGAAAATGACTGTTTATTTGCAAGATATGTTGTGCTATGTGTGTTACGCAATGATGATTTGGTCTTTGTAACTGAGACAGAATATTGGTTTACCGTGTGTAGGTCAACTCTTTCCTCCAATTGTGGGATGATTACAAGAAACGGACACCGTTGACAAGAGATGTGCCAAGGCCACTGGAATTGGTATGTAACTTCCATAGGGTTGTCAGGTATAGCCAGTCTTATTTCATCAAGCGTCTGATACTGAATGAGTGAGTTGGAAGTCATTTTTGAGATTTCAGATACATATCCAATGGCCCTTTCAAAAAACATAACACAAGAATCCTATGCTAACGCATGTGATAGGAAAACGTTTTCCAAATTTATTGTGTTAATTCTGAAAATCTATACGTGTTAACTACCAAACCTTTTGAATACGTTTAAAAATGAAGTCATTATGTTGCAGTGGTTTTTTCCACCACAGACCCTCTCGCTTCAAGGTCAATATTTTCTCTGCAGGGTCAATGTAGTTAAAATTTTATTGCTTAAAGCTTTGAAGACAAATGAAGAACAGATTCATTGTGATTTTGTGTGAGGTGCTTCAGTGCTCTGTGCTGTGATTCATTTCCAAACATCAAGAATGTTACATGCATCACACACAGACACTTTCGTGATGTGCTGTGCATGCATTTGGGATAGTTTGAGTCACAAGTCCCTCCCACACAGTATGGGGAGAGACTGTGTTTGAGTGTTTCTCAGAAAGAACCAAAAGGGCGCCCTCACAGTCACTAAAAACAAAAGTATTAAATTCTTGCCTCAGTTTCTGACAGATATGCTTGGATATCTTTATATAGTCACTGAGCAAGCACAGACCTTTCCTTCATTTACTTGTCTTCTAGATGAAAAAGCTGTAAAAGTTATATTAATCCAAATATTAATGCAACACTGCCTATTCCATTATAGGGAAGAGTTCTTTCTATAATCAGCCAATACTACGCCAACCTGTTATGGCAAGATGAGTATGCATTGGACGAAGAGCAAGTGACCTCTTTCTTGGTATGTAACATACTCCAAGCCAATAAGCACTGATGGATAATTGAATATGTATATCTTGTAGGCTATTGGCACCAAGAATATATCGTAGTGCATTCTGAACAACGATGTAATTTCCTGTCAATGAACAGGTGTCACTATGTAGGTGATTCTTATGCAGTTAATCCTTTGTACGCTGGTTTTAAACCACATTACGTATATAAGAACCATGCAGAGGTTTATTTAGTCCCCACGGACACCGTCTGGGGGGACTCATAGGTTTGGTCATGTCCGTGCGTGCATGCGTGCGTCCGTGCATGTGTCCGTCCGTTCACACAGATATCTCAGACATTCCCTGGTCAATTTCTTTCAAACTTTGCACAAGGATAGTACCCTACCCCATACAGATGCACGTCGATTTGTTTCACAATGCGATCAAATTTGGCCGTGTTAGAGGACTTTTTAGTTTACATCTCCATAGACTCCCATGTATAAGTCACTTCTCCATAGGCTCCCATGTATAAGGCCAAGAAAAATAAAAATTTAGTTTCTCATCATAGTCATATTGCAAAAAGGATGCAGTGACACAGTTTTTAGTCCCCACAGATGAAGTCCAGGGGGCTTATAGATTGGGTCATGTCCGTCCGTTCGTCCATCCGTTCATCCATCAGTTCATGCAGATATCTCAGATATTTTGACAAAATGTCACATGACCTCGGTGACCTTTGACCTCAAATATACATATTTGTCCATAACTCAGTAACCACAAGTGCTACACCCTTCATATATGGTATGATGGGACACCTTTTGACGCAACATATTGTACCTCATTAATTATGCACATATCTAATTTTGGGCGAGCCAATAGAACTAGAGGTCTGACTTTTGGCATATAAGGATTAATTAGCAATACAATTTTTTTTTACAAAATGTCACGTGACCTTGGTGACCTTTGACCTCAAATATACATATTTGTCCATTTCTTAGTAACCACAAGTGCTGCACCCTTCATATATGGTATGATGGGACACCTTATGAAGCCACATATTGTACCTCATTAATTATGCACATATCTAATTTTGAGCGAGCCAATAGAGCTAGAGGTCTGATTTTTGGTATATAGGGATAACTTAGCAATACAATTTTTTTGACAAAATGTCACGTGACCTTGGTGACCTTTGACCTGAAATATACATATTTGTCCATAACTCAGTAACCACAAGTGGTACACCCTTCGTATTTGGTATGTTGGGAGACCTTATGACGCCACATACTGTACCTCATTAATTTTGTGCATATCTAATTCTGAGCAAGCCAATAGAGCTGGATGTCTAATTTTTGGTATATAGGGATAACTATAGGATAGAATTTTTTTGACAAAATGTCATGTGACCTCGATGACCTTTTACCTAAAATATACGTTTATGTCAATAGATAAGTAACCACAAGTGCTATGTCCTTTATATTTAGTAGGATGGGAGACCTTATGACAACACACGCTTTACCTCATTAATTATGCACATATCTAATTCTGGGCAAGCGAATAGAGCTAGAGGTCTGATTTTGGCATATAAGGATTAATTAGCAATACAATTTTTTTTTTCAAAATGTCACGTCACCTCGATGACCTTTGACCTTGATTATACATATATATGCATAACTCAGTAACCACAAGTTCTATATCCTCCAATTTTGATAGGATATTAGACCTTAAGATGTCACATCTTGTACCTCATTTATTATGCGCATATGTATTTCATGGCTGGCCAATGCAGCCAGAGGTCTGATCTTTTTTCCCGATTTAGAACCATAACTTAGACATGCCTCATGTGTTTCAAATTGGGAACAACGACATAGACCTATGTGCCCATAGATCTCAACATATACACTCCAGTGATACTTCTTAATGACCACATTTCCCTGCCCCATCAAGAATAATACTCCCATTGCAAGTGGGGACTATGTCATTGTCAATGACTTGTTTTGTTTTTCTTTTCCATCCAGGATACATTCTACAACTATCTTCTGGACAGATACATTCTTCAAGATGTTGTCTACCTTTGTGTGCATGACTTCATCACAGGACTTATAGAATACTCCACTGTCAACAAGGTAAATTTTCATCACCAACAGCACATTATTTTTCTTTTTTGTTCATTTTTGTGTTTTTGTCTGTTTGTCTGTCTATTTTGATGCAGCAGACTAAATTTAATAACTTATTTGATCATTTCATGTAATTTCAAATAAAATATAAAAATAAAGTACTGATAGCTATGATACAAAATTTCTAAATTATCCTACAGACAGTACAGACATTTGCCCATATGTTAGTCGGTAACCTAGATGGAGCCACATTCCGATACTTACTCCTGATCGCTGATTTCATCGATAAAGTGGAGTGGAAAGAAGTCTCGGATTTCAGGCTGTTTGCAACAACCATCTATCCGTTCCTGACTGTAAGTATTCACACAAACATCATTTAATTCCCAAATACCGTGTATGTTCTAAAAAGTCCACTTCAAATATTTTTGATGTAAACATCAAATATCAAACACTTGTTTTTAATAATTCTTTAATAAGGAATGTTGATTTTAATTCATGTTTTTACTAAAAAATTATGACATGTAATTCTTCAATGATACTACAAAATATTTATTTCTACTCTTTCTCAAAACTTTATTAATTATGCGTCACATATTCAAATTATATTTCCTTTCCAAAAAATGCATTTTTTTTAAAGCATTGTCATCAGAAAATGTGTATATATAGTTAGTCTACGTATCAAGTCCAGATATTTACGCTTTCAGGTGGATTTTAACCCTCCCACACAAATTTCAAGGCACCTCAATTTAAACAATCGGAATGTCAATGAAAATCGACATGAAAAATTTCACTTTATTTGTTTTATCAGGATGATGAACTGGATCAGCTGTCCCTGGGCTACACGTCCTTCAGTGAGAATAAAATCTCTAAAGGTCTAGTTCATGAGTACTTCATGTATATTGTACTCAAGTACAGAGAACCAAGATTTCAAGATGTAAGTGAATCAAAACATATTTTTTTCTGAATATCACCACCGTAATGGTATGTATGAACATACTTGTAAATATGTGTGTGTGGTTATGTGTGTGTGTGTGTATGGACCCAGATCTCTCTCTCTCTCTCTCTCTCTCTCTCTCTCTCTCTCTCTCTATATATATATATATATATATATATATATATATATATATATATATATATATATATATATATATATATATATATATATATATATATATATATATATATATATTTATAAATTTTCCATCCTACATGAATGTAAGCCTGGATGTGTTTCATTATTAATATTTAATACATTTGTTTAATCTTGACAGATTCTGCTCGGCACTGTTGAACAATCCAGCTTTTATAATCCTATTTACACACACCCCTAGAGGCAAACATGACAGATACTAGGTTTTCTTGGAAGATCCTACTAGTTGATAATATTGCAACAGCACATGATCATATTTCAGTTGGATAACTCTTGGCAACTGCAGCATTTCAGTGATATGTCCATTACACTTTGTTTATCACAAAAAGCATTTGGCATTTGAATTGAGCTTGGCCATCACATTGTACATCAACAACCATAGGGGGCCCTCTGTAGTTCCATTTGTTTGTTTTCACACTTGTCTGTTTTTCTTTCTTTTCTCCAGTGTGAAGCCAAACTCCTGCAGCATCCTGGGAAGGAGCCAGGTGCCATGAACAACAAGGAGTACTCGGAAGCCCTGGATGCCATCGCACCGTTGGCCAATGAGAAACTTCGTAACAGGCTGTTCCAGGAAGCTGAGGCCATGAGTGGTGAAAATGGCCGTGTCAACGTCATGAAATTGTCACGTATCCTTCCCTGACTGAAAATGACAAAGATGTGAATTTCTGAGAATTATATTAAAGGGCCAGTTAAATTGGTGATCTTTTTTCTCCATTTTTGTTCTGAATATCAACCATAATTTCTTGTTTTACTCCCAAAAGCATGTTGACATACACAGTATTCAGCTTGTCAACTCAGCCTGCACATGTGTAAACTGTGTTGCTATTGTTGACAAGTGAATTATGGTGCAGACTAGAATTAAAATGTAAACAATAACAATGCATTTTACACATATTGACACTGTGTTGACAAGCTAAATATCAGATGTTTAACACTCTTCTGGGAGTAGAATAAGAACTTGCAATTGACATGCAAAATAAAAATAATGAAAAAATCATCAAAAGTTAGCATTACTGGTCCTTTAAACAAAAGCAAGGAAACCTTTTAATACAGGATGAAATCATCAGGTGACATAAAACAGCACTGAAATTGCTGGTGTAAAAATTACTGAAAAGCTGTATTCATTTCAGTTTAAGGTATTAATCCCAAAGCAAAGCCATTTCATATTCTAGTTATGAAATGGCAAAGTGTACGTTCCTTAATCAAAGATTAATCCAGAAATCACAGCGTACCTGCTGTTACAACAGGTAGCACCATTGCTGAGGCAGAATCTGGGACTGAAAATTGAACAGGGACGAATAAGACCGACCAGTGAGCTGTCATGTAAGTTTTCACTCAATGGTCAAATCAGTAACATTTTTGTATGCATCAATGGTATACATGATGTATATTTCTGTCTCTGTCTATGTGCCTCTGTATATGTTTGCCCCTGGGCCCAGAGTATTTTGTTTCTCAATAATGAACCAACAGTGAAAATGCATTGTTACAATGATATCTACACTGTCATCAGTACACATTAGTGAGTTGATCCTGATGATTTTAGGAGAAGTGTTGCTTACCACAAGATTTCCTATTTATTTCTGTACATACCTCAAATGTTATGAATTAGTCCCGCGATTAGAGGACCTCTTTTCCATGCGTACAGAAATAATGCTATGATTAATGTGTGACCGGTACATGATTTCTTAATCCTGTCTCTCCATTATCCTGTGTATTAAGGCTGCATTCACAAAAAATGGTTGGGGGGGGGGGGCTGGAGGAATTCAGGGGGGATTCGAAAATTTTGGGGGTAGTAGAGGGGGGACTTGAAAATTTTGCTCTACCTGTAGGGGGGGACTTGAAAATTTTTGGTTCCCTTTTGTGTTTTACATTTTCCAATTCCAAGTTTTTTGTAGGTAATTCAATGAAAAATGAATACCATTTTTATGTCATCAAAATGTTGTAATGTTAGTAACAATTTAACAAAATCTAGAACCATTTTGTCACATTTCATGACTTTTATCTTGAAAAAATCTAAACATGTGATTTGTCGTAAAAAAACAAACTTGAACCTAGTAACAGGGCAGAAGCTGCAACTGTTAATGATTTCTGCAATATTTCTATGCAATATAACAACTACAGTTTCTTGCTATCTCCCTACAGCATGCTCAAACACACAATATTTAGTTTGTCGACAAAGCCTGTATATATAAATATAAATATGTATTTGGTGATAATTTAATTGGAGTCCAGACTGACAGTCAGTTGTCAGTGATACAAATGCATGGTACACATACACAGGCTGTGATAGCAAGCTGAATACTAGACAATTCAACATGCTGTAGGGAGTAGAACAAGAATGCAGTTGTAAAACTGAACAAAAATATTGCCAAAATTATCAAAGTTAATACAGCTACTGCCTATTGGTAGTGTCACTATCATTAATGCTCTGCTACTGCAGTGTCACTGTCACTGCATACCTGAACAGTGACAGAGATAGCTCTGACTCTGATGTACATGGTAGTTGAAGAAGAGTTTGGGTCAAATGACGCTCATGACAGTGAAACATACTTGTACACAAGATCAGGCCAGAGAGCAACACATGGAAGAACACATAGAATTTTTTTAATTCTGGCATATGAGAATAATCAAATATTAAAGAAAAAAGATGGGGTCACCATGCTTGATTTTCTAAATTTTCACATTCTTGTTATAAAATGATACAGAAGTAAAACTTTGAACAGTAAAGACTAAAAGAAAAAATGTGACCAAATGGAATTATTTATTTTTTAACCAAATTTGCAATTATTACACCCAAATTTCAGAGATTAAAACATTTATTTGATGGAATATTAACTTTCCAGTATTATCAATTTTGAGTAACATCTAATTCATATAGGTCTTGTAGTTTTGAAACAATTTTTGGTAGGTCACTGTGCAATACGGCAATTAGCCAGAATTCACAATTTGCCTACTCTCTCATGATTGTCATTTTGTGTGCTCTTCAGCAGGAGCAATTGACCTGGCCAGAGTTGGATTAACTCAAGTTGGCTTTTAGACCAATACATCTAAAAAATTCACTGACGCATTTAAAGAACTTGCCTTGGGAATATGACTATACACAGTGCAATACAGGTAGCGTTGAACACCTGTGAGCAGAACGGCGCAATACATGTTTATTTTTTCTGCGCTCACATCCTTTACAAATATGCGGGCCTGTGATAGTTGGGGGGGGGGGACTTGAAAAATTTTGACCATATAGAGGGGGGGCATTTGAAAATTTTTTAGGGTACTTAGGGGGGGATCTGAAAAAAATAAGATTTCAATCGAGATTCCTCCAGCCCCCCTTAATCATTATTTGTGAACGCAGCCTAAGGACCAGTTAGCCCTGTGAAAAAACTCAGATTTTGGTGATGTATTACTGTAACAGTCGGAGGGTTGAAAGACACAAAGTCGTTTCATGACCAACTTTGATCCTACTGAACATTTACAAATAGACAAAAACATTCTCTTACATGTTTGCACTTTGATATCTCTCTGTAGTTCAATAACTTTTTTTTCCCTTTTGCTGACAGTGGCAACGAGTAGCATGACTTTCGAGTCTCGGGTAGTGGAAGATGAGTTTCAGCTGATGACCTTGACGAAACTGAAAAATCTGGCCAAGAATATTGCAAGGTAAGGAACTGCAGTTTTCTACATCAGGATCTTCTCAGCAAATGGAAGGACAATATTCAAGTGAAATGATCTCTTCTATTAATGAAAAGGAAACATTTTTCATTTCTATTACTACACTTTCTTCACTTCCCTGACTTTCACATTTTTATATGACATGTTTTTAAAAGAAACTTTTTGGAACTCTACTTTTGTGTCAGCTGTGATTTCACTGACGACTGTATGGTAGTTTTAAGTTATTTATGAACTGCCAAAGCGACATATTACATATTTGAAAATTCACTTGGAATTCTCTGTCTGTCAATTTTCCATTATTTGAGTCATCCTTATTATTCAATCAATGGTAAATCTTGTTAATTCCAGGAGAGCTACTGTTCGGAGTATGCGCAGAATAGAAAATGACCTTGCAACAAGCATTCCCGTCCTGAAAGAAGAAGATGAATTCAATTTTGGAATGGAAGGAGACGAAGGCGCTGACGATGATGATGATTATGAAGAAGATGAAATGGATAATGCATAAAGTGATCAGGACTTCTTGGCTTTCTGCAGTGTGTGGTTATTAGCACATCGTGTCGTAAAAAGACTCTGTCCAATTTTGTCTGACAAAGGAATCCGTCCAGTTTGGTCTGACAACATTGGAACTCTGTCTGTCTTGTCCAAAACCCTGTGTAATATCCTGTTTTGATTTTCCTCACAAAGCTGTTCAAATTTTTAACAGAACTTGTACAGTTTGTTAAAAAATACTCTGTAAATGCTGCTTCCACTCCTTCTCCGTCCATATTTAACTTCGTCGTTAATCTTGTGACCTGATCTGACATTTGAACTCAGTGCCTTTATTACTAGGGTTCCTTTCTGTTAGTTTTCCAATGACAGACTGCAGTTAAAACCAGTCAGTGCAAACAATGACTTGAAAATGAAAGTGGATTCAAAGTACCATGTTGCATTTTGTTCAAATGCAAAGAATTTTCTCAAGAGGACAACACAAGGCTTTTGAGCCCTCTAAGAAACGGTACATTATAGTCTTTTTTCAAACCCAACTGGAAGTGTTTCTGAAAACTTTGTTTACCTTACATGCTAAAAAGTGCAGCCTTGAAGAGCCCCACATGTGAATTATTCCACATATGAGGTCAGAGGTCACACCATTAGACATAACATCACATCAAGCAACATGGTAATAGCCCGTATTGTTTTCAAGCTATTCCATTGACGGCTTCAAAGTAATTTTTGTTTTCATGATGACGTGCAGCATACCCTGTCCGGGAAGATATTTGTTGGATCATTGAACTCCAAAAGAGACTTGTGTCCGGATTGTTCAAGTTACATTCCATTTATCATTTGCCCTGTAAGATCTTCCATAACAGAGAAGTGTCACGACTAGAGATGATTGTCTGTATGTTCAGGGTTCACTGTTCTGTATATGTTGTCACTCTGATGATATCAGATCCTTTGCATTGTATACATTTTCCCTCAAAATGCCTAACATACCATTCATGGGAATGTCAAAGGGACATTAATAAAAATACTGGAAAAAATACTAGGAAATACATCAAAGGTTCAGGCTAATGGAGCTTTAAGGTAGAATGCCCCTCCGGTAAGATATTCGGTCTCAAATTTTTCTTGTACAGTCAAACCTGTCATAGTGGTCACCCTTACAGAGCGGTCACCTCTTTATAGTGGTCACTTTGTGGCAGTCCCGTGGCATTTTACATGTTAAAGGCCCTCTACAGAACAGCCACCTCTCTTATGTGGTCAGTGGTCACATGGAATTGCTCCATTTGGTACAAAACCTGTATATAATGGCCAGTATATCTGACTCTCAATGACCTCTATCAAAAATACTCAGACTGGCAAGCACGAAATAAGTCTACTTTTACAGATTTTACATCTGCATTACAAGCTTTCAGAAACTAAATAGCTGTTCTATGTTTTTTAACAGATTTATATTATGGAATTTTATAATTGCTTTTATCTTTCCCTAATTCACCACTTAGCGCACCACCTGCACAGAAAGTAATGCCACACCCACCCTCTATAGAAAGGCCACCTCCATATAGTGGTCACTTTTCTTGGTCCATTGAGTGACCACTATACACAGGTTTGACTGTACTTTTATGATCTACTACGTGTGTGGGGTCATTTTCAAATCTGTGGAGTAAATAAAATTTTCACAGGCTTATTCTTATGATTATTGAAAATTCAATTTTTTCCGGTAAAGTGAACTTAAGGATGGTGGTCATTTTGAATTTCAAATGTCCATAAATTGTTTCTCTGGTACAGAAATTTACACTTTGACCCCTGATTTTTATTCGTGATTTTGAAAGACAATGGCTGAAGTTTCATTTAGGAAAGTCTGAGCAAAAGTTGAAGTCATTCATTTCCGAGGCGCATACTACCTTAATGATGAAATTGCCAGTGGAGAAATCAGATTTAATGAGTCATGATATGAGAGATACACCATTAATGAAGCGTGAAGAATGATACATACATGTTCATCAGCCGTGTCTTATACAAATAGGATTTGTGAAATGCGACCAGAAACAAGAGGCCTCAGCACGGTTTATTGGTATAAGTCACATTTCCTGAAATCAGAGACTGAAAATGTTTCCTTTAGAGGATAAAAATCTCGAACCAAAGCAAAGGAAGTTGTTGAGTCTTGAAGAACCATTGTTATTCTGTTTCTGAAAACAAAATTAGACCCGCTTTGCTGTCACACTTGATCTGGTGTTGATGTGAAACGGAAACTGGTAGTCTTTTGTTAATCTTTGAAATGTCTGTGTAGTCTGCTTGTGGTGTGAAGTTTCCTGTTTTGATGTTGGTCAAGAAAGTCTCTGAAGGAATTTACAGCTACAGATCAATGACTGCCATTGTTACTGGAGTGGAACCTTTTACAGCAGGCATTCCATGCCCTCACATAGCATGTCGTAGATACCTGTCAATACCGACTTCCCTTACCAAAGGAACTATATATGTAGCACACCTGCCCTGGCAGCTTTCACTGGGACGTCGACAGAACTCATCGCAGCCTTTCCCACATTGATCAGAAAAGACCATAATTGTATCCTTTTCATCATCACCGATATGTAAGCCTTGTATATTTCACAGTATATATTCCCCAATTTCCATTGCTTTTAATGTAAAGGGATTGACTATTTAATTTGTCGTGAATTGGTTGTGAGAAAGTGTTCGTGTGTTGATTTCATACACAGTGTATTTGTGTAAAAAGTGTAAAGATATCACTTGTTGTACTTTTATTTTATTGGACACAAGTTTGAGACATTGTAAACTTAAAAATGTGTATTTTGTACATATCGTTTTATATTATTTTAACCACAAAATGGAAACGTTTGTTAATAAACAAAAGTAAATGAGTACTTTAAGGGCTCAGACTCAATAATTTATCCAATATTTCAACTCAGACACTTTATATACCATTTGCCCAGTATTTTCACAGAGTTGGCAATTGGTTGGATGTTGAACATGACTTTGTCAGCTGTATTGATACAACAGCCAAAAATCTGACAGAGCTAGATAAGCTGTTATTTCCCATTGGCTCTTTAACCCTTACACTACCATGGTTTGGCCCATACCATTATTATCATCAGCGATTGTGGACCTGTTTACAGAGAATTGGGGATGAACAGATTAATGACCATTGCAATGTGAGATACATGCTGATTCAGGCGTTTTACAATACCAAGAAATCAGCCCACACTAGTCACTGGTGGCATTTCATAGCATTCAAATGAGCTCAGTCCTCACAATTTTCAAAAAATATGACCAGCAAACTGAACGAAGAAAAGTTCAGAATGATTGAAACTTTGTGATTGTCTACAAAAAAAATCCTGTGACACCATTGCCCTTTAATGTAGAACGCACCTTTGGGACAGATATAGTCAGACTCTAAAATTTCAACAATTCTTTTCTGATCTATCACATGTGGGGGCTCATTTTAAAGCTCTTGCAGAAAAAAAAAACTTTTACCATCTTAGTTTTTCAAAAATCCTAAATTTAATTTTCCCCCATAGAGTTAACACAGGAATGGCGGCCATTTTGAATTTCAAATATTGCAAATTGGTGGGTAATTTGTTTCGCTACTTCCAAACTTTGCATGTTGACCCCTGACTTTTATTGTTGATTTGGTAAGAATGAATGGTTGAAAGTTTCATTCAGGAAAGTTTGAGCATAAGTTTAAGTCGAGGCACATACCACCTTAAGTCCTGAATCAAGGGGTCAAAGAGTTCATAAAACTTTACAAGTGATGAACTTTTGATAACTTTTGATAACAATTTCATTATTTTTGTTCTCTTATAAAATAGTTTATTCATCTCCTTAAAGTATGTTAAAATACAGAGTATTAGCCTTGCCAACACATGTACAATGCAATATTACTGTATGAAATGTTATCCGACAAATGAGCTCTATTCTGGATCCTTGTATCGTCATCTGAACTTTCAAAACGATTTTCAAGACAATCCATACAGCGGGACACAGTTTTTCAGCAATTCGGAAGATAATTTCTGAGTACAGGTCAAGTTTCTTTTCCGAGCTCTGCTATATCCTACACCTAAGTTCACGGTCAAAAGTCAAAATCAACCAGAGTATACTCGTTTAGTCACATTCTCTCATCGATATACCAGCCCCAGACTGATAAAACAAAGTGTGTTTGAGGCAATTTAACGAAGTCAACACAATGTACACCGTAGGCCGGCTGATCAAAGCTCACTGATTGACACCTAGTGCCGAGTGAGAGCTATTGAATCACGCGAAACTTGAACTCAACTGTGAAGGTCGTGTACTTAATCTATTGCCATGACAATCCCATTGATAATATTTGAGAAGGGAAGGCGCGGGCGGCGCGGTGTCACAGAGAAAGAGGAAAATACTTTACCTCGTTGATTTTTCAAGTAGATTGTCAGTTTCCATAGTGCCCATAAACAGCAACGTTCAGAGGAAACGCTCTTCCCACAGGTATTCGACTCAATGCAAAGCAAACTGTTCACAGTGCACTACTAAAAGTTTGGTAGATTTTGTCTGCGCAAAAATAACGTAAATTAAGACTACATATTACAGCTGTGCCAATTGACTCACTTTTCCAAATTTGCTTAGGTTTATGAAATATCTTTATTTATTAAATGCCTGGTGTAAAATTTGTCAGTACAATATAACTTGTCAATCGACCTGTTTGTATGTATAAAATGTACAATGTCCTTGTCAATAATCAACTTTTAATTTGCGTCCGGACCGGCATACATTTGCCAACAATAACATTTCATTTTGTGTACGATGCTTTTGTAATTATCATACTTTGTATTTCAACATACTCTACAGAGAAAAAGAACAGAATGAAAACTATCAAAAATTACAGCTGTGATCCCTTCAGTAGATGATGCAGACTTGCGGGCAAATTATGAAATGGCAAAACATTAATGAAGGTAGACGCACAGGTGCATACTACAGAGACACTGGCAACTCCAGGCACCAGGGGGTAGACGACAGGGTCCTCGAGCTCCGGTGATGATGGTGATCAAACATTTAAAAATGAAGGAAAATGTATTTGGACTCAGTAAAGTTGTTGTTGTTGTTGTTGTTGTTATTGTTGTTGTTTTTGTAGTTGATAGTATTTTCAGAAAAGGACAAATTATGCGCTGCAAAATTCAATACAGCCTCACTGTACACATGGAGGTAAGCTGCCTCCATGCTATACACATGCGCTGCAAAATTCAATACAGCGATATTGATGATGATGATGATTAAATATTTAAAAATGGAGAAAAATAAAAATATATTGGACTCTGTAAATTTGTTGCTGTTGATGTTTTTATTATTGTTGTTGTTGTTGTTGATAGTATTTGCAGAAAAGAACAAAGTATGAGCTGCGAAATTCGATACAGCCTTACTATACTATGCGCTGCAAATTCATTACAGCCTGTGCGTTGCCGCCCAACTATACTATGGCCTATGCGTTGCAAATTCAATACAGCCTAACTATACATGTGCGTTGCCGCCTAACTATACTATGCGTTGCAAATTCAATACAGCCTAACTATACATGTGCGTTGCCGCCTAACTATACTATGCGTTGCAAATTCAATACAGCCTAACATTACCCAAGGGTTGTCACTTCATTGCCACACACTTTTTTTTCAATCGCCAAAAATGCACCTAGCAAGCATCGAAATCGGTAAAATTCGACGTAGGGTCAAAGCACATTGGTCCTTCTCAATCATACTCAAACATGTTTACCTCTTACCGATGAAAGTCGAGAAATCAGCAGGTTTTTCAACGCATCTTGTCGTCTCTCACATTCCAGATTTAAAAGACCGCGCGGTACATTAAGTCAAGTGGGCGCATTTCAAATCGAACCAATAGCTGAGCCCGTACTGAATGAATGGGCCCGACGTGAAAACCCGCAGTAACGTAAGTTTCTCACGTCTTTGGAAAGAACTTTCTCTTGCTATGGGTGAACTGCAACTGTTAAAGTTACCAGAATTTCATACGCAGACAGTGTCACCCATAGTCTTCAAAGACGTAAGAAACTTACGTTACTGCCAGGTTTTCACGCTGGGCCCATCCAGCTCTGCTATTGGTTCGATTTGAAATGCGCCCATGTGACTTAATGTACCGCGCGGTCTTTTAAATCTGGAATGTAAGAGACGACCAGATGCGCCGAAAAACCTGCTGATTTCTCGACTTTTCATCGGTAAGAGGTAAACATGTTTGAGTATGATTGAGAAGGACCAATGTGCTTTGACCCTACGTCGAATTTTACCGATTTCGATGCTTGCTAGGTGCATTTTTGGCGATTGAAAAAAAAGTGTGTGGCAATGAAGTGACAACCCTTGGGTAATGTTAGGCTGTATTGAATTTGCAACGCATAGTATAGTTAGGCGGCAACGCACATGTATAGTTAGGCTGTATTGAATTTGCAACGCATAGTATAGTTAGGCGGCAACGCACATGTATAGTTGGCTGTATTGAATTTTGCAGCGCATAGTATAGTAAGGCTGTATTGAATTTCGCAGCGCATACTTTGTTCTTTTCTGCAAATACTATCAACAACAACAACAATAATAAAACAACAACAACAACAACAAATTTACAGAGTCCAATAAATTTTTATTTTTCTCCCTTTTTAAATATTTAATCATCATCATCATCAATATCGCTGTATTGAATTTTGCAGCGCTTGTGTATAGCATGGAGGTAGCTTACCTCCATGTGTACAGTGAGGCTGTATTGAATTTTGCAGCGCATAATTTGTCCTTTTCTGCAAATACTATCAACTACAACAACAATAACAACAACAACAACAACAACAACTTTACTGAGTCCAAATATATTTTTATTTTTCTTCATTTTTAAATGTTTAATCACCATCATCATCGGAGCTCGAGGACCCTGTGGGTAGACGTAAGCATGTACCTCGTTATCTGTAGTATGGTGTCCAACTCAATGCGAAATCGCCGACAACATTTTGAAAGGGGTGAAGGTCTGCTAAGGAATGAATACGGTCGTTAATTTTCAGGATTTTTATTTTTCCCCTCTTTCAACAAAACCTCGAGCTGCAGTACTGAAGGTACGTCCAACCATAATCAAATATATATGGCAAATATAAATGAGTCCAGAACATGGACATTATTATAGCTTGCTTTGTACACGAAGCCGAAAAAATTTATAAGTCAAGGTGGGCCGGTGACTGAACTTGACAAGTGAAGTGTCACCTCAAATTTGCCAAGAGCTTTCGATAAAGTTCGGCATTGACCCTGAACGGGGACAGGAAATTGAGGGACGTCAATATTATAATTCCACTCGAGATGTTTACTGTTCTCTTGGGAACCAAATGTGTGTGGAAGTACGTGACTCGAGATTGGAGGGATGAAAAGCAAGTATGTATCGACAATTCGCGGTGCGTGCATGCAGACTTCCTCTGCAGATTAAATGTATCGTCACGTAAACCGTGTTGTTAATTCTGTACTATTTTCTCAATTTTCATTCTAAATTTACTAGCGTTTTCATTCGTGAAAAGTAATTCCAAAGTGTAAAGTGCCTGTTATACGCGGCCTCCTCTAGACTGTTCGTTAGGCACAGTATAAACCAGTATTCCAAGAAATATACACACTATAACGCGCTGTAACCTTGGAGACACATCCTGAAGACTCACGCCTGAAGGACGCACATACATATCAAGTACTGAGGACAGCGTTTGATACGTTTTATCCTATGTATCCTTGGAAACGCATCCGGGCAGAGCGTCGTGTATGACGGACGAGGGAGCTTTTATGACACTCACTGGCAATGATGCACTTCATAGCCGACAGTCGAATCACTCAGTATATCCCCGTGAGCAGATGAGTGGCAGAATACTAGTTCATCCAGTGTATAACTTGCATGGATAGACAAGGGGCTACCGTTCATATGTTGTCCTTTGCTGAACATTTACAGAGATACAGAGGGTGACTGTTTTACACGTTAAACGGGACAGTAGCTGTAACTTTTGATAATATTTTCAACAATATCGCTCTGTAAAACCAAGGTTCTTTCCTCCACAAAAACTTTATGCCTTTTCTAATTCTGCTGACTGAAGTGTGTTGAATCTCTCAAATTTCTTCAATTCTTTTCTAATCTACCACATGTGGGGGCTCATTTTAAAGCCCTTGGAGAAAGAAAAACTTTCATCGTCTTACTTTTTCGAAACTCCGAAATTTTATTTTATTCTTCCCCCATAGACTTGACATAGGGATGGCGGCCATTTTGAATTTCAAATATCGCAAAATGTTTGTTTCGCTAGTTCCAAACTTTGCACGGTGACCCCCAATTTTTATTGTTGATTTGGTAAGAGAATGGTGGAAAGTTTCTTTGATGAAAGTTTGAGCAAAAGTTTAGGTCTTTCACTTTCGAGGCGCATTCTATCTTAATTGGGCGTTAAAAAGAGAAGCCAAGGCAATCATTCAAATCCTTTGTCACCGATTTGATTTCCAGATAATGTGCCTGAAGCATATTTCTGTACATGTGTATAAAATTCCTGCCCTCTCAGCATTTTTCGTATTTTACCAATGAACATAAAATCGTTTTCCACCTTCATCGCTTCAGTGGGCACAGCCCTCCTATAAGGGAGAGTGACTTAGGTCAGTAACCCGCTGGTGTCTATATTTATTTCGGAAGTCACTTGTTGAGGATCGTTTCAGAACTAGTTATCTGATCCGGAAGGAAATGACTATTCTTCTCAATAAATTGCCATCTCCTGCTTCTTCGAAGGTTAAACTTTGTTGCATGAAAGTATCAAAGGGCCTCGGGCATGTACGAAATAGAAAGGCAATGGAGAATCTCCATGCGGTTTAGTACGTTTCATACCTATTTCAAATTGAGTCGGGTCCACCAAACTTTACTCATTTTTATTTTCTACACCATAATGTATACCTCAACATCCGATGTACGGATGGGTCGGTCTGCTACACTATTAACGTAAAGCCTTTATTGAAATCGTATCCCCTTGGGATCTTGATATATGAACACAATAGAGGTTCGACAACTACAACAGAACAAAACGACAACAACAAACAACAAAATAAAAGAAAAAAGGGAAAAGGAAAAAAAGAATTATACACACACACACACACACACACACACACACACACATATATATATATATATATATATATATATATATATATATATATATATATATATATATATATATATATATAAATTTACACGCATAAGATAAATATATAATTATCTGTTTATATGTTTTTCAAATGAGAATTGAATAACTGTGTTTTAAGCTTATCTTTTCATTCTTTCTTGTCTTAAATTAATACTTGTGTATCACATAATGTTAATTTCCTGTGCTAGAACAGATGTTTACAAAGTCCTCAGTGTCCCTGAATGTGTTATTGTCCATGTTTATCTTACAAAGAAAATTTTCTTATATCTGTGTACCCTTTGCAGTGGAGCAGGAAATGTATCTCATCTTCTACTTGATTGCCTTTACAAATTGGACATTCTCTATCTATCACATTAATATTTGATGTTTTCATATTTTCCTGTTTCTATACGTAATATGTGTGCGTTTATACGTATTTAACACCAGGCTTCTTTATTATCTGGGTTTTTAATGATAAAATGAGAAACCCTTTTCTAATTTTCTGTGGGTGCGTAAAGCTCACTTTTATGATTCCCATCACTATCAGTATTTCACAATTCAAATGTGTGTTTTTTAAATAAATATTTAATTTTCTCCTTGAAAACTCTTTTAGATTGTTGTTCATTTTCCCTTCTAACATCACCGAAGTCTCCAAAACTTATAAAAGGCAATGCTTGTTTAACCCCGGTAACCCAGCTATGCCTAGATCATATGCTTCGTGGATCAGTGTAGTATTGGGTTTTCATGTATTTTATAGTATTTGGTCACCTGTGTAATACTTGAAATAATTAGAGAATGCCCATCGAATTCTATTAGACATGCTATATTGGAAGCTTTGCTATTAACTTTAAGAATTTATTTTCAAAAATTAACCTGCAGTTTTTCCATTGGTGTTGTGAAGTTTGTGAAGATGGATTTGGTATTTGTATAGCATTACGGTTTTTATTTTCTGCGCTCCCTCTCCACTACCGCAGAAAAATAAAGACCGTTTATATACGATAGCTTAAATAGCTTAGGACCAATCAGTCTCTACTTCGGATCTTAATCAGATTGAATGATTGAGAAAATGACAACATACCACATAATTTTGATTTTGGTGGAACCCCCCCCCCCCCCCCCCCCCCCCCACACACACACAACGTTAACATGTCCTTTCGGTTAGAGATTTAGGGTGAAAGAAGCAGCCATGAAGCCTGGTTTATCATGCTCACAAGTCGTACGTGTGAATATCGTTGACTGCAGACTCGCTGATTGTCTGTGGTATGGTACGATTTATACTTAGTAACGATGGCGTTACAACGTATCATCATATTAAAGAACGTGAGTACTAGCACTATACATCGTAGAGTTTAATAGCCTTGAATATTTCCCAATCGTTGTGTTGAGACTAACGCGTCTCCAACCTATAAAGTAAATATACTCTCAGTTTTTGCGAACGTGATTTCCCAAGCTATAGGCGGATGTGAAATTACAGAGATACTGAAAATAAATTCCCTGAAACCGCAGACGCCACGCCGGGCGATGCTCGAACAAAAAGTATTTATATAACGAGTGTAAAGAGGCTCCTAATGACATAATACGCCATTTCCCCCTTGAATCACCCATCAAACCGCAGTCATTTCCTACGCATTTCGATCTATCAGTAACTTCCGCGTCACTTCATTTCAGTAACTCAGTGAAAGGTTATCGTGAGGCCCTATGTCAAAAATGTGTATTAATTGTCAGTATATAATAGCATGAACACTTATAGCAATGGTGAACTATGTTGTATTAATTGTCAGTATATAATAGCATGAACACTTATAGCAATGGTGAACTATGACGTCATACCTTATAAAAATGAAAGTATCGTCACTTATAGGTGCTGAACCGTGACGTCATGATAGCATACGCTCATCATCAGCGAACTACAAAAATATCAACATTCTGTAACTGTAACTGTAAGACATTAGAAAACATGATGTTGAAAACATCATTGTCCGTCTCAGTAAATATCTGAAAGAAAATTGATATAATGACACTACGATGCTTCATTGACTTGCAGAAAATAACACACTCAGAAGTAATTTCCGTCGGTTAAAATATCTCTGGCGCGGTTTAATTAGTGGAAATTAAGTGGGTCACTTGGATTTTTGATAATCAAGTTATTGAAAGTACTAGTGATTGGCAAATACACAGAACCATCTAATAGCGTTAGTATAAATAAAACGTGGATTCCCTATATCGAAGTGGGGGAACTAAACTTTGTCTTAGGACAAATTACAATTAGCGAGCCTGTAAATATTCTATATTTTAAAATTACAGCTGTAGTACGCAAGTCTTAGCACTCAAGTTTGTTGACTTTACATGGAAGATAAAAATGAATTTAATTTGGCTGGCCTTCGATGAATGAGCTTGTTGCGACGGCAACCGCTGACTGCTACACGTACTCTGCAATGGTTTTCGAATGGTTTTCGCGAGTTCGGCTTTGCTTTCGATCCGTCAGAGTGAAGTTCAGGGTTAATTTGTGTTATCAGCTTCCGTTCCGTCATTATCAGGAACATTGACATCTCCATATCTGTACTATCTGTAAGTCTAATGATTACCTCATCTGCTGAACAGGAAAACCCTCAGACCCGACGGGTGGACTCGACGTTGCGTTATCGGGTGAAACTATTTTAGATTAGGGGTGGTGTTCACTGCACATTGATGATCGTCCGATATATTACTTTACTTCCCTCACTGCTTTCATATCTCCATCGCCAGTGAGTAGTAAAATAATGTACATAGATAAGAAAGCACATTGATTGTGGCGTTATAAGTGTTTGGACCATAAATCATGATTTACATATTCTCTATGAATGATTGGAATGCTCGAAGACAACTTGGCAGGCCTTTCGACCAGCAAATGCAAATCATGAATGGGCTTGGTTCACTTCCGACTCTTGCGAACACACACGCCATATATGGCATCTGTAAATGACGTCACGAAAAAGTAACCAATCACTAACACGAATGCTAATATATAAACCGAAGTCTCCAACTTTCGTCTACACGAAATCACTTACGGGAACGTTTACACACGTCTGGCTTGTCCTTCCGTGGCTGTCGCGGCCTCAACATTGTTCCGGCAAGTCTTATGAGGGCCACATTTTAGGCCAGGAGAAAAATTAACCCAACCGGATCATACACTGAATATTTTTTAACAGGTAGGACCATCTTTATATCGATTTAATCATTCCCTTTGGAATGCTTTTATACTTCACCCGGTAGTCGCAACATCAGTATTCGGATACGGTCTGATGAAAGTGTATCATCATGGTTCCAAGAAATACCAAGTCAGTATGTGGTTCAAGGTACAGGTTTTGCTGTAGTATACATATGTATACTACACGGCAACTCCATGCACCTGTGGTTGAAAGCAAGATTAAAATCAACCGGCGCTCTGGAGCTAATATTGTAAAGTTCACGTGTTGTACCATTTTCGAAAATTAATGATGAGGGTATCAGTAGATTTTGTAATTTTAAATTTCCATGTATATTAAAATTTGTCCTTCAGATGTTAAAAACGTTTAATGATTTCACCCTGTTACAGATACCTTACATCCAAATATTACCTTACAGTTTAAACAGATTTGGCGGCCAGCAAGGAACGATAGGAACACAATGGGATATTGTGCCAAGAAACCACCCAAGGTGAACTCCTACGGATGTATCTGGTATTGTGTTTTTGCGGTAGTCGCTTTTGTGTACCTTCTGGTGGATGCTGTCAGACGTTATAATTACTACAACAACGAAATTACATGGAGCGATGGTGAAAAGCCGAACACGGAACTCGCGGTGTATATATTCCTGATGGTAGCAGCGACGCTATCCATGGTAGCGTTCATCCCGACTCAACTCCTCCAAACCGGGAATCCGCCCAACGATGGAGTACAGCTCGGAAAGAAAAAACACGAGAAGAAATTTGATATGGGATATGACTCAAGAAAAGGACCGGGAAACGCTGAACGCCTGCTTCATCACGTCGGTCCTATCGGTGCCACTCTTCACATGATCTCAGCATTCTGCTTGTTGCTACCAATATTACTCTTGCAAGCAGCTGAAGTAAAGGAGGAATATCTGCCTAAAAGTGAGATATACTTTTAGTTTCCCATGTTTTTAATAATACAGTGCGTTAAAATGTAGAGTGTCATTTATCAAAATATAAGAGTTTTGCGAGATAAATTCAAAGCCGATTTGACGCTTGACGAAACTGATACTCGCAGCGATAGTATCTGGTACATGCTGTCGTCATTTAACTATTTATTCTTCACTTTTACATCCTGTCGTAATTGGATTCTGCGAAAAATGACTATAATCCGGTGGGTGGTAACTATATTACTAACGCCCCCAACGGTACACTCAAGTAAAGTAGTTTTGATAATTATCTGAATGGCTTGTGTTTGCAAACACGTTAGTTACTCACTTCGACTATTTATCGGCCTTTCTATTGACTTTACGGATACAAGAGTTCTTGCCAATTATTCATTTGAAATTTGATACAAAGTATCAGATAGCAAATGTTACCGGACGGAAGCACTTACCACTGGCGCCGTCTTGTGGTACAGTCAGCACTGTTATTGATTCAGGATATATTATGCAATTTTCTACACATGACATGGAAATATTGCACATAGACCACAGGCTCTGTCAGTTTCCGTGTATTCCTAGCTGACAAGGACATTTTTATCAAGAAGACAAGATGTTTACTAACTTCCGACAAAAAAAAAGTTTCTTATTGATGACGCCAGACCTACCATGAGAACAACTCGTTTTAACATGGCAAAATATCTATTTGCATTTCAGAAGCAATTTGGTGGACAGAACTTGACTTTCTCTTTGGGAGTGCAATCAAGTCAGTGACCCCATCAGTCCATCCTACCGAAACAACTTCCACGACACCCATGCCTGCCATCACTGCAGCTGTGACATACCAGTTCTATGCCAGCCCATCCATCTCCATCGCTTTCTTGAATTACCTGGTCCCACTTTTCCTGTACGCGGTCCAGTTTGCCGACAGTTTCTGGCTCACCCACAGGGTGTTCAGCATCTTCTTCGGTTTGGAGTTGGTTCTCATCACCATCAATCAGGCTTTCACATATTGCGGATTTTCCATACTCTATAAACTAGGCATGGCAGGCTGGGAAACTCCAGAACTTGTGGATGAACCTATGCTGATCGGTATTGGACTGACAGTGTTTCTGTACATAGCAAGTAGTTTTATAGCTTTGCTGTTTTCCCTCGTAGTGTACCTATATGGGCACGGACAGCTCCAGCGTTCTTACAAAAAGCTTCAGGACAAAGAACACCCAGCTGACGTACAGACAACAGACAGTGTGGCTTTCAAGTGTAAAGGGTTTTTCCCACACATCTGTGCTCTCATAGTTTTTGGTTTGTTCCTAGGTTTCAGGGTACCGTTGTTAGTGGAATATTATAAAGTTTGCATGATTGCGGGTGATTCTATTAGTTTAGCTTGTTTAGTTCTTGATATCATCTTCATCATACAGTGGATTGCCCTGTGGCTGGTCTTTACTGTCAAGCATGAATGGAAGTTCACGACAAGCTATATCTACGACAGACCGGTCATGCCAAACTCGCAATATTCCACCATGACTATGTCTAAGAAGCACATTGGCAGTCAGCAATCACTCTCAAAACTGGTCGGGGACGGCATAGAAATGACTGTAGTGAACTCCGGCACACGCCACAATGTCAAAAATTTGGCAAAACAGGAAGCCATCATGCGAGCAATGAAGCAGCCAGCATTGCCATCGCCAGAAAATGGAACTGTTGAAAGAATGTACAGAAACCCACTAAACAAGAGCCAGGACTCTTTGAACAGTGAACGAGGCGTCTCTCAAAAGCACCCAAGTCAAAGCCCTGCTCCAGTCAGACAAACAAACCAATATAGTAACAATACCAAAGTAACTACACCTTGATGGGCATTTACGTTTTACCCTTCAACAATCAATGTACAGTTTTCTTGTAATGGAAGGGCATTTTACATGTAAACAGGGTGCCAAAGCTGATAATAACTTTTATAATGATTTTGCTTGTATATTGCATGATTTCACTAACTGTAAATAATTATTCACCTTGGTTTGTATATTCACTTGAATCACTGTGTACACAGATGAACCCTTCAGTCTACTTTCAAACATTGAAATCATGATCATACTCTCATTTTCCCATTTAATCTTTGTTTAACACATTTATTACTACCAGCAAAATCTGCCATGATTGCTTGTACAGTTGTTCTTATCAAAAGGATTTTCATATTTCATGAATTACAATCATCATTTTCTTCTCATCCAGTGTTCAAAGTGTGTGTTCTGTAATATCAGTTTGTGTTGATATACATTGTATGTGATACAGTTTAATATAATTGCTGTGTGGAATTTTGGCTAGTGTAAAACTACAGTGCGTTTCACCTAGGTACTGCAACTCAGCGTATGAGACGGACACATTTCACCTACAACACAAACGATAAGCTTGGGTATCACGACACATTTGAAAGTCACCGACTCATTGATTAATTACAGTAAACCAGCATGGGGCAGCTGCTCTGTCTAGACTGAGAGAAACACTTATCTAAAATGTGTAGATTTTAGTTAGTTTCTGCTGAGAATACCTTCACCTCTTGAACTCTTAGCTGAAATTGTAAAAGAAAAGTTACATTGTAGATCAAGTCTAGTCAACTGTTTATCTCTCAGTCCAGACAGCTGCTGCCCAATGCTGGTTTACTGTAATTAATCGACGAGTCGGCGGCTTTGAAATGTGTCCGTGATACCCAAGCTAATCATGTGTTCTGTTCGTGGATTGTGTCCGTCTCATACACTGAGTTGCGGTACCTACCGGTAGGTGAAACACACTGTATATACATATTGATTGGCCATGAGGGCGACAGCTTGCCATTGTGTTTCCACGTGACTGTTGCTGTCTGTTTTCCACAGCTGGTGCTTTTACAATACACATTCTATAACACACCTCATCCGTTTTTCCTCATTGAAAATTTCTCTTCCATCCCTCACTACAGTGGCAGAAAACATCATCAGTTATATTTCATGTTTTCTGGAATGCATGCATGCTTCAATGGCTCATTTCAAACTTATCCAGATAACAGTTGTCTGAACCATGTAACACTGTTCCAATACTCTTCTACTTGGAGATATATTATATATATATATATATATATATATATATATATATATATATATATAGTTGTATCATTTACTGTTTTTTACTGTGTTTTGTGTAGTCTAACATAATGTACTAAGGTGCTCCTCATAATTCTAATGCGGTAAATGTAGTTTTGTGTAACAAACAGCATCTTTTTTGGTTGAGGTCAAACGTAGGTCAAGCTAAGATGTGTGAATTGTTGGTTTAATGTATGTGCTGGATTCCATATGTAACAGTATAGTCCACAGTAAAAGTTGAACATTTTGTGTGTCCAGATGTTGCAGTGTGATGTTTTCTGTGATTGTTTAATGTAATCTGATGTGTAGTGTAGTGCATTGTTCAATATTATGATATGGCCTTTTGATAGTGTCATCATGAAATGTAGAATGGTGCTTTCATGATCTGATGTGGTGACAGGTTATATCATCAAATCCAATGTGGCATGTCTCATCGTTAGCAATCCCTCCTCTTACTGTAGAATTTTGTAAGGGCTTGTGCAGTGAATTGTTTACTAATGTTGTGCTGAATTGTATACTATAGTGTAATGTAATGAAGCTTTGTTTGCATGGTCCTATACTAGATCACAGTACAATTTTCATCAGTAGTGTTCTATTGTACTGTTTAAAATTGTAATTTTTGCAACCCAAGTTCATTGTGTGTAAAGTAGCTCTGTATTTTTTGTATTTTCTTTGTCTAGTTTCATGATTGCAGCAGTGTCATGGTGTACTGAGAAGCACCCATGACCTAGTCAGTGTGATACTAGCATAATGCAGTGTACGGTTTCAAGTTTGATGTTTTTGCACAGTTTTGCACAGTAGTGTGGTGCTTTGCATGGTTGCACAGTGCAGCATTTTGCTTAGTCTAAATATTGGATTTATTCTTCATGGTCAATGTAATTATTTATTTGTTACCCAATTGGCATTTGACAGTCATGTGGTCTAATGCTTGCAAAATTTTGTGTTTGGCAAACCGTACGCAATCATCATTAATACATTCCATTGTCTTGTATCATGCATGTACTTCTGAATTTTACATGAGCACTTTTGGATTTATCCAACAAGTTTTGCCAGTGGTGTCTTTTATATGTATGATCCAGTTACATTGCTTGTTGTGGAAGGTCTATGATGTGTTCTTTGTAATTCGACCATGTTTGTTCTTCAACATATTCATCAAATTAGGCAGTATGTAGTTGTGCTTAGAATATGGGATACTAACATGCCATTGTGTTTAGTTTAAAGATGCGTGTTAAGAATATTTTCGTTCTTTTCCCACCATGACAACATATCATGTGACAAACAGTGGGTGGTGCAACGTAAAACTCTTTGAATTTTGAAAGTTTTCATGTGGAACCCATTACAACTTCACTCACAAATGTATATTTGCACTGAATCCTTTTTATGTGCATATTCCATCGTAAACTTACAAATAGCACGGCATATCACATAGGCACTTTTTGCCTGGCAAAGTACTCATCATAACTTACATTATTTACATCTTTCATCTATCTGTTCCTAACATTTTTATTATATTTATTGATTGACACAAGTGTGATATTTTAACTTTACCAGATATGTGGCTTAATTACATGATAAGTAACATCACGCTGGTCACTTTACAAGTTTATATGACCGCTACCTCTTCAAAATGCAGCAAAACAAGAAAAGCAAACCTTGTTTTTTGCTTGATTTATAAATATTGTAATTTAATAACTCAAACTATTTAAACTGTTGTAATAAAAGTCAGTATTTTATACAGAGCCATGATGTTGCTCATTCATTTACTCTTTGGTGACAATATCCCTTGCCTAGTCCCAGAAAATACGCCCCATTCATGTGAGCTACTTTGATGAAACTCAAGCATTACAGTACTTTTGGTACTTCCATAATACCTGATTACCCATCTTTTTTCCCAGTTTGTAGGACCAGCTTGGACTGAGGAAGTTATCTTTCAGTGGGCTCTTTATGTAGACATCTAGGAAATAGCCATAAAACAGTAAATTGGTTAAAGCCTTATAATGTAAAGAAGCTGCAGCAAAGACAGTCAGATTAAAATCTGAGTAGGGATCAGATCATTTTCTTCATCCTTCCTTTGTCCTCACCAAATATTAAAAGCCATACAGCAGAAAGAGCGAGCACATCTGTACACCTGATTAATAGGATTGCAGCACCAGTCATAATACAAACCTGGAGAAATGACTTAAAGAGATGATGCATGTACTAAAAGTTCCAAAAATAACAACATGAGCATTTGTTTTGTTGCTTGGTGAAGTAATCTTAATATACTCTGTCTCACACAAAATGGTTACATTGAATTGCAAATAAATTTTATCATGGTCGACATACATCACTGCAAGCAACAAGATCAATTTGCTTATAAAAAGGTGTTCATCTCTTTGAATTGTTGACTTTCTCCTGCAGTATTGTTTTCAGAGAGTTTTGTTTGAAGGATTTTCTGATGATCTTTCACTCTCTACAAATCATAAACAGTTTCTTTTGAGTCACTGGTGACCTTACAATCAGCCGGTAATTTCTTCCAAAGAGTGAACCACTAGAACATTCCTTGTATACACAAGTCTAGTAAAGCATGTTTGTTTACACCATGATGGCGCAAGACATAGGTGCTTCCTGAAGCCTGACCGCTCCTCTACATTCCAATACCCTGGGCATTCACCAGGAAAATTGGAACACTCGTAAACTTTACATTGCTGCTTTCATTTCCCATCTCTGCTTAGCTTCAAATGTCCAAGTTGGTTTCTTTTTCTTCTTTTTGGCTTTAATGTCCTCCTCTTCCTAAAAAAAGACAAGCCAGTTCTATTGTTACCACTAGCGAATGATGTTTCCTTGGCATGTTTATTGAAAAGGGCAATTTGTGCCAGCTTCACTAAAAAGTGTCTCACTTGAATTTTTTGATGTAGCAATTGTGAGATTTGCCAATATTTGAAACAAGTTAAAAACATTTACAGCAAAAGTGTCTGTGTGCCACTGATGTGACAACATATGGTACAAAGTCACAGTCGAATCTCTGCCTTCCATGGCTGTAAATGGTTCCATTTCACTGTGAGTTTGATCGCGATTGAGAGAAAACTAGTACTCTATGACATACAAACTCTTCAGAAGAGCAGATAGCGCCCTCTATGATATAGCAAATGGTTTCTTTTGCCTGTACCCAACTCATCTGAGCATGGCTTTCAGGGGTTTGGTTTGCAATATTGGAAAAGGTCCAAAAATGGTGTCTACCATAATTAAAGCCCCAATAGCTGCGAATGTGTAATGAACCGATCTTAAAAAATATCCTCAGTTTTCCAAGAGTTTTCTTTGAATAAGACCCATTGGAGACTAGAAAAGTGTATAACACTGTCGTAAGTGTCCAGAGTGACATGTAAATTCAAAAATTTCCCGCCATTTGCAAAAACTAATCATGTAACAGAGAAAATAAAGATTGGGACAACACAATTTCAGCCATCGTGTGGGTGCATCCAAGTAAAGGTATCATGCTTGTTTCTTGGATGATTACAATGTGTATGGGCATGAAATACTTTTTTTTTTACTTTTCCGTGGGGGCGCCATTTTACGAGTGTGGCACCAGTTTAAAAGTGTAGGCTGGCATCATCCAAATCAGTGGGCAGTGATACTTCTATACATGTCCTTCAACTCAGTTAGCTAGCACATATACAAGAGCGATCTTTGGTTTGAAAATAAAATAATGAAAATAATGCATAAAATTCAAAACTATTCAGGCTAAAGCTTTTTGCATGGTACCATTTTTTGTGATAAACTTCATATGGCATTTCCACCAGTACATCTTTTACTTTCATCACTGAGCTTACAACTGCAGCCTTCTTGGTGACTGACACCCCTATATGTCATTCTGTAACACATTCTACCTGCTTACCCATGTGTTGTAGTTGATCTAGAATGTCTGATTTTGGATTAAACATGGTCTATAATTGGGGTCATGGTATAGTGCAAGTGTTACACTCCCCTTCCATATCTTATGACAAGTAACACCAGCATCCCTTCCCCAATCTTCAACCTAATAAAGAAGCACTTCACCTTTTTCCTGGCTGCAAAGTCCCTTGCATCAGCCGCTTCTGCAATTTTTTCACCCAGCTCTCTCTGGGCAAGTTGTTCAGTGAGTGTTTCAGCAGTTTCAAACTCTCCTTCAGCTATGGCTTCATCAATCTTTTTCTCCAGACCGGACTACAGATATGAAAGAAAAACAACAGGTTGTTGAAGAAGTTGTCCATTAATTCATTTTTCACAAACTCCAATCTTATTCTTATAAATATGCCAGATGATTATCAAAAATAATATTAGACAAATACTTAGCACATTGAATGACTCTTCCATCTGGACTTTACAAGCAACTGCTATGGATGATGTTGTAACTTAAAACCTGACATAACTTGTGATGATTTATTAAAGTGCACAGTTCAAATCAAGCCTGTTAAAGCTGAATAGCTGAATCTAAGTTAAATGAAGTTATGGAGTGAGAAGAGATATACCTACTCCCATGACAAAACACACTCACCTTGGGTGCCAAGTGGCCTTGATCTGTACCTTTGAATCTGTCAAACTGGCCCATATACTGTTTCAGGTCTTTCCAGTGCTCTGTTTTCATGTTGGCATCACCATCACCCGTATCAGCATCACCGTCCTCAGAATGTTTCCTTCTTTTTGATCCGTGACAATCCTTTTCTGCAGTCTTAGTCTCTCCATGGTCTTTTCGTTTTCGGTGACGTTTCCTTCTCTGCCTTTTGTAATCTGGAATTTTTTCATTGGACGCTTCTTCTCGGCGCTGTTGAAGCTTTTTGAATTTCTATATGAATAAATCGAATATTTGTCTTGCTGGTTTCATTGTCAAGCCCACGGTGGAGGGACAGAGAGCCTAATGCTTTAAAATCATCTTTAGCCATTGCGGGAAGACTGAAAATTAGTGGACACACCTTTACTTGTAAACTAAAAAGGATTTTGTCGGAGGGGGGGGGGGCTCTAAATAAAAGTGACAGTATGAATGGACTCTCTAGGTTACGAACAATTCCAAACAAGATTTCTTTGGGTCCATCAATCTTCAGTCTTACTATATATGACAGGCATCCAACTCAATGAAAGCAAACCGTCACTGATGCAGTGACGGTTTGTTTGCATTGAGTCAAATGCCTGTGCTATGATTTTCAGGGATGTGTCAGTCACCTCTAAATATAATCACAGTCCCTCGCAATCACACCGTTATCTGATACAGACAGTGTGCATAAATTGTGTGATATTTGTGGAGTTGATCTTGCACATTCATTTGAAAAAATCACTGCCAGGTGGTAAGAAGCTTTCTCTCTCTCTCTCTCTCTCTCTCTCTCTCTCTCTCTCTCTCTCTGAGTTCAACTGAAAAATGAATGCATCTCGATAGTGACGATAGTACTTGTCGAATTGTTAATGTAGACTTTACCTCCCATATTGAGCTAGATATCCCCTTTGGTGGTGCACTTTCTGTGTCGACAGTCGCGTTGGATGCGGTACGTGAGGCACCCTGGTCAGAGAAACTGAGCGGCGATCCCGGATCGTCCACCTCGTCCTCTGAGTCAGAACTGCTGTACTCTTCAAGTCCCGGGATTATTGAAAACATTCCTGTGAAACTACGGACCAAAATACATCTAATCATATAAAGGACTTATATATCCCCTGACAAGCATCTCCAGGATGAATTCAGCAGCAGCAGAAGAAGTATATATACAAGTTTATGACAACAAGAAAACACCTGAACTTCCTGCAGATGTTCGTGGAATATACCTTTCTCTCCTCCTAATGAAGCTCCCCTTTGACCTACCTGACAGCCAATCATCGTCATTAATTTTCGTGACGTAGGAACTTGGATCTCCGCCATCGTTCACTTCACTGTTTTCAATCAAGGGATTCCAACTGAGAGGTTTCGGCGTCTGATACATATTTTTGTGGGGAAATCTTGTCTAGAAATTGGATTATTTGTGACTTCAATGAAGTACGTTCATTTCTGGATCGTCGACTAAACAAAGAAGTGGTTCTGTATGACCTCGATAGCTATGTGACACAACAAAGTGGTTGACAGATCGACCGCGAGTCTCTCAAGTGGTATTTCGAAAAGAGGACGCCGTGTCTAGGCTACCGAAGTTGCCACTTGTAACTATAAGGTATGACTATTCTTCCACTCTTTTATCAAAAAATTAGTCTGAAAGAATTAGACGCTTTGAAATATAACGCCGGTTGTCACAAAGGAAAATTTGTCAACAGAGCGTCACTTTATGAAATATTGATAAAATTCTAAGGCAAACGGTGGCAATTTTGAAATTGTATTTTTTACACTCAAGGTATTAGCAATACAGTCAGCGTATGCGCTCAATACATGAACATTATCGGAAATACTCGAAATTTAAAAGACCTTGTGTAAATTTTACGTTTAATTCATCACCAGACGTGTGTAGTTAATGCGCAGACTGCATCGTGTAGTGTAGTCCCCAGGGAATTATTTTTAGCCGTGTAGGCTACGGCCCTGTTTTGCATATTGATAATCTAGAACGGTGGTACAGGTATGGTGTGCGACTCGAGAGCAATGCATTGTAACAGGGATAGGTATTCGGTTTGTTATGACGGTCAAAAGGCTCGAGCTGTTGTGTCATTCCTGTAGGAATGACACAACGTCGAATGTTTATCAACTTCGAAATTGTCTCACAATTCCAGATTCAATGTGTACCGAGTTTTTGCCTTCTTTTTTGTACAAGAAGATTGGCCAGCGTGCTCAATATAGATTCATGTTAGCTGTTGAAAAGAATGGATTGTTCTTCCTGTGCCTTTTAAGGTGGACACTTAGCCTAGGGCAACAATAGGGTTTTTGTTGTTGAAAACTTAACTATTGTTGTGCTAATTTTTGGCATCTACACTGTAGTGTGTACAAAAACCTTACCTATTGTTGGTGACTGTAATGGGCATTCCAAGTGAGCTACCTGGCCCATTGGTCTGAGTTGTACGTGTGACTGCTTGTCAGCTGTTTGGCATCGTTTCATCAGTGTCATTTTGTGAACTGTATCTTGCATTTGCCTTAACATGCTGTATAGTAATGGACAAATTCACGATCAACCTTATTGACAATCTGTTCTGTACCTGTCGAATTGAAAACAATGTGGATATAGGAAAACTTGCAGTTCCTCATATATGTATGTATGTATGTATGTATATATATATATATATATATATATATATATATATATATATATATATATATATATATATATATATATATATATATATATATATACATCACCTAAAATATACAAAGTAAAAGTTTTGTGATCAATTATGTCATTATGGGTGATCACAAACAAGTTTAGTCTTTTGTAATCATCATGAAGACATATCCAAAACTTCACTGTTTCCTGCGTTTTCACTGATTCGAAAATTGCAAGTCAGCTGAGCGAGTGTAGTCATGAATTGCATTAGTAAATGTAATTTTGTCATTGTTTTGCATCATGACAAGGACAAAACAGTTCGTTAATGGGATGCATGAAACAGAATTTTTAAATATTAGTCAAATCATTGAAAATGTTGTTTGAGGGTCTTAGGTCAACGTAATGTGTAAAGAAGTATTTTATAAAGCCAAAATATTTTACATTTTACAAGTAATAGCTAAAAATTGTATGTGAATAGTGACGCAAAACAGTTTTCCTTTGGAGACAGGGACAATCACAACTGGAAAGGCTGAAATGTTTTATTGAATTATTTGATCAAAAAATATAGTCAAAACAGAGGAATTCGATATTCAATTGTAAATTCCAATTGAATACAAAAGTACAATAAAGTTGCATGGTCTGCATGGTGTCACACAGAAAGACTCCTTATGTTTGTATGCTCATTTACTGTAAACTCTATTTCTGTAGATCTCATTTTATTTTATTCATGAACAAATTGTTCTCAGGTTTATGTTTTGTGCAGTGTAGTCTATCACCAGCGTACAGCTTGCAATCTGATTGACAGATGGTTTTATATAAACTCATACCATCTATACCATCTGTGGTGATTCGTTTGTGTAAACTCATACTCATCTTTTTGCGTGACATAACAATATATGATTTGATCAAGATTGTGCCTCATCTTTTGTGATAGAAAATATAATATTTTGTCTTATCAACAACCTTGCAAAGGGTTAAGCCAATATCGTATGTATATCATATACAATAATATTATGATCCAAGTTCTGTTCATTTTTTGTGTCTGAAGAGGTTCATTATTATTTTATATATTTAATGTTTTTATCTACCGTACATGTATTTTTCTATTTTCTACATGGAACGCACTGTAATTTCATAATTGTCGAATGGATACTACTGTTACTAGACAGTCACAGAATGAAAGTGTATCCAAGAACAATAGGTAAATTATATAATTGAAGTTTTAAATACCGGTATAAGTACGGACATGTTGAAGCGGAATACGTGTCAAATTGCATTTGAAAAGTGTCTTAGGTCTGTTACATTGGCAGGTCTTTGTGAAGGACCTTGGTGGGGTTTGACGGATGCTTTCTAATTTGTTTCGATATCATCATTCATATCATCATTATTTTCATCATCGTCACCTTATATGTACTATGGACTGAACAAATTTCATTTTGTATAGCCTTGAAACGTGTGCAGTCAAGCAATTACTCAGCAGTATTGAAAATTGTTATTAGTAGTGTATGATGATCAGATATTATAGCCACAGTGGCAAGTTTTATATCCAAACCTTAGACGTTCAGAAGAGTCTATGCCAACTCATCCAAACCGTAGATTACAAAGGTTTCCGGTGAAAAAACTTTTGTTTATCTCTTGTTAAGTCCAGTAATTAAAATCAGCATAAAAGATTGCTAGTCATTAGGCAGTCTGATTAAAATCAGATGTAGAGTACGGTGAGTCGGCGACGTCTATACTTACGCGGTATTCTCTTGTTGTCGCTCTCACTACGAGGCGACAGCAGGAGAATACTGTGTACCAGTAAGTATAGATGCCGTACTCTACATCTAATTTTAATCAGATTGGTCATAAATGTAATACAGTATATATTTCTGTAGGTATGTTTTCACGGGTCTTGAAAAAGTTGGAACAGACTTGCTTTAGTTTTGTAGGGCCTAGGGATTGTTATGCCTTACTGAGTTAAACCAACTTGTCAGACATGATAGCAGTGGATGAACATGGCAGGAAAAAGGTTACTTTTTCCACAAGTTGATTGAGCGAGCAATTGTGATCAGGACAAGAGGGGAGAGATCTATGCATCAGAATTATTACCAATGCTCAGTTAAGGATCGTTACATTTTCATGTTTATCAAGAGAAAATGATTTTAATATCCAAATTTTTTTTTATATACATATTTTAAAATTTTGACTTGTAGACATATCTAGACCATGTTTGTCTTTTTATTTCTTCGTAGAAGTGGAGAACTTGTGTGAAGATGTGACGGGGAAGATCACGGAAATTGACCTATCGTATACCTTGTTTACTATCACACACAGCCCGCTAGTATCATAACCTCATGTGAAAACAACCAAATATGTCCTTCCGTCGAGTCGATAGTCAGCGGAAATTCTACCTGCGTCAGTTTCATGAGAGGTCGCGATTGGTTCTATCCGACCTCGAAAGGAGCTACCTGCATGATGTGCTAAGGGAGTACCACAGTTACAAGGATGTTGCTTCGTTGATGATTGCTCTGATGAACTGCCTTGATACCCCCAGGAAATTGGATTTATTGCGAGAAATACGCAACATAATTCCTCCGGTCGATGTGATGGAATTTGATCGGCTAGCACCTTATCACCGAATGGCCCACCCGTACGATCAGCACGCATCATTTCGTGGCATAACCAACAGAGCAGCTTACAGTCCCAGGCCGGCTCAGCCTCCATCACCATCTCAACCACGGCAACAAAGGGCAACCACCCCTACACCTTCCCAGAAAAGCGTGATGACCGTGCACCGTTTAATTCCTCAGAAAGAACCACAGCACAGAAAACCAGCCCATCATGAGAGCATGTCATCAAGACAGGATGATCTATCAGTGACTTATCCAGGTAAGACATATTCTCAGTAAAAATTCCTACTTTAACAATTCTGAAGTAGACAATACTAGCAGATGAGAATAGAACTTTGATGTGTGGTACATTTTGCTGATTAGATATTCTCTGATTTAGGTACGGACTTTGTTGACAACAGTAAGCTGGTAAAGTGTAACCAGATTTTCCCTTTCGTTGTATTTGTCTATCAAAGTAATCATACAAGAAGACAGCAGGGTACTCACCGAAGTAGTTCGCCTGCCATACTAAAAAGACTGTTGAATGCAATTTGTTCCTATTTGCTAATTCTCCTGCTCATGGCACAAACACAGATAGTCACCAAAATCATAAATATCAGATCAATTTGGTTGCAGTTTGTTTGTATCACAACATTTCTTGGTAAATTTTTTGTACAACGTAGTATCATGAACGCAAACTTCACTCAGTATCTAAGCCAGCCATATATGGCAAGCTAATTGCCAATTGTAAATAAATTAGTCTGATGAAGTCGCTGCAAGCAATTGCATGAAATTGGCATAATTTTTTAATTTACAACTAAAAATAAAATATATGAATTGCCTTTTTTATGGGGCTTTATTTTACCATTTGTATAATAGGAATTTCATAACAACTCCACTTATTCTAAGAATTTTGCAAGATGTTAGCAGTTTTTTTGCTAAACCAAAGTCCAAAACTATCAACCATTGTTGTCCAATGTATATTAGGATAGGAAGCCAACTAACTATTCAGTTATTGCACAATGGTTGTTTATGTACTTTTCATTGTAATCATAACTTTCACTAATCATGTCATGATGTAGCTTTCACTTTATACCTACATCATGACTTGTGGATTATTGCAGTCAATTGTCAGATATAAACTGTTCCCTGGGGATAGTCTTTTTCAAAAAAATACTCATGTTTTTAAAACAACCATTGTTAGTCTTTGCATTTACCAAATGAGGTATTGTTGCAGTCGTCCGCCAGGCCATGTAAGATACAGTATACATGACCACCTAGGTTGCCAGATAATAAGAGTAGTGGCTGACTGTCACATTGGTCTAGAATGATATTACTGTTGTCAAAAGATAGCACCCCCTACCAAGTGTTGTTGTATAGCAGTGAAGTGATCGATTTATGAAATAATTTGACAAAACAGAATGAAAGTATAAAAATATGCTCCTTTTTGTCCTTTTGCTATTTTTACCATTTTCTCTGTTTCTAATTCGGTGGGCTAGTTCTCTAAATAGCTTATACATTAAAAAATTTGTGTTCAAAGGTGTGTAAATAATACACCATCATTTCCATATCTTTCCTATTGCAAATTCGCCAATGTTTTGATAATGTCTAGGGAGAACACTATGTTCTATTGTGCCATAGAAAGCAATATGATAATGAATAGTTTAAATAATAACTTTGAATTTATGCAAGCTATTCTCCTGATTGATAAATTCACGTTTGCAAACTATATATATATATATATATATATATTATATATATATATATATATATATATATATATATATATATATATATATAATGACATCCTTGTCCTTATATTTGCTGGGATCTATAATGTACACTCCTTTCATTGTACAGAATCTCTTCATCAAGTAATATTGACATGCGAAGTAAACATAACATGCAGTTAGTTTAAACTGTAAACCTCATCAGTGAGACATTTACTCAGTTACCATCAACTTGCTGAGAAAAAAGAACGTCTATGGCATGCACAGATCTTCATGTCTGTATTTGTTAGACGGCTGAAAAGCCACGGTTTGAAATTCCAATGTATGCAGATAGAGTTTCCATGTCATTCCGAAGTGAATTGCTTCAGAGAAGTAGGCATTCCGGAATTCCAGCAGTTGTAGAGAATCTGAGAGTGAATGTTCCGCTTATGTTTAAAAACTGTGATCGAAAGAGGAATGGCACAATGGAGCAATATAAAGCAATGAAACTGAGATCAATAGTCAGCCAATGAATATCACCGTCTTATTGGTTACTGTAAACATTCATAAATTATAATATGAGATCAGTACATGGTCATCATATGTCTATTATTGATCAATAAATACATATTAAAATTTATTTATCTAATTTTTCAGCAAGTAACATTTCCTGTATAGACAATCTACAAAATAAATGTACTTCAGAAATGTGTTTATATATTGCCAACGCTGACATATACAGTACCTAAGGTTATTGATTTATATGCATATCAAAATGTGCATGTAACAGAGAGATACTTGTATATTTCACAGTTGGAATTTCATAAGTATTTCACTTGAGGTTCAAAGATGGCACGGTGTACAATCATGTACCAGTGGATGTTGCGTGCTCTTGTCTGTTATTAAAAATAACATTTCATCCCCTGTGAATGAAAACCTTCCTGTCAAATTCTTGTCAAACATTTTTTGTGACATAATTTTGTTTAAGTAAATGCTAACGAAACTCGATGTACTTTTTTGTACATTGTATTGATTGCTGTTATATTTAACTTTTTGCATGTTGCAATGGTCCACATCACCAATCCAACATCAAATAACAGAATGATATATTACAGTTGCTTTCTCCTGGTTGTTCAGCTGCTTTCTTTTCACAACTATAGAAACGACCTTCATAGGTAATGTCACAGGTATGTCTATTACGTGAATTGAATGCAGCAGACAAGACACTACAGAAGTCCCGCATTTATGAAATCCACACAGGAAACGTTAATAACCTGTCAAGCCATACGCTGAAGGATGTCTTATACAATCAGGGACAACATTGTCATCAACAGTATTGTGCTGCCGTAGCAACTGTCAGCCAGTTATTCAGATAATCAAATTTTGTGAACAAAGCGCTGAATATCATGAAAATATTTGCAGGGATAGGACAGTAGCTGTTGACAGCGTATCGGTCTCATTCTGTCATTAAGGTTTGGGCGCTCAGCTGGTCTGTTTAGTCTTTTGACAAACGATATCTTTGAGTCAGAAGACCTACATGTACAGTGTATTGAAATGACAAATTACCAGGGAGCTGTACCACCACTGTGATTCTCCCTAGGAGAAAGTCAGTGGGTTTAACGCTTATAACATATCAAGTGTTATAATTCAGTTTAAAATGGACTGTCTCATCACGCAGTGGCCCACCCCCCTAAAATAATCAACTCACCTGTCTTTCATGTCAACTGCAGCTTTGTGTATTGTAAAGAAGTGAAGTCTATGATGAATAGCAAAAAGATTGAAGAGTCAAGTCCCAGCATACCGTATCATGACATAAATTCACATAAAAAGCTCATTTTTGTCACAAGGCCTTCAATCATGACAGTAGCTTTTCATAGAACCATAGGGGCTAGCAACAATGTCTGTCCCCAGGGGAGGAGGCAGGGGGGGGGGTAGGGGTGATAGAACTCTAATTTACATGTAGTTGAAAGTGTATCCATAACACTTTGAACCAGAGAAGTTTGCGTTCAACAAATAAAATCCATAGCAACAGTTGTCTTCTCTTAAGTCTGTATTTAGAATTATTTACCCCACTGTACTTTGAAACATGAATTGACTACTGAACAGCAGAGGAAAGCAAAGTCCTTATCAAAATGGCTCTTTGTCTTCCAGTCACTTCCCACTCAACACAAATTGTATGTAATAAAGAGATTGCTTACGGCTCGGCTTTTGTATTTGATGATCAAAGTCAGGTATTTTTTTGAAACCACTTCTCAAACTAATGCACAGTTGTAGTGTTATAACATTGAGACCAATATCATCATTGTATGTCTGGAATGAAATGAGTAAAGTAGTGCACAAGTGTCCAGTGAGGTTGACACTGGTGAGCTCAACAACCAGGTATACCAAGCTCTGTAAGGAACCTCTGATATTTCAATATTTAATTTTATTCCACTCACTGAAGCACTCATGAAGTGTCAGTGTTTGTAAAAGAGCTCTGAAGTATCCAATATTTATGTTGTATAACTAAAGTCTGGAGGTATTGTCAAGAACAACAGAATAGTAGCAGAGGATCCACATTCAGGCTACATATACATGTAACAAAGTAACAAGTTTGTATATGGCTCTTCTTTGTGTACTTGGGATAGGGTAAGGAAATGTGAAATTTATAGGGGGACAAAAAAATTACAAATGATAAAAATGGTACAGCTACATGTATCAACCCTCTAGGATACATGACACCATGAAATATTTCATGTGAGAGTGATCAGAAATTGATAATTGTCAAAACTACTGTATGTATTTCCATTGCTCCTATAATGGAGTCTTCTTCTCGTACAGAAAATTAAAAAAATAATTTAGTACAGCACTGTTGAAGACACAATGATTTCAGTTTCAGCCAGATTAGATAAAATTACACTTATTATAGTTTTATGGGGTACATCTCAACTTGGTAAAATGGTTTGAGTTTGCAAATAGGATTTCACCAAAGGTGAAATGAGGTCAGGTATTTAGCACGAGCTAAAGTGCAATTGAGAATTCCAATTACATCTAAAAAAGTTCATTGATGTTCAATCTTGTGTGACAAATGAGATTGAAATGTGGGTGAATACCAATGACACAGCAGTAACAATGGTGAAATACCTATGGTGAAAATATCAATGATAGAACACTCCAATATGCATACATGTACGGTAAAATCCAGGCTACAGTAGCTATTGTTAGTATCTCAGTGCAATCATTTCTTCTTTTCAAAATCACTACAGTCTCATTACGTTTATGGAAAAAATCCATGATTTCATTCTACTGGTAGTTTCAATATTACCTCTTTCTTTGGTTGACTTTTAAATATTTTCAAGAGCACTCCTGTGCACACTGAAACAAGATAATTCTGTTTGACATAAATTTTACCCGACAGTACAATATCATGATTGTGTAGAATGTTTCAACTATCTGTTTTGTTTGTTTTTTCATATTAGGAAATTCTCTTTCCTGGCACAACTCTTTTCACAGCTAGTTAAACATTATAGTGAAAGTGATCTTCAAATCTACATGTATGTTAATAATAATGATAAATATGATCATGATGACATCCCTGATATTGCTGTTGACACATGCATTCATTTGGAGATTATGAAGTTGAAAAATTATTGAATGGTTGAGTTTTTCTTAGTTAATTAATTTACAGATGAATTCACAGCGATAATTATTGCCTGCTAAAAGCAAATAACTACCAGTATTATTCCAGCACTTTCACAGTAAGGTCTAGTAATATTGGAAAAGTGTGTTCAGAATAGGTAACACACGCCATATTGTTTAGAAAATGTGCCTGAAATTATGTACTCCCACAAAAGCTTCACTAGACTCCAAGACAAAAACATAGTTCCGCATATTGCCATCCAGAAATCAATTGTCAGGTTGAAAGGTACTGAATAGTGTATAAAAGGTAATTTAGAATTCATCACAGTGTAGTACTGTATACAGGAATATTATTTTTAGCATTTAAGACCTAAAGTGTGTCTCACCCCTTGTGATCCTAGGTATAGAGTTCATATCATGTGATCTAAAACAAGTAGGAACCTTTCAATAGAAAGTGTTTTTTCTGATATGGCTTCAGGCTAACAGATTATTGTTATCAGGTAACCGATATTTTGCACGCCCACGCTAGATTGAGTTGAATAGTGCTGTGTTGAACTCGATGAGAATCTTTCTTGTATGGCTTGTGGCCCAGGGCACTTTCAAATCCATGTAAAATGCTGCAGATAAGGATGTAGGGTGTCATTATCTCTGCCGTTTGTATCTATGGTTAGGGTGAACGTTTTACCCTTCTCTGACAGTATTTCTTCAGAGTGCCAGGGGTATACTTGCTCAAATTTGTATTTCCCAGAGACTGTACATTGTTCCATGCCACTTGTACTAACGTTGTGCAATACATGTAGTTTGATTAGAAAAGGTAAAGTGACGTTGTATGAAGTCTATGTTTTCATAGATTTCCCAGTATCAGCCAGTGGTAATCATATTTTAGATGTGTGGTAGATATGTTAATGAATATTTTAATAATATGGCTCATGAATTTAGCATAGATAACAAAACAATGTTATACTCCTGATAAAGAATTATTTGAGTCAATATTTTAGGAATTTAACATTACACACATAGTGACAATATGCTTGTCTTTTTATTGAGTTAACATTCTTACAGAGAAGTTACCAATAAGCTGTCTGATATTTCTGCAGTGAAACTTCACTTGCCCCTGTATAAATCATCAAGAAATAATTCATTCATAGGGCTTCTATATTTACCAGTAATCAGATGGGATGTTAATATTATTGATGCGTATTACATGTAGATATGCAATAGCTTAAATAAGGCCAGCAACAGCTGTCTGGAAGATGTGTGTCATACTTTCTCTGATCCTTTGACCCTTTTCATGCCTACATGCCTACAGAAAAACATGCTGCAAATTCAAACGACTGATAAATTAGACCATCTTCATTGAATGTGTAATCCTGTCATGTAGGGCTTACCAGCACTGTACAGTATTTTTATGGTCTGGGGAGACCAGACATCTACCATGTTTTTGATCATTCTAATTTGGCACAGAGCCAAGAATATAATGGCAACATACATTGATCAATTTCATGTTGAAAGTGAAGAGCATGTCAGAATAAATTTCACAGACTGTGGGCTGAGACTTATCATTTTCAAAGGAACGGGTATAAATTACAAATTGAGCGATGATTAATGTGATGACAGTGTGAGCAAATATCTTTATTTGCTGAAGAAAATGTTCTACAAGCTGTGGTAAATATTTTGTAAGCTGTATTTTGGGTGGTGTAATGAAAAAATTGTAATTTTTAACTACAAAGAATTTACATTGCACTTCATTTACCCCCTTCAAGCCGCTACCACAAAAGAAAAACCCAAAACTAAAAAGAAAACTAGATTTATGAATACGAATGCCGTATCACCAAAAGGTTCGGACAGTAAGTATCAAATGCAAAAATGGGGGTATAGTTCTTGTTTTAGGTCAGTGTCAGTCCGTTGGCGTTGGTGTAATGCCTGCTTGTGTCGGTACAAAGAATCAAACATTGCTCCCAGCACTTGCATGCAATATTTGTATGCAAACCATTGGATATTTTTTGTACATGCTCTTTGGTATAGTGGTGTTTGATGTAATGGTGGTCACAGCTATTAAAGATATGTCCCTCAGTGTGGTCATGGTATAATGAATAGTAAATGTAAATTTTTAAGCCCTGTATTGTAAATTAGCATATAGAAATAATTTCACAAGAATATGCGTAAATTGCTGTATATATGTACTTTCAATGGAAGTTGGTATAGCAACGAAATGTTCATATTCTCTGAAATGCATTCTGTGTTATGGATGTTTTGTTCAATAGAGTGCATGTTGATGATGTATTCTGATATGGATAATTAATAACCTATAGTTGTGTATGGTGTAAAACGGTTCGGTGAGTGACAAGCACGTTATACCAGAATTGATGATTTTTGTACGTCGTTCCCCCAAGTGCCAACCACTATGTGGTTACTCTTGGGAGGGCAGGCTACACTTTGTGTCACAATTAACAAAGAAGATGACAGTCTCGGATGTGTTATTTTGTGTTATGGATGTTTTGCTCTATACAGTGCATGTTGATGATGTATTCTGAAATGGTTGTGTGTAGCTTACGGTGTGAGTGACAAGCACATTACAGCAGAATTGATGATTTTTGTACGTTGTTCCCCCAGGTGCCAACCACAATGGTTACACTCAGGAGGGCACTCTGCACCTTGTCACAATTAACAAAGAAGACGACAGTCTCGGATTTAGCATTCGTGGAGGTTCTGAACATGGACTGGGAATATTTGTCAGTCAAATAGACGACGGGTCAGTGGCGGGTAAGTAGCATGCATCTTGTGTGCCATTAAATGGTTTTCAAAACTGAGAAATAAACTCATGGGAGTATGTCACTTTGTGCAATACTTAGAGGAAACCTTGTGTGTGTTAGAAGTAAATATTAACTTTCAAACCTTTTATAATCTTTAATCATAATAAAAAAAAAGTAAAAATTGTTGTCTGTTAATATATATATTCCAGTAGTACAATGGATTTTGGCTAATATTTTGTAATTTTTCATTAAAGTTTATCTAACCGTTGACATTAGAGCTAATTTCATCAGTAAATTTGAATTTGAATAGAATTCATAGTGTCTACTTTCTTTACGTTTGCCTCAGACAAAATGAGCTGTGTGCCATTTTACAGTGTCAATCTTGTTCTATACACAGATCGGAATGGACTAGAAATCGGTGATCAAATACTCGAGGTCAACAGCGTTAGTTTTGATAATGTAGCTACCAGTAGCGCTGTCATGGTATTGCAAGGAAGCAGCCGTCTCCGAATGATTGTCAAACGCACCGGAAAAGTCCCCGGATTCAAATTTGCCAAGGAAAAAACGTCCTGGTGAGTGTCATTGATATGGCATATGTAGCGGTGTTTTTATTTACCATGATAATTATGTACAAATGTTGTACTTGAGGCCAGCTATTCTGTAGTTTTGAGGTCAAATATCACGTACTGGGTTTTTTCTATTGAATGCCTATTTATAGAAATTATTCTCATCAGCGTTTTTTTTTTTTTTTTTGTCAGCCATACCAGCAATTATGAATAGAGATGTGTGACATCTCTTGTGTTTCATAGCAATAATACCTTCCATGCTTAACATAGTAAAGGCTGAAAACAGCTGTTATTTTTGTTTATAGCCCAGGACTAGGGAGCAAAATATTCCTTGTTATGACCAGGAAAATATTCTCATATTTTAAAATCAAAGATAGTAGTACCATTAGTGTATAGAGAAGCCATATTTTTGTAGTTTCTTTCATCAAAGCATGATGGACAGCTGTGCATAAGTTTGGACTCTTTTTTTTTAATCATACTCATATATATGTACCAAGATTTCAACAAAAACAGACCATTAGGTCATGATGTAATTCGCATGTCAACAGTAAAAGCCTGTGTTAATGTACAGGCAGCATTCACAAACCTTTGTAAGTGCAACAACACTCAAATGATAAAAAACAACTCTATCAGATACGTGCAACAGAAGTTATAAATTCCAAACATAGCTGTCGTCCCTGTTATGACTAAGAATAACAGTGGTTGACAGAACTGTTACCTTGTATGGTATCCGTCTATTATAATTTCAGGACAGTATTAGGTTAGTGTGTAATCTGATATATGTGTGTCAATAAACTGTCTGGAAACAGATGGACTGTATCATCATCCATACACACTCATGAATATTGTGAATATTGTTTTGAAATTTGAGACATTCATATGTTTTTACCAACTCAGCAATATGGCACTGACCGGTCATAATCAACTGTCTGATTAGTATGTGATGTATCTCCCAGTGACTCGAAGAGTGATTCTAAATTATTATCAGGCATTAATAAAAATTGAAATGTACAGATAACATCTGACCAAAAATGATACTTTTGTAGAGGGAATTAATATTTGTACAGTATGTTGTATGTTTCAGTTTATATTTTATTGAGAGGGCTATTTTGAGAAGGATGTATTGACAACACCTGCATTGGGAAACTCGTGCATCAAGTGTTTGTATTGGTACATAAATCATTCACAGCCAACAAATATCGATGAGATACTCAAATTCTGTAAGTGTTGTCATGATGTCAACATCTTTACTATCACTCAGGTATGACACTCTGAAGAGAACCGTCGTCAAAGAGCACAGAGTGGACGAGAACGAGGCACCGAACACAAACAGAAGTGAAATGCACATCCTCAGTGGAACAAACGAGAGGAGAGTCACTCTGCATACAGGGGACAACCAGGTTCTTGGATTGAACATCAGAGGTGGCTCAGAATATGGTCTTGGAATATACGTATCAAGGTAATAAAAGTCTTCATAAGGCTGTGTGACAACCTCACCTTCAAGTCTTCATCAGAGGCTTCCTTTTTGACAAGAAATCAGACCAACCATCGTTGTTTACTTAATTGTCTTTTTCCCTAATAATGTAATGTAATGTAATGTATAATATTGCTGCATAGCAAGAATGGATTTTTTGCTCAACTCTGTTATCTCCATGGCAAAATTTGGCATCTGAGAAAAAAAATGGGGGTGGAAAGGTTTCAGAGACTACAATTCCTGTATGGACACCATACAGGCCATCATCACTAGGATGAGGTCTGATAAAACCCACAAAACCTGGCTCACCCAATGCTATGAACTCTCATTATATCTTATCCACAGAGTTGACAGGGGCGGCCCAGCAGAGGCCAGTGGCATCAGGGTGGGCGATCTGCTGCTGGATGTCAACGGGAAAAGTTTTGAAAACATCACGCACGGCGAAGCGGTGGATTTCCTCCGGCGGCAGAGACACCTGATCATGACCATCAAGGATGTCAACAAGTTTCCAGCTTACAAAGAGATGATAGCTGAGTATAGCTGGACAGATGGGGAGCCAAGAAGAATAAAAGTCTTAAGTAAGTGTATTCTTACAACAAGAGTTAAAATTCTTTTTCAAACAGGAAAGCAAACATGTAAGAAATTCCAATGTATAAAATAACACTGAACTTGTATTATATGGGAAGAAATAATTTCTAACAAGTGGTAGTGCATCTTGAACTGTGCTGTTGCAGCATAAACCATGCCAAACTTTGAATTTGTCAGTGTAACCTGATCATATTCATTAAGCTAGTTATCCACCACCCCTGTGAAATGGGCGCATGCTGTGTTAAAGAATTCTTCATAGTTCATCATAAGTCCCATCGCATCATAGCAAATTTTTATTATCTACCACATAAGTTTTATCTACCATGTTAGTTTTTGTCCTGTAAGACTACATGATAAAAAAGTTTTGATCCCCATGGTATGTTTATCAAATACAAGTGGCACTCCAAGCTACATGTGTATTTATTTGAAAACAGGACCCAGTACAGCTCCTCCAACCGTCAACCATACCTGGCAAAACAAGAATGGTCCGTCCGACCCAATCCCTGACGACATTGTAGACAGGTACGCTCAGATGTTGGATGAAGAGAGCCAGATAACGTCAGAAGTGGCCGAGACGAATCTCCATGCTGCTCCAAGAACTACAGAGTCACAGGTAAATCATGGACAGCTACACGGTCTGTTCTGTGACGTTCACAGGCTGTCCTTCAAAATAACACAGAGTTGAGGTAGTTGAGGTATGCACCTAGAAAGCGAAAGACTAAAACAGGAACTTCGCCTATAAATGTTGGATTATCGTAAATCTATGCAAATGTGAAAAAGTCATGCTACTGATCGGACGTGCCGTGTTTGGTCCCAGAATCCCATAATTTTGCTATATTTAAGGCATTCATTGTCATTGAATCTTGTGAATGATGTAAAATTTATAGGGACTAAACTTGAATCGAAAAAAAACTAAAACATTGTTCCGTTTTTTTTCAGAGAACACATGTTTCAAAACGTGCATATGTCACGAAAGTGCCCATCATGATTATTCAAATTTATCACCAGGTCAAAGCGATGCAATGAGAAAATCAAAAACTCCCAAAGTGTATGCAAGTGGCTGCATCATCAGTAATCCCCCTATTGTGCGCCCTCGGTCCTGTAACTTCCTGTTTAAACTTTTGCTCAAACTTTCCCCAGTGGAACTTTCAACCATTCTCTTTCAAAATCAACAATAAAAATCGAGGGTCACAGTGTAAAGTTTGTTACTAGAGAAACAAATTACCTAAAATTTACCAATATTTGAAATTCAAAATGGCCGCCATCCCTATGTTAACACTATGGGGGAAAAATGTTTGATTTTCGAAAAACTAAGACGATGAAAATTTTCAGGCTCAAATTTTCTTCCTCCAAGAGCTTTAAAATGAACCCCCAGAAAGTTTGAGGTTACGAATATCTGCCCCATAGATGCATTCTACTTTGAAACTTTGCCTTGACTGTAATCATGTTGTATACAGTTGTGATTATACCATAGATTGTAATGAAACTTACATAAATAAAGAGTTTGACGTTTCAAAATTTTCAAAAGAGTTTGACTGTGGCAAGTGCAATTGATCAAAATTCAAAAAGACAGAAAATGCCTCATGCTAGTTATGGCAAGTAAATACTCAAAAGTCTATATTATCTTGAGCCCAAATTCACATTGACAAAAAAAAAATGAACATTTCACAAACATGTGAGTTGGGGTCTTTTTGTAGACCTATGCAGTTGATCCACCAGGGGAGAGTCCGGCGGAGAGAAGTCAGACCAAGAAGTCTTCCATTGGTATACTCACAGTGTTGAAAGGCAACAAGTCTCCAATGTCAAGATCACACAGTCTCAATATCAAATACAATCCTGATGGTAAGATGACAGCAAAGAAAGAAGAAACCTTACAAATCCTTGGTGTACTTTCCCTGTTTTGTGTCTGTGCTGTTTTTACATACTGTGCATGATCAGTGTATGAGTGTTAGTCTGTAAGTGTTATTAAAAGTTTTCATTCATGGCTGTCTGCTAATCAAACCAAATTCAAATATAATTTGTTGTATTTGTTGAAATCAGTACTACAGTAACCTGGGCAGTTTGAAATCTGCAAGTTAAAGCCTAGATTTGAAAATTACCGTCTGTCTAAAAAATAGCAACATTTTACATAGCAAATGTCTTGATGTGTTTGCAATGTAAATTTAGGCTGTCGAGTCCTTTTATGTAAATCACAGAAAAAAACTAAGCAGTGAAACAAGTACGCCTTGTATTGAAGAGAGAATGGTTCAAAACAGTCAGTTATATTTTCAGATCATGTACACTTTCAAATCTGTTTTTTTATTAAGAAATTCAAGAACATTTCAATATTTTTGTATGTAACCAAGTTAGGTCTTATCTCTTCAGCTAAATCAACCAGATGAACACTGAAGCTATTCAATGGAAAGGGCTCTGCTATAACTCATGAGTGATGTATTCCTGTGGTAAAATAGCAAATTTGGATATCAGTTTTGCTGTTGAAGCAATATTGTGTCCCGCAGTCTTAGTTATTCTGCGTTGTCCAGGGACCACATCGCACACTGTGAAATCTGCCAAAGCCCCTGCTAATACAAACTCAACCAAGGCAGCATGGAAAATGACAAAGTAATACATACCTATGTAGAAACTGTGATGTGAATGTCATCTTCATGAATTGTACATGCCAACTAGATGTAAAAAGATTTTTGTCTTTGATGAGTATCTTCTCATACAGATATGCTTAGACGATGTAGAAAGTGAAATTGTGATGTTTGTCTTTGTTTGTCTGTTTGTTAATTTGTTTTTTGTTTGTTTATACTGTATACTTTCTGAGTACATAGATTGTTATTTGTTTGTGGATTGTATAGATTGTTATTTGTTTGTGGATTTTAATTAAGTGTTGGTGGTATAGTGTTGTCAGTTGTGACATTTGTTGATGCATGCGCCTGGAATCTGTCTGTCTATCTGTCCGTCAGTCTCGTTTGATTCCTATCTCCTCCAAACATGTATACTTTTACGTCTCTATGTCAGCTTCCTGTGGTGTAGGCATGTTGTTTGTACGTCACTCTGTGTTTGTTGTAAAATATCTCTTGACTTGACAAATCTATGACAAATGTGTTCGATAAAATCTACAACTCTATTATCACACCGCTCATGTCACGTCACATCATGTAACATAGATCACGTCACTGCAATCCACACATCACTGCATATGTAAACACATAGTGTGTTTCGTCCACCCTGATAAGCTGTTGTGGGTCTGCCACTCTGTTAGTGCACTCTGTAAGCTCTCCCATTCTCCCAGTACTATACTGTCATGAAAAGTAATGTATTGTCCCACGTGCTTTTAAAATGTCAGTTCCTATTTTTAGCTCCGAAGTAAAATAAGCACTGATATAGATGTTATGATTTAGTGCTAGTGAAAAAAGTTAAAATTAGCCATTTTAAATGAAAGCGTATACACTACCAATGCATGAAGCTACTGTTGTGCCATGAACCTATTTAACCTCGAAAAGCTTGCATTTTCAAATCATATAATACTTGTGTAATGAAAGGGAAATATAGTTTCACAAGGAAACCAGTTTTGTAAATACGGAAATTGATGTCTCCTATTGTTTCTGTTTATGTTTAATATGTACTGTAGCGGCTGTGCTGGCTGAATATCAAAATGTATTGCTTATCAATGAGCACTACAGTTACTGTAATTTTATTGTCTCGTTATCCCTTGCCATCCTAATCCCTAATTTGTGATATGTTGATGAGGTTCTATTCAAGTAGCCTGAGGTCATCTAAGGTCAGAGGTTATACACTCAAGACAGTAACTTCAACTGACCATTCCATCAGCTGTTGAAGGGAAAGAGAATTAATTGAACAATTCAAATGATGCTTTACAAAATTCCAGTACTGAATGCAAAATCAATTTCAATGGAATCAATGCCAAAAACTGTCAGGGAAAGTATTGATTACAATACTGCAGTGTCCTTTTAACGTTCACATAGAGTTCATAGCTTAGAAAGATAGGAAATTACAGTATAAACAGAAATCAAACCTGCACTACTGTGTAATTACATTCATAATGGTATAGTTCATAACCAGCAGTAACCAGTATATTTCAGAATCAGCAGTAACTAGTATAGTTCATAACCAGCAGTAACTTGTATAGTTCATAACCAGCCGTAACTAGTATATTTCATAACCAGCATTAACTAGTATAGTTCATAACCACCAGTAACTAGTATAGTTCATAACCAGCCGTAACTAGTATAGTTCATAACCAACAGTAACTAGAATTCTTGATAATCGCAGAAGTTTAACTTTTCCCATCTGGATAAGGATGGAAATGCCAAGCCTCTCATATCAGCTAAATCTAGTGTTCCTTTTCATCCTGATAATGCATGTTTTGTAGGATTTCCATGCCTGCCTGGTTACTACACAAATGTGACTGTGTACCATCCCCATATAAAGGCAATTGATCAATGGCTTGCATGTGCCCCCTCTCCCTTGCCCAGTTATAGACACCAATGTAAAGATGCATCGTATATCGGTGTTTTTTTTCTCCGATTCTGGAGCCTAAAGGAAACCGTTCTACGTTTACTCACTGCTTTGTAGATTTAGAAGCAAAACAATTTTATAATGATGAGAAGAGGGGAAAGAAAGTGAAAAGATCTCGCTCCATCAAGGAGATCTTCTTCCGCAGCAGGTCAAAAGATAAATCAGAGAAAAGCAAAAATGGATCTCAAGGTAAAGATGAAAACATAGCAGGGATATATATATCTCTCTCTCTCTCTCCCCCTTTTTCGCTTGCAATTGCTTCTGCTTTTTTGTGTTTTTGCCGTTTTAACAGCAATTATTGACAAGAGATTTGTTTATTTCTGCAAAGGTAAGAGTGTGTGAAACTAAGTGCACATAAAGTAACTAAGTTTTCTAATTTATGCACCCGTAACCATGGTAACCTGGCTGGTGCCCCCCCATACTTTGGTATGTAAGGTTACCATACTTATCTATTACTCCTCCTCCCCAACTAAATAACAAACCAAATTGTGTAGTTTGTTGATTTACACTGAACAATTGACTTCATCTTTAACACACACTATTCCGTGTCTCTTTCTCTCGGCATTGAGATGCTGAATTCACGTGTGCCCTGAGTGAGAGTGTCAGTGCTGTGCTTGTTTTGCGGTGATCTGTCTCTCGAAAAAAAACTACATTAATTTGGGAATATGAGGGCTGGGGATTATGATGATACCATGTGGATGTCATTCTAATTCCAAACATGACTGGTGACAGAAAAATCCTGCAAAGAGAGCTGATATCACAGAAGGGTGACGTACTGGGGATGGGTGTAACATCCTTCATTTCAGTGGTACCATCGCATTGGGGGTTTTTGTCAACTTTCATCCCTAAGTGCATCAATGAGAAATGAACTCTAAATCAATTCCTGGCTCAGTAATGGGTTCTTTTAGACTGTATGGGCCAGACATGGCCAGGTTAGCATTGTGGGTCAGATCATGTATTGTGGGCTGGTGCTTTCCAGGTAAACTTCATTTCCTGGATATTGTCGGTATTATATCTCATGTTGTATCATTGTACATCGTGAAAGCTGAAACAACGTACACAGTCTGACCTGAGTTGTATGTGTAGAGGAATTGACAGTTCTGATTAGGCATGAAAAAAAATTAGTTCTTTTGGTACAGTACAAAATGTGTTTTTTGTCTATGTCACCTTCCAAAAACAATTGGTGACTAATTTGATTATTGAAATTTTTCTGCATTGCAAAAGACCATGTTTTTAACCGTTTAAAAATAGGATGAAAAATTATGAATAGTGCTTCTGTAACTTGAGAATTTGTGTACATATATCATCATTTGTGTGGAAAGAAATGGGTATTTAATTGCTGGGTATCCATTGGTCTAGGTACGGCTGCAACCAAGCCTAAAACAAGGCTGGGGCTTGGCAGTTTCATGACATCAAAACACAGCAGCAAATCATCACCGAGGGAAGAGGCTGTCTCTCCGGAAACGGTCTTCACGACGCAAACCGTGACCACAACCTATGCCGCACCGCCCCCTTCAAACGGAGAGGACAGGGACTTTGAAGTGCACACGGTGCCCACGATAGTGGTCAGAGAGCCAAACGGCGAGGCAAGATCTGTGGAACCAGAGACCAAAGTTGTCAAACAGGATAGTTCAGGTACACAGAGAGTACATAGAGTCTGCAAAGCTCTGTGTAGTTTCAGAATTTACCATTAATTTCTGAAGTGTAGACAGCAAAGTCTGAAAATGCTGATTTGCTGCATGACAGACTATGCTGTCTCTTCACTTGTACTGTAACATGATATGCTTCTTTTATTACTAAGTTATTAAATATTGAATGAATATCAAACATGATGGCCCAAAACAGTGAATTACTCTCTCTTTGTAGAACAGCCGCATGAAACAAAGGTGCTAGATCTCCTTTGCCTTGCTGTTTATCACAGCAGCTGTTTTGTAAAATGTGACTGAGCATGAGCACAACAGATTGTAAAATACCATTGGACATTGATGGAACAGGCAAAATCAAAATGCTGCGTCCTTGTTTATGAATGCAAACATATTAAGATAACATCCTACCATAGCGAAAACAATACTTACATTCTATATTCTACTGTGAGTGTTTATATACTACTGTGAGTGTTTAACCCTTTGAGCGCCAAAGTCAATTTTTGACGCCTTTATAAAATATATCCCAGTCAATTTTTTTCAGAGTTTGACCAATATTTTGATTAAAAACTGTAGCTGACAAAATGTTATGTCCAATTGGTCCAATTTTTTCCAGAGTTTGACCAATATTTTGATTAAAAACTGTAGCTGACAAAATGTGATGTCCAATTGGTCCAATATTATCAAAAAAAATTGCAGAAAAATTCATAAAAATTGGTAAAATGTTGCACTAGAATTCTGTTGGGAAAAATTACAGCACTCAAAGGGTTGAATAGTTTGAAATTCAAAGTAATATCTGTGCTTTGTAACAGATATGAAGATGTTAATAATGCAATATTAAGGTATTAATATAAACATTTTATTTTTACCGATAGCTTTTCAAGATACGTATGGAAGCATTGGTAAGAAGAGAGGTGTGTTTATACACGGTGCTGGTACACAGATTATGCTGCAGCAAACGTCCAGACAGCATTCATTACCAGCCATAGAGAGTGCTGCCAGGAAATATGTAGACAATGAAGATGAGGTCAATGCTATTATTAGACATGTAAAAAGGGTAAGATTGGTTTCACCAAAAATGAGGATTTCTTCTCCTTAGAACGTGTCTAAATCTGACATCTTGCTTTCATTTATACTGGTCTGTCCTCAAAATACCTATAAATGGTAATACATATTTTTGAGACATATGATCTCACTTTTGACAATCAATGAGAGTGCATAAAACATGAAAATTTTTGTTTCAATTCTGGCAAAATATAATTTTGAAAAGTAAAGCATTCCTAGCAAATTCTCTGTAGCAAAATCCAGCATGTCTGTTATGAAAACTTACTACAAGTAGTGGAAAAGAAAAATGCTGTCATTAAATCTAAAAGTAAAGTTTTCAGTGATCTGCACCTGTAAATCATTCATTTAATATCTCACTGACAATTCTCTCACTTTTTTGCCCTTTTACAGTACATGGCAGAAGGTGATGTGGAAATGCTGGTGCGTCCACTACTGGCAATTTTAGATAAACCAAAGAAAGTAGTTGTACTCAAAGAAATCAGGTAGGATATAACATGTTGTCTGTTTTCATATGAACGTTCATTTGGTCTGTAGTTTGACCCTTTTACCGTCATGGTTTAACCCAAAGCCATTGTTTTCAACGGGGAGTGTGGACCAGTTTACAGGGAATTAGGGTTGGACAGGTTAAACATGCAATTCTTCAAAGATAGTTCAAGACAACAATCATGTGCTCATTTAATTGACCTCAGAAAAAGTCGTTGAATTCTATGGCAACGAGACTCAATAATTTCTGTAGAAAAATCGATTTGTGAATTTTTAATAGTGTCAGTGTCTCAAAAAGGTAAACATTGATTGAATCAGATGTGTTGTTCTCTACTTTTAACACAAGTACATTTGTATTTTAATCATTGAATATTTTTGCTATAGACCTGTGATAATGCCAACTGATATCGGTAGATTTGACAGTATGGTGTCCAGAACTGAAGTAGAGGCTTATGATGAATTGCAAGTTTCAACAGGTAAGGTATCAATCATCATGTCTGTGTTTCATTGTATGAATAAAACGTTTCTATTCATTGTACCTTCAGTAGCCCACAGTGAACATTTAAATGGAGTGGGCTTTGTCAAGCAGTTCATAATAAAACCATAGAAAGATTATTGCAAAATATCCGTCTGTTTGTGTATGTATTGGTATGACAGTTTTTGTGTCAAATGTACCCATTTGCTTCACTCAGATTTGTGGTATGCAATTTGTGTCATCGGATCACTGTTAGTATGATATACATCTCATATTATAAGAAGGAACACCAGACCAGTGGACCAGTGAAAATGTAAAACTTGTAATTTTTTGTGCTCAGACCTGTGGCTTGATACGCTCACTAGACCTGTTTACCAAAGAATATTAGGGCAAACTACACTATACCAGACTGAATTACATTACTTGAGTACAAGTCAACCAACTTCTCAATAGATTTGCTCATACCTGCAGTACAGTGACAAAATACTGACATAATTTTTAGATGTTTTGAAGTAAAAATTTCCCATAGAATTTATCAATCTTAATAATTATCCTCACTTGATGTCTGCATTGTGTCCTGTTGTAGTGTTTTGGAAATTTAATCATGTTAAAGGGAAGACAATTGAACAAGTGTACGAGACAGAAGGTGATGATTAAAATTCAAACTTGGTGCTGTTCAGGGAGATATTGGGACTGGCTGCATGTTGAATGAATGAATGAAATGAAATGAGCATGCAGTTTGGGGCCAAACTTACACTATATTGTACAGACAACTTGGAAATTGACCAAAATGCTGGTGTTTGCCAGTGACTATGAGGGTAGCATGTGCCTGGAGATGTGAAAGTCTCACATGTTTTTCCTGTTTTCATCATATATATATATATATATATATATATATATATATATATATATATAATATGATTTTGAATGTGAGTTGGGGACAGATATCTTAAACTTTGACAATACGCTTTTGGTCTACCACTAGTGGGGGCTCATTTTGAAGCTTATAGAGTAAAGAAAGTTTTCATCAGCTTAGTTTTGTGAAAATTAAAAATTTTATCACCCCCTCCCAGAGATAACACAGGAATGGTGGACATTTTGAATTTCAAATATCAGTTAATATCAGATAATTTTTTTCTCCAGATAAGGAACTAGGGATGGTAATAATTCCTTCTATAATGCCAAGTTGAATGATCAGAGTTTGCTGTCAGAACTCACAGACTGCATGCAATCGTCTTGTTTTGCCATGGCAATTTGAATTCCAGTGTATTCATTAGCATTGGTGAAGCCAGTAATCTGGAAACTTTTGTTGGGAAAGTTAATGGGTACAGGTGTACGGAAAATGTCGAAAGAAAAAGGCAACTTGCACGGCAGGGGTGTTGGGATATTCATGTTTTGATAAGAGCACATTAAATGTCATCTTTATAAAACCGTAGATTTCTAGTCTCAAGTGTTCAATTCCAAATTTATCTAAAAAGACATAATGTATCACATATTTACATAGATGTGTATATACATGTATGTATATATGTAAATATACATGTACGAGGAGATTATATATATAATTATATGAATATAAATACTGTGTTCTGTGAAAGACTGTGACATAAGGAGAAGATAAAAAACAGGGTGACTTGAGAACCTCAGTTAAATTCCCTCCACAATGGTAATAATAATACGGTGGCAAAATATGGACGGTGACAAAATGTTGATGATTACCTCAAACAATAGTAACTGTTGGTAAAATTACTGAAGTGCATGTTGTACATACCAAATGCAATCTCTCGACATGTGTATGGAACTTTTTTCCATCAATAGTTATATGTGTTTTATATGCATCTTCCCTCAAACAGACCCCTCAACATTGGAGGATGAACAACTCTTACAAAAAACCAGTGAAGGCCTGCCAAAGAAAACCTTACTGGCCACAAAACCTGGTACGGTAACCATATCATAACTGGACATCAGGGCATTGTACCTTCACTTGTCATAAAGTTACCTTTTGGTTCTGAAAAAGTATCACAGACTTTGATGACAGAAATAACCAATCATATTTAAGTTGGATGTGGAGTTGTTTATCAGCAGCTTGAAATGAGCCTAGAATATCAGCTGCGTACATCAGCTCTGTTTAACCCCATACAAAAATTTAATTTATTGGTCAGAATACAATTCCTGACACAAACAGTCTCGATGCAGCCCGTGAAAATTCTTTCCACTGCTACGGCAAAGTATTCAGTCCATAGTTTTCTCTCACTCAGCTTGTCAGACAAGGCTCTAGTGCATTTGCAACCAAGAGAGAGAATTTGCAAGTTCTTACTCGTTTGAAACTTACCACAACTCTAACAAGGTGACTATTCTTAACACAATCTTGTACAGGTATGAAAGGAGACTTCACTCTGAAATCCCAGGAGCAGTATGAGAAGGAGAGACGGCGCAAGGAAGAATTGGAGAGGTTGAAGAGAGAGAGACAAGAAGAGGTGAAGAAACAGAAAGAGACGGTCGCTGAAGTACAGGTGCAGTCACTGGCGTACAGTCACGTTCCTGTCATTGGGCCACCACAGACTAAGAGAGATAGCCCAGAACCTGTGAGTAGCACTCCTAAAGCAAGTCCGGAGGTTGTTAGAATTACAAAGGAGACTGAAGGAAGTGAAGGGGAGGAGAATTCCGGCATTGTCTTGATTAAAGTCACGGAGCAGTCGGACTATGCGGAGATCAGCCCAGTCAAGCAGGAAACTGAGGTACATGTGTCAGCCAATCAGGTAACAGAATCGGCTGTCGGTCAAGTGATAGAATCAAAAGTTGCCGTCAAACAGATTCAGTTGGATGTGCCAAGTGAGGACAGCGACAGCGATGAGGACGTTGACTCTGATGTGGATTCCAGCGACAGTAATGGCAGTCGTAGTGGTATTTACCACATCAATGCGCAGGATGATGAGAGCGACAACGACAGCGAGATTGTCGCCGATGAGCTAGCTTTGACCACCGGTGACAACCACGATCTCATCGTCACATCGGTGTCCTCAACCAGAAGTAATACATCTTCACCCATCTCACCTGTATCACTCACCAATGAAAGCTCCATGTCCATCAACCTCCCCAGCTCGGCTTACTCATCAGCAAATCACAGCCCAGCTCCGACATCCCCACCCGCCGAGGACACCACTGACGGTGTCTCGGCACTCTATGCAACTGTAGATTTCAGTAAAAAGAAGCCAAAGTCAACATCGCCAAAGGTCATCTCCAAAACGGTTCATATAAGTGAAAGTTCACCGCCACCCACTCCACCTAGAAATGTCAGGGGTATATTGTGAGTATCATCCATCGATCATTTCATCTTCATTCTTTGTTAATTGCCAGCATTCATCGCTGTGTGTAACGTCTTATTCCATCCAAGGTGTGTGTTACTGGTGCTACGTTACCACCTCATTTCAAGGTCAGACTTTTGGGGAAAATGGTTTGACATCTTCACATCAGTCATGGTTTCACTTCTGTTTCAAACATGCCAAAGCCATTACTCACAAAAACTTTGAGGCTCAAGTTAAAATAAAAAAATTGTGAAATATAGTATGAAATTTTAAAAGCTAGCATGGCAAGCAAAACCAGGAATGCACTGTTCCTTTACTGTAAAATTAAATAAACATCGGAAAAATCAACAAGGAATTCATAACTTTTTTGATAGATAAAGAGAAACTTACCAACAATTTGATGGTGATTTTCCAACTTTCAAATTTACACGTATACATGTCTCAGAGAAAAAAGTATAGTCTTTCCTGTTGAAATGGTACGAGGGATAAAGTGGATACAGATATTGCCATTAAGAAGTATTTTATATCTTTGTACAGATTGATATATGCTTATCAATTCAAATTTCAGTTGCCACTTTTTGTACTCCTCTAATGATTTGTCACATCATGGCCAATGATGTCTGATGTCATTGCAGAGTCATGCAATCAACTTAGCTTGAACAAAGTCAGATCTGCAACCCAGTACAGTGTTTCAGCCAGCTTTTGCTTGCATGGGGACACAGTGACCCATAGTAGGTCTGAATGGGGGACAAATTAAATTTTTGGGGGACATGTAATGTATTTCAATAAAACAACATAGCACAGTGTCATTATGTGTCATTATGAGCTGGTACTATATTTGATGTTCAATAGGCAAGTTAGGTGAGTGCATTAACGGTAAGTATATATAGTAGGCCAATGGTGTTGTGCAAAATTGTGCCAACATGAAACTTGCAGTATCATTAAATTTACTGCTACCATGTGGTATCCACATAAACTGTAGGGCTCCCCCTAAGTCACCAAGATGATTAGCCAACTCATTAGCCAAATCAAAAATCTTGTAGCCCCTTTGAACATATTTTAGGCAGTTTATGATCTCAAGTGTGGCAACAACTTTCTTGGTATTCAGGAGTCCTTCATTTTCAAATCAAAATGTTTGTATTTTACATTAAAGAAATATTTGTTCAGTTTTTATTGCATTAATTATCTGTGTTTTTATGACATTAAAGTGATAGAAATATTTTTTCATTTCTCGTGGTAAACTTTTACCACCAGAAATAAAATTAGGTGGCAATTCTAAAAATCAGGTAGCAATGTGAAGTGTATATTACCAAAGATACAGAATATTTCTGTAGCATTCTGTCAGTGTTCACAGAATGACAACTTAATACATTTAAGCTACAAGCTCCTAATGTGGCAAATTTATGCAGTTTTTAAGTCATGATGAAAATTTTGTGAGCCACACACATAAAAATTTTCCATGCAGAAGAAAGCATTGGGTAGCATAGTGGCAATGTAGATACAATTATTGTGGTGTTTAAGGCCCTGGTGTTGTGTCATAGTTGTGATCAAGGAGGCTCGATAGCGTCTTAAGCATAAGTATTTTTCTTGAGACAAAAATGGTTTGGCCAAACCCAAATCCTGTAAAACAATACACAATATTGATATTGTTCATTTAATTTCCCAATGTTTTAGAGTAATCATTGTTTCAAAGATTATGATAACATTTTAGCCCAGAAATATTTTCATTTATATTTTGATATCATCAAGAAATGTCTAGTGATGTTCACTATTATATCATTAAACTTTTGGAATCTGCAGAAATATTAAAATCATTCAGAATCACACCATTTCTTGTATAAGTTATAGCAGTTTGAAATATGCCAAATGGACAATTTTAATAGCTCTACTTTTGAATTGTTGCTTTGATGTTAAGTTACCATGCAAAATTGAAGCTCTCAAATGTGAAGATTTGAAAATGAATATGCTTACTTCAAGTACTGTTGACAATTTCCCTTTGCCATGACTCTTAATAAAGTAGAATTTAAAACTGACAGTCAAGCTAAATGCCATTTAAATTGGAAGGCACCAAGAAATTTCTTTTTAACATGCGATTGTACCTATTGGCCCTCCCTAGGTGGTTTCTTTTGAACCATAATTGTGTACTTAAAGGGTCTTCATTCATGACATCACGTGAAATGACCCAGATTTGACCTTTCAGAAAACCTCAGTTTTTCTCCTTTTCACTTGTACAATGACTCTGTTTGTGAAAGTTTCCTTAGAAATTATGGTTTTTGCTATCAAACTGAGTAGCTGCAGGCCAAATTTTGATGCAAGCAATGTAGGTAAAACTTGAACTCAAGGACGACCGGTACGCGGCACTATGCAGAACCAAGCCTCAGTGTATTCATGGACGTTGTGCGTCCGTGATGTATTGTAGTATCGAACAGCAACAATGTTTGTTTTACGTACCAGGGAATTTGTAACTTTGTAGAAAGGAGAGTAAACTGTTTCAATACATTGCAACTTTGTAGGAAGGAGGGTAAACTATTTCAACATCTTACAACATTTTATTGTTAGCCGTAGTTTTCTGTCCAGGAGGCACTGTCTAAAAATTCAATAGCCACTAAAATATGGCCTACTCAGATTGCGTCATGGTGACCCACAACGGTTATTTTATCGGGACAAAACAAAAAGAATTGCGTCAAATGTCGCAATGCCGCACGCTGGCTGAAACACTGCCAGTACGACTTTTTTTAAGGATTCTTTTCCTGAGTGGTTACAAAAGATCTTTTTCCTCTCATTAAACAGAAAAAACAAAGATGAGGTCTCACTGAGTTACAAAGAGCCCTCCCCTCTGAAAGAAGCCATGGCAACAGCGGATGTGAAGCTGGTGTCTCACTCTCCGACAGAAGATACCACACCTGAAACCCCAGAGGTTTACACTGAAGTGACACACAGCACATCAGAAACGGTAGAAAACCAGACAACATACACGACAACCAAAACCATCGTAGTTGAGACATCGAACACAACCTCAGAAACTTTAGAAGTTGAGAGAGCAAACCCAGCGACAGACACTGTGGTAACAGAGACAGCAAACCCTACACCAGACAGTGTAGTGGTAGAGACAGTAGAAACGATATATGAAGTTCCTGCACCTCCATCCCCACCCCCACCTCCTCCTCCTCCGCCGCCTCCTCAAGAAGTTACTATTGAACTCAAGAAAACCAAATCCTCGCTTGGTGAGTTATCATACGTTTTGATAATAATGTGGTTTATTTTATCAAACTCACCAAAATTTGTAGCAAAGAATCTAACTTCCTCAGGTTTACAGCATAAACAACTGAATTTTGACTCGCCTCAACAAAAGCCTCTTTCATTTCTTTGATATGTTTCAGTCAAAAGAATGGGCAATAATATTTGGTAGTAACATTTACAGGAAATGGCATGGGTGAACATGAAAAGGGAAGGTTGGTTAGTGATCCGTGGTATTTAGTGCAAGTGGACAACAAAAATAAGTGGATTGAACAGGGCTATTGTTAAATTATGTCAATATTTGAACGGGGAGGAATGGACAAAAGTTGACTGCTAGACATAATGGCCAAGTCACTTTGCCTATTGTGCTGTCCAAGAATGGAACAATCACTGTCTTTTCTTCCAGACTCACGGGCATTGGCTTCTTAGGTATTTGTCTGGAAGTGTGTAAAATTTAGAAGTTCTGGGCCTTAAGCTCTGTTATGAGTATGAGTATGGTGGCTCTTATTTTGTGAAAGTGAACGACACATTTGTGTGATTGTTAGGTATTTACCAAGCTAGCTTACCTCTTTGTGCTGCTTGTTTGGTTTGATCCTATTGTTGTCAAGGACAGTTCGGACATATTCAGTGGAAAATAAGATTTCATTTTGTTGTCCCTAATATTATTGAATTCCAGAAGTTTCACTTTCATGCTTGACTCTCAGAATTAGTACATGTACAAATGCCACTTGAGCACAAATAATCACTACTCCGGGGTTTTATAACAAACACACTCACATGTAAACCTATGTGTAGCTTACATTCACGGCTCACCATGTTCCACAAATATTGTGTAAGTACATGGTATTGGTAGTACACAATTGTCAGTCTCTCTTCTGATATTGATATAACTAAAGTGTCAGTGCCACGACATTGTAAAGTAAATTATGCTGCAATTTATGCAACTAGTTTCTAAAGTTTGGTCAGATATTTTGAAAGACAGCATCAATAAGTAGTCCATATAGCTTTGCATGGCCAGACACTGCAAGGTGACCAAATTATGCTGTGACCTTGGATATACTGACTTCTAGAAGTTTCTGATACCATGTAGCCTATGAAAAATGAAGCCTGCATATAAACAAAGCAAGCAACATGCTGGATTTAAGTCAATTATTGAGTTCCCTTTGTGTCCGATGTGTTAAATGTGTCAATTTGACCATTTTGGAGTTATTGTTGATTTCAGAAATAATTTCCAAAGTTTTTATCGTACAGTGTAATTTTGTTGATTGATATTTTACTTTGCGTGTCTCAACAGGTATGAGCATTTCTGGAGGCAGAGATTCCAAGACACAGCCAACTGTGAAGATAGAGAGAATCTTTGCTGGCGGCTCAGCTTCAGACAATGGCAAGCTCAAGGTCAGTTCACAAATTCAAAAAACGTTAGGACTTTGCCCTTCCTTGGTATGCCAACTAAATACATTTTGTTTTCCATTTAAACTTTCAGATATTTAGAAATCTTGAGGAAAAATACATTAGTATTGTATTCACCTTTATACACTGGGGCTATTCAGTGTGAAAGAAATTGATAGTTGCTGCTCGGTCAAATTGACAAGTTTCGTCAGTCAGTCTGCACGACGACCGGGCTTTTCCGGTACCATTGCATGACGGGTAATATCGGCAAAAATGGCGTCTTTCAGTGGCGTCATTAAAAGAAAACAAAAGCCAGCAATATCCCCAAAATAAAGATGCGGTTTTCTCATAAAGTAAGGTATATTTTACTGTTTTTGAGATGGTAAGTGTCGGCTATAGGTCTGAAGAATATTGTCGACAAATTTTTTGGCAATATACATATTTTAAAATATAATTTTATCACTTTTCAATCGGGTAGCTAAAATTACTTGATTTTGAACGAACTCAACTTTCAAAACTTGTAATTTTTGGTCTAAAGAGTCAATCGCCAAACTATGCAGATTAAACGTACCCCATTGTCAATATAAACGTAAAATAAAATCATCTGGGCCACTAGGCACGCGATCGTCGGCTGAAATGGAGCGAATTCACGTGTGTGAATATAGGGCAAAATATGAAAATTTTGTCAATTTTGTGGCATAATCCTGCTGTTGAGGACGACGCTGCTTGAAAAAGGCTGCAAGTGTCAATTTTGGCATAGCTTCCACAATACTGTAAACGGGTGCTAGAGTCCCGCTCGCTCGGCTGGTGACCTCACTGCACGAAGATATGGAGGGTACATTTTCTGTGGGGTTGACAGGACCTCTCTTTGAAACTTTGTAATTTTTGGTCTAAAAATCATGTAGACAATTTAGTACGAAAAATAAGACCTTGAGGTATTACTCATTACTTAAAAATGATTAATTTTTACTGTTGTTCGTTAAAATGTGTTCTCAGCACAGTAAACTTTTGAGCGAAACAATGAAAAACCCTAAAATTTTCAAGCCGATTATGTTCCAACGTAAGTACCGTCAGAGGAATGCAAACCTCTCCAATCGGCAATGGTTTACTCCTGGCAACATACAGCTTCATGTTAGTCATCGGGGCTTGCCCCTTCGTCGGTAATTGCTCTGATTGACACGATTTTGAGTAACTTTCAGTGAAAACTATTGATTGACACACGTCAAATTCCAGTCATTAGGACGCGAAGCGCGGTACTAGCCAATCCCTTACCACTTTCTTGAATGCAGATTAGCCGATTATTATTGCCCTCAAAGTATGACTCATCAGCTATGCCTTAATAAGGTAAAATAGGCGTAAATAATCAAGAAAACCAAGGCTAACGTCGTGGCGCGAAAATCGCATATGTTGTAAACAAATGCTCATGAATAGTATCATATGACATCTCAGAGCTGTGCCTATTGGTGTAGAGTCTAGACATAATGAGGTCATGCATAATGAGCTGTCGTGTATTATTCGCTCATGAATGCTTGACTCACTGGCGAGACACTCGAAACGCACGGAACTTGCACAATACGGAAGAACTCGTCGGCGTATGAGCTCATTTTCTTTATTAATGTAGTAGAGGTTGCTAATTACAACAGCATTCAGAGGTAAACTTGTGGTAGCCCGTATTTGTTGAAAAAAATCCTGACAACTAAAATTTCTGTCGATGCAACTGGTCTGCGATCGCAGGCAGTGTTTCAAGCGTTCGATGAGAAGGGGTTATACTGCTGCCCGTCACTGCCCGACAGGAACTTTACCTTCTAATATCTGTAATCAGTCGGATTCTCTGTACCAGAGCCCATTACTCTCTATGAAACCAAACAAAATAATAGTCCCAGCCGTCGATTTTTCATCGAGTGTCAACGATCATTGATGGTATTGTCCATACAACGATGATCGTATCCGGCATCCAAACACTGCCCGTCAGGAAATTTGCGCTCCAAATATATATTGATGACAACAGCTTTGAGACAGGATTCAGTCATAGTGAGTAAAAACAGACGCATATTTTGTAGCTTTCTATAAATATGGTAGTACTCTTTGGGGTCTGGTACACAGCAGCTCTTTGATGTTTAGACATCGAATCTTGACAGTCAGTACGGCAGTCGACGGGTAGTTGGACCGGTCGGGAAGTTCATGTTATCGCGACATTTAGACCTTTCAATCTAGGTTTATTCTAGGAAAACTATTTTTGTACCCATCTTCATTTCTACCGTAGAAAGATAATTAGCTTTAAATTTGATCCGTAACTTTAAGAACCATGTGAGTTTCTGTTCTTCTGTTTTGATGTTATAGCATCGACATCGGTCAACTCTCGTCGAAGTGTCAACCATTTATGCACAGGGTGGGAAATTTAACTGTCATAGAACACGTGCATATTGAGGTTGTCAACGTTTTCAAATCATCAAGAAAATAATTATTATTATTGAATAAATTACAAACAATATCAAATTATTGTAGAATATCTTCGTATGATAACGAATATTAATTGCTATGTATAGCTTAGTGGGTGAACCCACCCATGAAGAAAATGGTTTCTGACATGATGTCGCACATGCCAATCACCCTCCAATACCCAATCAAATCGCTGGTACCGGCCACACCTCAAAAGCCGGGTTATCGTGCAGACTGAGTACCCTTACCCTTTGAGTGCTGTAATTTTTCCCTACCAGAATTTTTGTGCATCATTTTACCAATTTTCATGAATTTTTCCTGTAATTTTTTGATAATTTTGGACTGAGTGGACACCACATTTCCATGGCTACAGTTTTTTTATCAAAATTTTGGCAAAAATCTGAACAAATTGACTGGCGTATATTTTATAAAGGCAACAAAAATTGACTTTGGTGTGCAAAGGGTTAATCTATGTCCAGCAGGGGTAGTGTGATACTGCTTTCAACTGTTCTAATAATCTAACCCTTTCTATTATTAGAAATGTTACTAGACCAGCAAGAATGGCCTTTTTCTTTGTCATGTACCGTGCACATTACATTAAGATCATTCCCGTGTGTTTCATATAACACTTGCATCATAGGGATCACATGAATAGCACAATCCACACACGTAGACTCATATGAGAAACTTAACTCTAGAGGGCGTCATTTATCTTCAGGGGATACCCATACTCTCAACATTTACTTGAAATCCTACTTGCTGCACCTGAACTTGGCCTTTCGGTAAAATTATACGAAAACATTTGAAGTCTCCAACATTTCAAGTATTCCAAACACATGTTTGAGACATCTTTGCATGCATTATGTTTTGTAAACGGCCATCATATTTGGCCTGTCTGAAAGGGGATCTTTTTGAGTAAAATAACCGTCTTTCTTGTTGAACAGGCTGGGTATGAGATCATATCGATAGAAGGAACGTCCCTGAAAGGTGCCAGTCATCCAGAGGCCGTTGACATCATCAGAAGAGCATACCAAAATAAAAAGAAGAATACCATGACGATGGTCGTCTTGCCGACAAGTTGATGAGACCAGAGCAGCACGGTTGATGATCTCTGACCGCAAATCTGTGAATTTGTGAACTCAACAAACTGTTGATAGTACTAACCAGAAAACTGACTGTTAAATTATTGAAATTTAAACTAAGTACTATTTTAATTAACTGTGTTCAAACGGATTGCCTTACTTACCTCTGACATATATATAAAAACAATTATTTAAAACGTAAATATTTTTCTTTTTGATATAATTGAGCAATATCACTCATAGTCCATGTTCTCTATAAGATTGAAAAGGACTATTTCGGCATATGAGACCAAAATCCAAAGACACTAATTTCCTTCATATACAGACAACAATATCACATTAATGATATTATGCAAGATGCAAATTAGAAGAAATCGTCTTCACTCATGGACTACAGCTGCCAGAAAATGGCATCAGTTGTATAGATGTGAAACACAAAGATATTAGCAGAGTTTTGGTGTTCATGGTAGATTACAAATTAGTATCGTCACTAGGAAAATACCAAGAAAATAACCACAGTCACACATAAGCAATGAATTCACAATAAAGATCCATTGTAGGTTTTACCACAGTTTGCCTTGGTAGATATTAATCTATGAAGTAATAACGTCATGGGAACTGGCTTCATAAATAAATCTTTCATCTTGAAAGAACATGATATAAGAATCTTTATTTTCAAATAGCAGCATTGTCATCTCATAAGAATTAGTGTCAATTTGTTTTGCTATCACAGTAAATCGTGGCATGTGGTATTTATTTATATCAGCATTGACAGTGAAAAACTTGTCACAGATATACAGACCTACTATGATTATTTGTTGTGCCAGTGCTAACCAAAAAAGCTTTGTTTTTATAACATACCATTATTGAATATGGTTTTTACAGTGTTAACCAAAACACCATGGTACCTTTTGTCAAAAGTTCATTTTTAACTGATAGGCATCTATTAGATGTATCACCTTGCGTTCCAATCTTGTCCTTAAAGTTGTCAAAAATACCGATTTCTATTGCTTCTCAAAAAGGAACTCTAAACAAGAAATTTGCCAACAAAAATTAAACAAAAAATTGCAATAATATTTCAAAAGTGCTACTATCACAAAAAGTGAACTAAACCTTTTTAAATCGTGCATGTGAAGATAAAAGACAACTAGTTTTAGAACTTGTCCAAATACCATTGCTCTGTACAGATAGCAGACAGTATTTTTGTATTTTTTTGAATGTATATATAATATCTTGTAAGGTTAGGGGATAGTATATGTATATATTGGCTAGTAAAAAAAATAGTCTGAAATTTAAGTATTGATTGCGAAATTATTTTGCTGCTTTTAAATGTATAGAAGTAATAATAAGTCTGAAGTTCAATTTATCACAGCGAGATTTATGAAATTATAAATCATAATATAGCATTTTTTATTTCCGTATTACCAAGATGGCTTTTTGTACATTTTCTGTCTGGTATCGATCAATTTTTTTTATACTATACTCAAATTCAAAGATATGTTTCTCCAGTCTATTGATACGCATTGTGTTTTGCTAATCTTTTCATATTATCACTAAATTATTTATCTGGAAGAGAGAGTCAACCCAATGAAAGTTATGTTATGTATGATTTGTGTTCTTTGTACATGATTGTAGAATAGAGTTTTTTAAATGAAAGTTTGGCAAGCCTTGATTGTCCAGCCTTGGCATTGTGAGACTGATACTGGTATGTTATTTAATATATATTGGAGATTTTACTTTCATCTGCTGCAACTTTTCATACTTTTTATTTTCTGCTACTGTTTTGGTGCTGTACATATTTTACATGTATTAAAAAAAAATAAGGATATTTTAATCTATGTCTCTGAGGTGTTTTTGTGCGAGTGGATTTTTTCTGATGCGTAGGTTGCACTAGCTGCAATAAGTGTAAGCCCTTAGGCTGTGAGCTGGCTTTTTCTGTCATGTTAGCTGTGTAAGGACAGCCCAGGGCACAGCTCAAGGGGTACAATTATTGCAGCTGAGGTTGCACTTGATGTTAACCTTGAGACATCAAACTGTTCGGTTCAAGGTCACCCTGAGACTGTTGTTGCATTACATAAGACTGGCCAGACCAGCCCAATTGGCATTTATCTGTAACTTATGTAAGCGGCCATGTTGTATATTGCTCAGGTGTAAGTAGTTGTTACTGGCTGTGGTGTCCCCATTCTAGTTGTCATGGTTGTGAAACTGCAGGCACTACCATACATCTACCATTACTAAAACTGCTCTGTATACTCATTTCAGAAATATTTACCTTGGGAGTCTCAGTGTCTTAAATCATTAACCCTGAAGTAAGAAGTCATTTGAAAAGTCAACTTCGAACCTCTAAAACCAAATGTATATCAGAAATGCTGCCCTCTAGCAAAGTTTTAAAAACTTTTGTTTTTACCTGGCGTTGCAAATTTGCTGCATGCATCAGATGGTCATTTATTGTAGGTAAACAGTCGAGAATTAGTATGAAAAACCACGCAGTATACTGAAATACACTCACCCCCTCTTTTTGTATTTAAGTGTTTCAGAAACAACACTGAAGTAGCGATGATAGAAAGATCAATTTCTTTGGGAAATATTTCTTGACAAGCTTTGTGTGACAATTGATGCATCGTGGCAGAGAAATCATGAATTGCAACCAAATCATCCTTGCAGAGAATTGGTTGTGAATTTGCAATATCAGTAAGGGTGAATAGCTCCTTGCCTTCTTATGATTCTTTCTGATACAAATACAGTAAATACAGTACATATAATATATGATTCTTTCTTTTACTCATCCATAACCCAAGGAAGAAGTCTATGATAGACCTTATGGCACTCAGTACCAACCACGTTGTCAGAAGAGTGGAAAAAACAGAAATCTAGCGCCTGTCATTCCAATATTTGTGACATTTGCATGTTCATTTCATAAATATTCTAGATATATTAGCAGCTGTTGAGGAAATCATGAAGGCAACAAAATCATGTATATATCGCCCTCTTGCTACTTTATAACAAACCTTTTGTTTTTATTCTCATCTGACTGGTCGGTGTTTGCCACACGACACAATTTTAAATAATAGAGACATTGCCAAATTTGTAGATTTGCCAGCTAGATAGTTGAAAATGTAGTTTGTAGATTTGAAAACTATATTGTTGATAGTACAGTTAGTTTTTACACTACATTTTCACATTTGGGTGCAAAATGCTTGTAATTATGAAGTCCCAGCTTGGAGTATGAGACTGATGCTGCAGTTCCTCACTACCATATACAGTACTTGTCACACAAGGTTGTACAGGACTGTTACATTGTGCTCATAATTTGGTTTTTGTTAAACTCTGTGCATTCTGCATGCTACCATGCTTATTTAACACACTGTACATATTTATAAATGTATTTGCTTTCATCTAAATATGACTTATGGATCAGTTTTTTGCCTTACACCTCAGGAAGCGAAGCAATATTGCACTAGTATAATCTCAAACCACTTCATGCAAACAAAGAGTTTGAGGTTTTTGCCATGCAAAACTGAATCTGGTTAGCAACATGACAATGTTTGAACAAAGCATAGATTTTGGCAAGTGTATCATGCACCAGTCAGAAGTGGTGCATGCCCTTTTAAATCTTTTAATACCTTCTGAAGGCATGCAAATGACACCAGAATCCATTTTTTGAGGAGGGACACTTTCTTGGTATATTGCCAGTATATGTGGTATAACAGATTGTGGTATTGTTGGATTTGGGAAGAAGGGGTTAAGAATAACAAAACACACCACTACGGTGGCAAATCGGTTATGTAGTTTTCATTTTTATTAAGAGGAAAATGTCTACAGGCCTACTTGTAGTACTTTCTGATACAAGTCTATAAGATATGAGAATTTCCGTTGTCTTCCTGTGATACTGCCGATATGATTGGAAGACAACAGTGGAGAAAGAGAAATCTAGCACCAGGCTTTCTAAGTTGACATTCCTCCATTTCACAACTATTCTATACTGACTACAGGCTGTAGAAGAAATTATCATCTTAATAAAATCAGCTGACAATTCCATCGGTATTGGAAACGAACATTTTGGCAGGAAACATCAAAATTTCAACAACTTTATCGCCATCTAGCGACCATATAAAAAAAACTTTTGGTTTTTTTTATCCTAACGTGGCTGATTGTCTGTGTTTCAAAATAAGCACACATGACTCAACATTTTTTTCTTTCAATAAATACAGTAATGGTTTTGTAAATGTGTAAACTGATAATGGTTGAATAATAATCTAGGAAAGAAACAAACAAAAAAAGGAAAACTTATGACTGCACTCTTTAACATCAACATAAAACTAACGTACCACTTTTGTAATACAACTGTGGAAATTTTACTGAATTCCCCCTCTATATAAAAAATAAAATGTTTCATAACAATGTTATATAAAATTACAAAACTTCCGACAGTTTTGGGCATGTATAAATTCCAGATACTGCAGGGCAATGGTGCAATCAGTCATCTGTGACTGCAGTACAGATATTGCTGAGTTCTCTTTTCAAGTTCAGCAGATCATTCTATATTGATGTTCTGAGAACACAAACCCCGGCAAAATTGCTGGACTTAGCCTTATAAAACCTAAACTCAAAGCACATGATTCGTTTTTTTTCAGATTTAATACTGTGTGTGACATGATTTCGGTAAAATCATGATTTGACGATGGTAAGTTAAGTGCCAAGAGTTGTGAAATATTACAACAAATGAACAGTTAGTGAAATAAAAAGCACTGAAAAGAGTGGATACAATGTGATACAGAATGAGAATTTCCACTCTTCAATACAACCAAGACTGGGAGTCAGTTGTATTCTAGCAATCTACAAAACTACATACAAGGACATGGTATAGCAAAGAATTCCTTGGAAAAATCTAGAAATGAGTATATGATTTCATTCTAGTCTGATACCTGCATTTTTCTTTGAAAGTGTGTTAAAAGAATATGTCATGGTGGAATAAACGACAAAAACGTCTTTTTCTTGGATTTTTAGACAAAATATCAAGAAAATGTTAACATTTTGACTTTTAGTGGAATCTATGAAATTCTTCCTCCATACAAAGGAGGAAATACAGTCTCACATTTGAGTTCATGAATTATGACAGAAAAGGAATGAAAAACAAACAAAGGGTAAACAAAACACTACAAACTCCAAATGTGAAAATCTCTTTCAGGCTTTATTAACTACAATGATTAATAACGTGTTGAAGAATGTGAAAATTCACTCCGTGAATGATGATTTTGGAGCAGTAGCTATGGCAACTGTTGTCATGACAACGCTACATGAAAACCAACAAACACTACATTTTCCAAAAGGGAATGAAGTAGGATAACACTCTGCCTATCCGTACACACAACGTTTCAGTACTTCCCTATTTTTATTGCAAGGAAGAATTCACCAAAATGATTTACTTTGAGGAAAACCATGGTATAGTAGTGTTTCTTCAAATTGTACTACATGCATTGATATAGACGGTTACCAAACCACATTATAAAATAAACTTGCAAAACCAAGATAATGTAGTTGGTTTAGAGCAAGGAGTCCCACGAAATTCACTATATGTGGGTCTAGTTCAAAGGTTATCTTTGGCAGTACTGATTGTTAGTTGAATATTAAACATGGTCTACATACTCATTCATATCTCTACGTTCAAGTTCAACAGTCAAATGCTGCACTTCCTTCTCAAGGTTTTTATTCTTGCGGAACATTTGGATATAATTGAGTTGCAATTGTTTCTGATAACTGATTACTTTGTCCTTCTCACTTTGCCAAATTTGTCTCTCTTTTTCAAAGTCACTTTGCTGTTCGTCGAGCGAGTCCTGAGCTTTCTTCAGCTCTGTTTTCAGTCTCTGCACCTCAAACTGAAAGTTGTCGATCACCAGGCTACTCTTTTGCTGTTCTTTCGCATCTTCTGATTGGCTGATGAACCCATTGTGTAACGAGGTATCTAATTGGTTCTTCAGACTGCGCACCTCATTGGTGACCTTATCAAATTTGCCCTGTAGGTTGACATTTTCTGACCTGGACTTTCCTAGCTGCATCTCAAGGGAGACTTTATCATTTTGAAGTGTAGAGATACCTTCTTTGAGATCGGTTATCTCTTTCTTAAGCGCTAAGTTCTGTGTCTGAACGCTGAGCTCATGCCCCTCGTACTGGCTCAACTTGCTGTTCAACATCGCTAGTTCGTTTTCCCGGGCTTTCAACTTCTCCCGGATGTTCCTAACCTCTCCTTCTTTGTGTATTAGTTTCTCGTGAGACATCATTCCGTCCTTTTCGTGTTGTTCCACCTTTGTTTTCAGTCCTTTGAGTTCATTCTCATGTTGTTGCTTGAGGCGACTTATTTCGCTGTTCTGTTCGAGCAAAAGCCGTTCCTGCTTGGTAACTTGCACCTGCAGCCGAGTGAAGTCCTGCTCCATCTGTTTCTGGGTCTCGCTGTTTCCGTTACCGGTCTCCTTCATTCGGGTGAATTTCGCCAGCATGGACATCTTCTCCTTGTCAGCATGGTTTAACTTTGACTGGATTGCCGATAACTCGCACTCCTTTTGGCTAAGCCTGCGATGGAGAGTTGATATTTCACTGTCTTTCTCACTCTCTACCTGGCCCAACCTGTCCTCCGAGGTAGCCAACTCTCTCTCCATCTGATGAAGTTTACCCCGCAGGGCGATGAGCTCTCTGTCATTCTCGCACACCTGCTTCAGACGATCTTGAAGATTGACAATTTCACGGTTCTTTTCAACAATCTGCTGACTGAGTTTGTCATGCACTTCCTGCAGATACGAAACCTCGCATTTCTCTTGACTCAATTCATTGTCCTTGCGAGAGAAAGTCTCACGGAGAGCCGCCAGTTCCTCTTCTTTTTCCTGCAGCCGTTTTTCCAATCCCTCGTTCAAGTCCTGCACGTGGAGCACCTCAAACTTTTCAGCACTTAGCTCATTTTCTTTTTGGCACAGTTGTACTTTCAGTTGTTCAATTTCCAGACTGATGTTGGATATTTCCTGCTTGCTCTCCCGTTTGAGTCTTTTCTCCAGAGTGCTTATTTCAGATCCTTTCTGGCCGAGCTGATTGTCCTTGTCGGAAAGCCTCCCTTTTACAAGTTCAAGTTCGCTCTCCTTTTCTGCAACCACCATCTTTATGTCTTTGATTTGTGATTTCATGGTGAGGATCTCGCTCATTTTCTGACTGAGTTCACCTTTGCTCTCCTTGAGTTGTGATTTCAGCAGTGAGATCTCTCCCGATTTCTGACAAACCTGCCACTTTGCCTCCTCTGTCTGGTTCACATAGCTCGTCTTCTCATCTTTCTGAGACACTATCTTCCTCTGCATGGCATCTTTTTCCTGTTTCGTCTTCTCTAATTCCTTCTGTACCCTCTTCTTCTCTTGTTCAAGTTGATATATCTGTTTGCAATGAACAGACAAACATGATTACTATAGAAACTTTGCTCACTTTCATTTCTTTATTATTTTTACATCATATGTGCAATTGATCTGTGACTAACATACTACACAAGTTTTGAAACATTTAATCCCCTTTCCCTCGTGGGGTTAATTTGGATAGTTGAAATTACGCCCCATTCTCACAGAACTTGCCATTCAAACTACCTCAGTCTGCAAAAAACAAAATGTCCATTTGATTTGATAAGTTCCCCCTTCAATGGCATCACATAACTTAAGAAGGAGAATGACTATGAAATGTAACAAATTGTTTTGAACTAGAATTTCTAAAATTATTGGGGATGGGAGGTGGGAATTTCAACAAAATTAAACCTGGTAGAAGGAAGATAAAATCTTTGCCAGCTCATTTGCTTGCTAACCGTTCAAACCAATCTATCAGACACAGTAGGGCTGGATTAAAATTTCATGACTACAGTGGTAAAGTCCACTATGTATTGCCGGACACTCCCTTCAACTGTATTTTTTGCCAGACACTCCCCTCAACTATATTTTTCCACATCTTTACAGGCAGAATGAGACCAAACTCCTTTAAATTGACTTATTCAGGGAAAGGACATTCCTGAAGAAACTGGAGATAAATTCATCTTCCATTCCTTCCATGCTCCCCTTGCATGACATTGATTAGGATTCCTTACTGTTCATCCAGCACGTTATGCTGAAAAAGTACCCAAATTAATGCTTGAAGGCAAAACGTGTTTATTTTTCTTGACACATCTTTCCTGGGATCAGGTCGTCCTTTTTCTCCAGGGAAAACATTCTTGAATTCTAGTTTCTACTTTGTGGCCTAAGTAAGAGGTCATTCACCAAACCTTTTCGTCCTTTCTTTGGGTTTTGATCTGTGATGATGCTAATATTATCCCACTCACAAAAAATCTTTGCAGATATGATTTTATGTGTTTTGAAAAGACATCAATTGAAATATTTGGATCAATGGTTGCACCAACATGGCAGTAGGAGGGCAATGAATTTGATGCAGTTTCGCCTGATAATGCCTGATCTTACTTGATATGTATCTCAATGCAATAGTATAAGGCCTAAACAAAATTTTGTATGCTCATTTTCAAGGACTTTCCCGGATTTTCCTGGAAGCTTTCAAATTAAGGACTTTCCAGGAGCTTATAGACCCTGCTTTCTCTGAAAATTAGTTCATTGAAGATGCGTAAACACGAAAGTGTGTCATTTTTACCCTAAAGTACTTTAAGATGGTGTTATCACTGAACAAATACAGCTGTATTTGCCATTAACTATATAAAGTTGTGAATGCAGTCTTTAGTCATCTATCATTAAACCGCTGTACAAAGTTCCAGTTTCTGATGTGCAATCCTTTGCCTCTTCAGTATCCGCCTAACGACACACTCATATGAGAGGTCGGCTGGCCATGACCTTTGGTCTGACCCAAGTTGACATCTCTCCTGGCCCTGTGACACCGCAACATGTGGCATCACTTTGACAACACAACTTTTATGAAATAATTCTTCCGAATGTCGTCATTACAAATTCCTTAAGACCACAGCTACTGGAGATAAGTCTAATAAAACAATTAAAATCAGAAACTATGTTTCCATCTTGGTCAAACCATTTGACATCACAGCTGCTTTGCAACCCGTGGTAAGTGTATTGTGCAAAATTAGATTTAATTCCTTGCCAGTGGTGACAGCAGTGCTGATGAACTTTTCGATAAAATTTAAGAAATTTCCTTTAGTTCACATAACCAAATTGTGACTTTCAAAATTTACCTACTTCCGAAACAATATTTTTCTACAAAATGATTTCAATTTCATTATCTTATTTACACAGAAGTTGCATCAGATTATTATGTTGTGCAACATTCACTTAAATGATACCTGAAAAAAATTACTGGAAAGAGAACTACATGATCTGCGGCAATATATGAAGTTATCTGTAACATTGCAAGGACTGACGGTTTACGGCTTGCATACATGTGTCATATCATGAAAGTATGGTCTTTGACTATCTAAGGCAAAGGTCAGGTCAGGTCAGGTCACTATGAACTGATAAGGAAGAGGGTAAGAGTAAAATATTGGTAATCTATGACTGGGACTGAATTTGACTAATTGTACATTTGTCATCTGCATTATCTAGTGGAAGTTCTTGACAACAATTTTCAATAATTACAACTGCATCCTAACGACCCTTTTTAAAAAATGTTGTATCTCAGTGGTACTTTCAAACCCGCACACAACAAAAGCCTATAATTAAACCATCTTTTGGGCAGATCGTCCATGTAGCCGACACGAACACGAAGTGTCTGTTACCGGCTACCAAAAACTATGAAAAATAGTCAAGAATGAGCAACAAAATCACTATTAGTTTTAAGTTGCAGGTAGAATAAGTCTGTGCCTTTGTATAAAATACTATAAAAATAGTAGAAAGTGAACAACAAGTTGAAAGTTAGTTGAGGAGACCTTAACCGCATATCATTTGCATCTCATTGTCGGCTACATGGACTGTGTGCCATCTTTTGAATACATGCAGTACAGACACTGTATATTTTGTCTTACATGTGGTACTTGTGACTGTGCACATAGTTTGAGCAACACAGTAGGAAGGAAATAAACAAATCCAGAGTATAAATAATACAATGTTTCATTTCTAGGTGGTTCAGAGGTCAGACACATCTTTCAATTGAGTGTTGTCTGAGTGTGCCATTTACATGTACCTATGTCGCTTCAGTTTGACATACAATGTACAAGTTGCTGGTTGTGTTTTGGTAACAACAATTTACTCATTTAATCCCCACACAGCTAATATTTTTCCTCAAGATATCTTCCTTTTATTTCCTTTGAGTACAAAACTGAGATTTCCACTCAAGGTAGACTTCAACAATTTTATATGACTCCAATCTCTGAAGCTTTGTATTTACATTATTCACACAGCATTTCATAACAGAGCATGTTGATTCAAGATGTACATTCATGTTTCCCAGTGAGTAGTGTCAATCCTCAATACTGGATGTGATGGGCGTCAACCCAAAACAACTACACAAACATCAGTTCTATAAACCATAGACAGTCTATGTATATACAGAACACGCTGTATAGACTGGTCCATACAAAAAATTAAATCACATGGTCTGTTAAGTGGCAAACATTGACATGTAGAAGGTAAAGAATTTCTCAGACAACTATTTCATCAAGGCTGCAGTCAATGTTGAATGAAAGATATTAAATTCTCCAATACCATTCTTCAAGATTTTTTGTATTAGATGCAAGTCTTTGTTCATGTGAGTGCTGACGTGGATTTCGTGAAATGTGAAATATGTTTCCCCAGTATCAAAATAAACGAATGTGACCATTCCAAAGCTGACACAAACATTACTCTATGGAAATAATTTTTTTATCTTTTCAGCAGCTGTTGCTGTAACTGAAAAAATATTTTTTCATAGGGAAAGGAACAATAATCACTCAAGCTGTAATTTCTCCCTTTGAAAATCTCATCTCACAACGTCAAACAAATACACTGAGAGTGTATTGACTTAGTCGCTGAGTGCGGACACACACAAATGGACAACCGTTATACAGCTGCAATTAAATGGGTATGTGCGAGATAAGAAAATGCTGACCTGTGGAAATTAAGGTTATGTTTTCCAAAAATCCTGACTCCTAAATTTGTATATGTCCTGAGTTCTCGTCAAAACAACTACCTTTACCGGAAATACCTAATGTAATGGGTGTCATATTTTTTGTGGAGTAATCTATGGTAACTTATGGCCATTATGATTTTGGCTGCTGTGCTGGGGGACAGTGCATTAATCATGTTGGTTGAAGCTATGAGTGGAAAACACTGGGAGTGGAGTGCAAATGCTGTTCACATCCAGTATGTATACTAAGTTTGGTTTGTGCTTTGTGTTTCCATTTTCACAAGCTTTGTTACCAAATTAGACAAGAGCGCATAAATGCAGAGAACACCATATCAGAAATGCCTAGAAATGACACACAACAGTGTCAAGGATGTACAAAATCTAGTCCCAGCCTTGAGTGTTCTATGGGGTGAAAGTTCTCCTCTAGCAATAAACTGTCTGAATTCTAGAAACCCAGCAGGCACCATGTTCGTGATCATCCTTCAAGGTTCAATACATTTAGTCTAATCTAGGATTCTGTGGCATGCACTTAACACTAATCTGCACAATCCTTAGATATCACTACTTTATAGATTCTTTTAAAAAGTGTACTTTTCAATTTCTATCCAAAATGTGATTTTTCAATTGACAAAATTAATCTTTGGCTCTTTCATTCTATTTATCACAGGAATTCAACACAATCCTTACACGAATCCTCCAGACAATATTTTAATCATAATGACACAGTTTTAATGTTAATCGGTATTCAATACAGTGCTCTGGTGCAGATTTTCAGCTTGCAAGTAACACAACAAAAAATATACATGATAGCTAGCCTGGCAATCCTGGGGCCAAACTTGTTTACCATCATGGAGCCATGATTGGTTGGACGAGAGCTGCAAATAGCTCCATTAGCCACCTGCCTTTGGTTATCAAAATCCATCAGTGCATGGTGATACATAATTTCACATGAAAAATGCCTATCTCCATTGCAGTTGCTGCGTTGTACAACAGTAGATGGAGCATGCTCAATGCTTTCTACAATCACCATCTCCCATTTGCACTTACAGAGCTTGTCTTTAATAGACTGTGCTGCATGTAGGGTATTATGGAGTGTACTACACGGATGCTGGGGAACATCCTGTTTCTATGACAACCAATTGTCAAATCACCCAATACTATGACAACACAGCTAACAATCTGTCATGTTTGATGCACTGATACACACACACTGCAGGAACTCCATTATGATGTCATGTCCCTGTGGAACTAACAACTCCCTGACTCCTAACAAACCAACACAAAGCTGTGGTCTTCAATTACAAATTTGCAAAGCTGATGACAGCCCATGCCTAATCTGACACTGGGTTTGACAGAAGCGGAAAAGGGGCAAAACCTCTCTCTGTGAAAGCAGATCAACTGGAAATCAGAATCTCAACTGCTTTTGAGTATGTCACTGTTAGTTTGGAAAACACTTGAAGAACAGGGTGAACCACTGTTACCATGGTTACAATGCTCTAGGGATCAATGCAAGGCTACATGGTTCTCTTTCGTTTTGTTTGAGAAGTTGTTTGTCTCGGATCCCCCTTGCTTGGACTGTTCTTAAAGATGACTGAAGCAATTGGGCAGGTATTGTCCCATAGATGTTGAACTAGCAATGGCTTAAATACCAACTACAGGACTGGTGAATGCCATGGAATTTTGCTCATGATCATTAAAACAGGAGGCAAATTCCATGGTGATTTTTTTTTTGTTACTTTTTTACATGGAATTTTCATTCGGAGATAATGGAAGGATTTTAGAATGCAACATGACAATGTAATGTCCACAGCAGATTTCTACTTTGAAATATGCCTGATGAATTATAGTTTGACATGTCTGTTCTAAATACCATAGTAGTGAAAACACTATGCCATTTACTGTGACTGTCTCTTTCTATACATCGGCCCTTTTTGTCAGGATTTGGATTAGTGGTATTTTGGTGTCCACTTCCTGCCAACGCTAAGGTCCAGTGATTATTCAGTATTTCATAAGGAGAGAAATCCAGCTTTTGATTCCTCACAGAGTCTCATTCATAGATTTACACAAAGAGGTAGTGAATATCAAACCATGCTTTCCTACACTTGTACATGCAGGGGACAAAATAAATAGGCTGTTGGCCGACTTTCTCTTGAATATACACAGCGCATGGTTTGAGCACTTGAGAGCATCAAAATAGAATGAATACAAAATATTAAATGTCTTTGATACACTGTATGTTTCATACAGATTGTTTCAATTTTCTGCTGGGGACAATATGCAGACAATGGAAACAGGAAACTTCGCTGGGTGAAAAATGATTCATTCGATTGTTTAAATGAATTTATTATATGTTATTTCATCCACCATCAAACATACAGAAGATCAATTACAGGATGAAGTACTCATTACTCCTGGGCATAAGATGTAATAAGAAGAAAAGTGCCTTGCTCAGTGGGCACTGTCAGGTTTGAACTAACCACCCTCCAATCAATGATGAGATCAATGGTGTGCCCCAGTCCCGTGGCCTATCCAAGTCTTGAGCTAATCTCCCCTACAAGAGTGATTTTGGTACTATAGTCAAAACCAGACTGGTTGATACCATTGTACTTATGGGGATGAAAGGAGGTGTAACTATTACCTGTCTCCTGAGACTTTGCTCCATCTTGTACATCTTATCTTCAGCTTCTTTGAGTTCTTCCCGCATCTCCTCGATTTCCTCCTCCCAGTTCTGTTGTTTCTCCTCGTACACTTTGAAGATTATCTGTTCATTTTGTTCCATAGTCTGCCTGAGCAAGGCGATCTGGGATTCCTGTTCCTGTGGAGTATATTGTTGAGTAAAAGTAACAAGTCAGTGTATGGTCTATTTAATATTCCAATGCAAAATGCAAGTCTTGTGGTTTAAAGTTCTCGACATATACTGCTTCAAACTGTTTCAGCGAGATATGTCTCTACAATGAAAAGAATCGACATAACCCATTAACCATTGTGGTTGACCCAATCCTATCGTTTTCAGTAGCAAAGTTTACCCGTTGCAAAGGGAATTGGGGTCAACAGGTTAAAAGTTGAACTCCTTCATATATGGTAGAGTAGTTTCAAACAACTATTGCCATTTTTTAATGTACTTTTCTTTTGATTTAGGATAGTCTCATATTTCAGGAAGCCCTAGAACGTTAATTACAAGTTGCTTATCAAAATTGCATGAATACGACCATAAAATTATCCATGATTTTATTTCTGATTATTTTACGGTAATTATGTCCACAAACTACCTTAATTTTGAGTTATTATGTAGCCCCTGGTTTCTGTCCTTTGATGTTAATTCAACTCTCTAATAGTATGCCACTCATATAAGCACAGCTTTCTCTTCTCTACAGGGCCGTTTTAGTAATTTTAAAAGCACCATATTGCTTTTTGAAATAGTCTCCTATTCAAGTGCAAACTTATACAGTTTATGGAGAATCTAAAACCACAACGGTAAAACACGGCCTGTCAAAATGAGGAAATTTGAAATGTCCAATGAAAAATAAAAATATGGTTCTTGAATAGCACAGGGAAGAGAACACACTACCAATACGTTAAATTTAATCAAAACACTGGTCTCCAGAAAATCCCTCAATGTAATGGAAACTAATTCCAAAGTGAAATGAATGTAACATATGTGCTGCCAATCAATTTCTACAGAACGGAAGATGGGATTTATTTTGCAGCAAGATCTAATGGTTTATTGAATAGCATAGAAATATTTTACAAGAGATAAAATTGGAATTTGCCTGTAAAAATATCCGATAAAATCAACAATTTCTTTCTATTTTGTTCAGATAGCACAATCAGATTATGCACAAACTGACACATTTGGCAATGCACCCTGAATAGGCACAGCAGGGATGTAATATAAGCAATCATTTGTCATTGGGTTTTAACGCTACCAAATAACAAGAATATCTTTTGGAATATTTTTCCTTGAAAACAAACACTGAAAACAAATTCTTAATTTGCCAGTGATGGCCCCCTCATTGATACATCATTTTATGATTCGTAATTATCTTGGCCAGACTCCAGCTTACATACAGAGTGGCGGGTATTTCTGTTATTTGATATCTGATATGATGATGAATAGATGGCTGTGGCCAGACTCCAGCTTACATACAGAGTGGCAGGTATTTCTGTTATTTGATATCTGATATGATGATGAATAGATGGCTGTGCCATGGTTTGGTGTCACTAGCCTCCGTTCAGTCTCTCAGCATGAAACTACATGCAATTGCTGTATGAAATTTGAAAATACCTAATGGACTCTCCTCTTGGCTGTGGCTGAAAGTGTTATTTCTGTAAAGTTTTAATTCTGAAATCTTGTTTCAATGACAAAGAAATTCAGCAAGCATCTAAAGCAGAATCAAACCTATAGGCCATTTGTGATAAAGTATAATTATTGTATTATGTACCTAGCCTTCAACATGTTTGTTAAAGATAGCATTTTATTACTCTTCTTCAAAGAATAAAAATATGTGACCATATGAGAAGCTATTGATAACAATTTTATGGATTCAACATTGGTTAAAGAGTTATTCATCTATTGTTTAATTGACAGGTAGATACACATGCCTCACAAACGACAGAAATTATGTTGAAATTGAAAGTGTTTTTGTTGGTTTCACCTTTGCCACATGTAAAATGGTCTCAATCTGGATATTTTAGTGTGAAAATTATCATTACCGGATTAATTTGTCTGCCCAAACTAAAGCCGACATGACTTTTCACCCACTGGTTTCAGCAGCACGGCCCAAACAAGATAGACAGATATGTCATCGGCAACTCTCTCTTTCCCCTTTTTAGCTTTCTTGTTTGATATCACCAAGAACTTTTCCATCTTTGTTTGACTTTTTGATCTGGGTGGAGCAAAACTTTAAACTGACTTTTTCAACTCTCCCTTGTGGTTTGTCTGAGAATGGGTGCCTGCACTGGTTGAATGAACTGTTGTTTGAAAACAAAGTTGGAGTGATTTTTCAACATCTCTGACAGTTTTACAAGCCTCCTCCAACTGTTTGGTTTGGGAATTGCAAACAGTGCTCTAACAAGAGACATAAACAGACTTTTTGAACACCTGATGTTGAGGCTACAGCACAAACGGATAAAACTCCCCTTTCAGGCTCTGATTTCTATCTTCTTTCCTGTAGTTAAAGCTGAACTTCCACACTGGAGTAAATGGTGTGGAAAGGGTGGTTTTTACACAAACACATTTCACTTGAAGTTTCAGAATCATGAATGCCAATTTTTGTAGGCTAATTGAACGGTAACAATGAGTATTCTTGTCCTTAAAGTGGTTGCGTTTATACATTAGGGAGAAGACATATGCTTGCACACTACACTGTGGACCATGAAAGCAGACTTTATGTATTAAATCACATAAGAAAGAAAGCTGTTCCTTTGTTCATTATGTCTATGGCTGTGTGCACATGTGTTCAAGCACTTGATCAATTTACATGTTAACTTTCAGGTAGCCTGTCCACCCAATCCTCCACCCAACTATTAAAATTGTTGATTTTTATAGCCATTCCAGGATAATTGGATCATCTATATGCATAATTTGGACCAGACAATCATCAATCATAATTAACACATGCTTAGAAGTTAATTGCCCCTATCCTTTGCAATTTGCATACCATTAAAAAGGGAGAAAATCTCATTTAACTTTCATCACTTGGGTTCAAAATATCATATCAAACCTCTGTCTCCCCACCATGGCAAGTGGATATGTGTGGTCTAGGGTGCGAGCAGTGGCAAGCCACAGCAACCACAGAAGAGAAAACATTACATGTCAACCACGGTGAAAAATCACCAGACAAGGGCTGGTTTCAATAATATTCCACGTGGTGAGTTGATGAGGTTCAATCGAAAGTATTATAAATCAACACCAGATGGAAGATGCCCCACCACAGGAGTGAAGCCGATTCATTTTTCAGCAGAATTGTATTTTTTTTTGCTTGCATCAATTCCCCATTGTGCTAGTTGCTACAAAATGTACAACATATTAAGCTGTTAGAACAGAATTCTATATAACAATAAAAGCCCAAAAGCTTGATTTGGAAAAATTTGTGTCCTATACTTCTCTACAATATGAGGTAATGATATTTCATAAATGTCCTTGGAGATGCTTGTGAATTTTAAATGATTTATTGGTTGTTCTATTTTTCATTCTTATAGTATGCTGATGTCAGTTTGACCAAGACTTTGAAATCGCTCCAGTGTTGCCCATCTGTCTGCATGTGACATCACAGGGTACACTGGCTTGTTGTTTATTTGTGTTTGTTTGTTTGTTTGTTTGTGTGTATGTTTGTGTTTGTTTATTTGTTATTTTTAATAAAATAACAGCGAAAAGCTGTTTTGTTAATATTTGTCAATAAAGAGCAGTTTACTTGTTTGTTTATTTATTTATTTGTTTGTTTGTTGATACGTATTTCCGATGGTTAGGGTTAGGGTTAGGCTTAAGTTAGGGTTAGGGTTAGGGTTAGGGTTAGGCTTAAGTTAGGGTTAGGGTTAGGGTTAGGCTTATTCACTCCCTCTATATATTGATCTCAATATATAGAGGGAGTGAATAAGCCTATTAACCCTAACCCTAACCCTAACCCTAACCCTAACTTAAGCCTAACCCTAACCCTAACCATCGGAAATACGTATCAACAAACAAACAAACAAATAAATAAACAAACAAATAAACTGCTCTTTATTGACAAATATTAACAAAACAGCTTTTCGCTGTTATTTTATTAAAAATAACAAATAAACAAACACAAACATACACACAAACAAACACAAATAAACAACAAGCCAGTGTACCCTGTGGTGACATGTGTTTGGCCAGATATTGTCTTCTGATGTTTTCTTATCCAGATATAGCCTACAGCTGTTTTATTCCATGTTATGACTTCAGCACAACTTGATTGCACGGTCTGATTATGACAAAAAACTTGCCAGACACATAGTGTGACAACAAAAAACACCTCTCCCTCCCCAAATCCGTTTTTCAAATTACGATACGAGTCAATGTAAAGGATAAACTGCACGCCTGATATTTGAAATTGGAGCCCTCAGGCAGATAGAGCAGCAGAAGTCTCTCCTCTCTCCAAAAGTTCAAACCAATGTCACTATGTAACCCTAGTCGGCCTACCGAATACCAGCGGATGTTGAGAATATTGTCTCATCACCAGAGGTATGTTGACGACTAACCAAAAGTGTTGGACGAAATGAGTGTACAATCTTGTCTTGTCATGTAAAGAGATACAACGAACAGATGTGCAAGTTATTCAAGACATAAACGCTCCAGAAAGTTAAGTGGCAAAACTCTATTTGGGCATAAACATGTAAAATGCTACTGAACTATAATCTCAAACCAGACAATATGTCTTCAGTGGGGGATATACGGGAGAGACAGTCATAAAAACTGTTGCTATTTATTACTTTTATGTTGTTACTTTCAGTCACGGAATTAAAATAGAAACTGTGTCAAACTGCTCTCCCAAATCTCATCCCCATACACTCAAGGCCAAATATTTGTATTTTAATTGGAAATTGAGGGAATATTTGGGATTAGCTATCAGACATCTGGGAGTCTCCACTCAGACAGTGGAAGACTGTTCAAGTGGCTTACCATTAGATAAAATTTACGAGACTCTTATTTTAGATAAATATGTACACACAGTCGTAGCAATATTGTTCCCACGTTACAAACACGGAACTGAATATCCTATGCCTTGAAGCATGTAAATTTCATAACATGACTAATATTTTCAAGGTTTATATCTTGTCAGTCAACTTCTAATTTTATTGTTGATAAAAATGGTATGAAAGTGGGTACTTTGAGCCGTGCTCAACAATAAAGGTACAGCTATATTTAACACAGAAAAGCAAAACCTGTAATATATTTCTCTTGGATGTAATAAAAGAAAATAGTCTATTGTTTCCTCACAAAAGCAAAACATGTTGTTTATCAGTGAAAGGAAACAACAGAAAGGGGAAGTTTAGAAGGTTTTCTATTCACCTGAATTTTTTGTTTCAGGTCGTACACAGACTCCACTTCTTCCTCTTCCATGACGACACCGGAGGACAGATGTGAGGAAACATGAGAGGAGGAATCCTCATACTGGGTGCCGGCTCTGTAATCCATTGCCTGGCTTGAAGCAAGGCTGGAATTGCTGTACCGGCGTGGGTCCTGCATTGGCACTGGTGGTGGGGGTAGCGGTGGTGGCTGTCTGCTATAGTCCGAGTTGTGGCTAGACTGGCTGGTGCGACTGACTCGCCGGTAGTCCAGCCCTTTGTGACCATTCAGCTGGGAGTTATACTGATTCTGGTTGAAGTTGAGTTGGTTCAGAGACTGGGAGAACGGAGCCCTCCTCAGTGAGGGTTTCAACTCGGCCAGCTGGTTCACGGAGGAGATGCTGGTCCTCTTGCCAAAGTTCAAATACTTGATGTCCTGCAGTGATTGCGACTTGATCGGGTACGGCAGCCCCGGAGCATAGTGAGTTCCTCCTAAGTGAGAGCGTGCAGGTGCGTAGCTGGTTCCTCCCGGTGAAATGTTATCCCTGTAGTTCTCTGCTCCCGAAACTACATCTGGAACCCGAGGCAGGCCGGCGATGTTATCGGGAGTAGCAGGTCCTCTCTTGGTGGGCGGAGTTGCCGGCCCTCGCCTGGTTGGTGTTATTGGCCTGACTGCAATCGGCTTGATGAGCCTTTTCTCTTTATTCTGCGAGTGATAAAACAGAACAGCATGTCATGTCGTCAACTGGCAGCTTACACTATCAATTCCCCCTGCACATGTAACTATGCCTGTGCACAGATGGCCTCTATCAGACAATGCTGCTTATATTTCAAATATCACAATAATCTCACCAACGCATAATGTGGTCACCCATTGACATGCAAATGATATGCAAATTCCAATTTTGCAACAGAGGAGCCTATCGGCTCGCTAAGTGGATAAGTAGGTCGTATGCTCTTGTTTGTTTCCATCTGTCAAACTGTGTCAAAACATCAAGGTACTCTACTTACTGTTGCATAATTACAAACAAAAGAAATCAATAAACTTAATCAGAAAAGTGTGCCCTAGGAAACAAAGAAATGTAAACAGCTCTAAGATGAATTTTTCTCAGTGAATGGTGATTTGGTATTTTTCCTTCCAAAGCAGCACTTTAGGAATATAACAACTAACACAGTGGCGTGAATGTATTGATTTTCTATCCTTTTACAACTTTCTCTTTGACACAGTTCTACCTCATTTGCTCTGATAAAAACATCAAAGACTACAATTTGTCAATTCTGTTAGAGATCGCAAAACCTTAAAGCAAACCTTTTACTGAACACGTTTCCTGAAAAATAAAAGGATATTCTAATTTCACTACAAATAACGCAGCACACAAGCTAATGAGAAAATTTTTTTTTCTTTAAACATTACCGGATACTGTGATAATGGTCAGAATCCTTTCATTTTCATCAACCTGATTAAAGTTGTCCTTTTCATGAAGCACTTTCTAGTACACTTAATACATGTACAAAGCAACATTACAGCCTGAAGGCTTGTAACGCTGTATTTTTCTCATTACATCGACATAAATTATTTATCTTTGTGTCAGTCCCTTGAGCAGCTGTTAATAATTTGTGGGCATGTAAAAAATGATTCATATTTGATATAGCTACTTTTACACATAATTCTTTCATTCCTCATATGTCTGGGTCGCTTTATCGCAGATGCAAACGTTCATGCCATGTTTTGTTTTTGTACTTTGCCTGCAGACGTACCAGGTCACAAATGGTCCCAGTAATTATGAAAGAACAAACATTACATATCTTGGGTGCTTTCACGAAGCTGCCATAACTGAGGAAGTGCCATGATGAAAGCAATTAACATTTGATGATATTCACAAATATTGTTGACCGACATTTCGTGACTTGCACAATTCCCTAATTAAGTTTTCCTTTCTTAAACACTAGCCATACTCCACTTGATCAGGTGATTGATTGACTTTTATTTTCTCAAGTATCATATTTTCTTTGAATAGAAAACCCCTCAAAGCAACTTGGATCAATTGAAGTCACTAACGCACCATGACTGCTTCATGCATAATAAATATGTTCATAATGTTAATCATACCTCAATATGATTAATTTCATTAATTCACAAAGATTTGCTTTCAATGAAGGAGTCAAAGACAAACACTACTGTGCTCCCTGAAAAATTTTAACACAAGCCCATCACTCTCATGTTTGTTGGGTCATTTCATGGCAACCACAGCAGGCTGTTATTTGCCATGGTACACTAAATATTGCTCTGAGGGACTATACACTGACCTTTCACCATAGCTGGCAATGGTATGATTTGCTTTAGGCTACAGGTATTTACAGATACATCACGTTGAAATAGGAATGAGAATTTTCAGCACATGAGCAGTTAGTTTGTTTTAATTTTTTTAATTCAGCTCTTCAGAGTTCCCCACTATTCAGAAAAACTTCCATCTTGAATTTTGAACCCATCAATATACATTTCTGGTCAGAAATCATCACTCACAGAATTACATCTTTTCACACACCTCAATTTTTACTCACAAACCAAAGGAAATTGCATTTACAGTCACATTTCTATCAACACAAGTGTTAATCAGGAGGCTCATATAGAATACTGAAACATCGAATTAACATTTACAAATCAAAATCACACAAGACAATTTTTATCAAGACATAATGCAGCCAATGTGACAATTTCCTGACAAAGAACACTTTTCATTTATCCTTGACACATTTAACATTTAGATCGATTAAACATACATCTCAGTATTTTCTACAAGATAGGACAGAACTGTGAATGTTCTCCCACACAAAGAAGTACTAGAATTCCTTTAAAATTTTGAAAAGTTAATGCTCTTCAGGCCTTCATTCTTAGCCATACAGACTGACTACATAAAGACACAACAGATCCAAAATAAACAGACCTTGTATGATTTATTTTCATATGTACATCTCAACCTTTGGATTTCACCTGCTTCCACTTCCAGCCCAGCTATTATCAAATCTTTTATTGCCTTGCAACCGAACCACTCAAAAGATAAAGCAAACACAAAATGAAACACTGTATTATCAGAGATTAAGGTTTCATGCCACTTGGCAGAGCTTTATCAAGGGCTTTCATGCAGCACTCAATTAAAACGGGGCATAAATCTTGTAATTACTTGTCCAATTCAGCCCTGAGCACACTCCAACTTTATTTGCTCAGCACAATGGAAAGCCCTCTAGAGTTAAGGAGAAACCCAATGAGACCACATTTTTTTATTTCCGCTGCTGGTAACGGATTGCAGCAATTGGCAAATGTGAATGGTTCAGCTGTCATCTATTTACCAAGTGATTAACATTCAATATTTTATATGTACCTAGAGACATGATATGGAAATTTTAATTTACATCCTCCATTTTTTTTATCAGAATGACAGGGAATATTGTTATTTATGTCTGTCTCAATACATTATATTTCCATCATACTGTTGATGCAAATTTTGGCCTGTTTTGTGAAGATTACTTTTAACCCTTTGAGTGCTGTATTCTTCCCCATCAAAATTTTAGTGCAACATTTCACCAATTTTTTATGTACTTTTCTGTCATTTTGGTAATAATTTTGGACCAAATGAACTCAACATTTCATTGGCCACAGATTTTTGGCAAAATTTTGGCAAAAATGTAACAAAAATTGACTTAGGTATATTTTATAATGGTGACAAAAATTGACTTGAAGGGTTCAGTAAGCATTCCGTGAGAGCAATGCCGAGCCACTCACAAAGTGGAATTATTCCATGCTTCAAATACATGTACGGAAGTATTTCATAATTCCTGAAAATGAGTAAAAAATCACACTGAAAACTAAAGAAGATGTGTCCTAGTGTTAAATTTGAAATCCAAATGAAATGATTGGAATTCTTAATACCTGTCAATACACTTGTTTAGGGTTTTTGTCCCACGATATTTCCTAACTTTTAATTTCAAAGCTTTTGATCTTGTTCTTTCACAATTTGGCAGACTTCATTTTAGCACTACTTGACTTCATATTTTTCAACAAATCAAAAAGAAATTCTTGAAAGACCACCATACTGAGTTGATCGACAATGTACCTAGGTACCTCTGCAATGGTTCAGAGGCTGGGGAACTTCTATTCAGACAGAGTCAACTATGCGTCTCATACTGGGTCAACAGGTTACACACAGATCGTGTTCACTAATTCAATTAAAAGACTAGTCTAGGCGCATGTTGTCATGTTCAAAGAAGATTACAGAATGATTTTTTTTGAAATAAACGTGAATGGCAAGTGTCGGTAACACATGGCTGACTGATCTATTTTGCCCTCACCATGCCAACATGGTGATAATCCTATAATTGATTTCATTCTAGAGTCGATGCAAAGGCCACTTTACAAGTCTGATTTCAACAACAAGTTCTGTCGCCGATATAGAAATGAGCAAGCGTGTCCAAAACTCCAGACAACTAGAGGTGCATTCATCTTACGCACTACAATCTGAGAAGCCAGGTTTTGTTAAACACATCCTTTCACAAATTTTGACCTCTGATCATCACATTGTGGAGTGGGTTTAAAACATTCGCCACCGCAGCGTGCCAGCACGTAACCCCAAACTGCACTATAATTGATGTTGACAAGTCGTGAAATGTCGGAGTGCGGATTAATACCTTGCAAAGCCAGGCTATATTATCAGAAGGAATGTGTTTCTTTTTGTTGTCGTCCTATATCCTAATTACACGGAAACCACACAATTTGTGGTATACCAGGGGTGAAAATGTACAGAACATTGACAGCTACACTTGAAAACTGTCCTTCATATGTCTACTATCAATCAGCAAATGCATCTGATAAATTTTTGAACATCTTCAATAATTTACATCTTTATAGCTATACGGAAATTGGTTCTGAACACCACATTAAAGAAATCTTATCTATGTGATAATTACATTCACTTGCTAATAATTTGATGACATCACATTTGGTCATTACCTCTTGGAAATTTATTACCTGAGAAAAATGGTTGATCAATTAAGACATTGCATATCATATTATATTTTACAGTAATGAATAAAACATGACCTTTAACATAGTAATAGTATAAACCCTTGTGAGTTGAAAAATTTGCACTTTGACTGTTTGGAAATATTGTAGAAGAGTGATGAGAGAAGATCATGAAAAGTAACATCAACATTTAATAATTTAACACTGTTTAACAGCGTAAATATGTTCTTGTAACAGCTGACAGATATAGTATGTGAGTAGTTTGCATGAACCATTAATCCTTTTTCACCAAGTTAAGGACCTTGTGCATGGTAGTTTTTGTCTGCAATTTTATTGAAAATTTGGTGAAATTCAATATAAAAGAAAAATCTCTACGGAGAAAAAGAATGACATTATCAATATTATTCAAAACCAATAACTAAATATGTTTCTGATGAAAATAAGAAAAATCTTTCAATTAAATAATTATGACAGTTTAGCTTGGATAAATACTAGTAGTCTATACATACCTTTTCAAGTTTTCCACTGATGGGAGTTATTTGAGGGGGTCCAACATCTACATCCTCGTAGACAGGGCCTTCCTTATTAACCGAAGTATCCCCAACACCACTTTGGTAGGAGCCACTGCCCCTGTACCCGCTGTCGTTCAGTAAACTGCTTACGCTTCCCATGGTGCTTGATAGCGGCGACTCGTGTGACGGACGGTACTTTGCGGAGTTGTAACCATTTAGATGCGTGGCCCCAGTGAACCCTCTGCTGCTGCACACTGCCATGGTACCGGAGCGCTCCCCAAAGCTAGCGGGAGGATGTCACATGAGATGGATTTCTGCAGAAAAAACAGAAATGACTTCAATTTAGTTACTCTTATAGCATATGGCAAACTGATATCAACTTCAGTCACAAATGATTAGTACAATGACAGAGTTGAGAAGACAAACATTAATTGTATTCATTTCTACCTCTTTAAATTCTATTTGTGGACATGGTTTATCCATGAATATTTGAAACAATGAAGTTATGCAGCAGAATGGTAATACAAAGGATTTGTTAGTGACAGCATTATGTTAAAAAAGTCTTATTGCTGTAACATTGTATTGATCCACAACCTGTTTGCTTGTTTTGAGAGACCTTTCTAAATGTTTGCCATTTCTACTTTGCGAGTGGTTGGCAAAATAATTGCATCTACAAATCTGACCACAGACCTCTTCAAGGGTCTACGGTCAGATTAGCTGGTTCTAGAAACACTGAGCACGCAGTCTACTGCTATGAAGTCTGAGAATATTTCCCTTTGTGTGATTGACCCTTGAACTTATCAACAAGCCCTGTACGTTGTTAAATCACTCTGTTGAAAATAATGAAGTCGTATCTACGTTTCAAGAGGCTGTGGAGTTAATCACATTGGAAGCTCAAGGACAGCATTCACTTATTAACAAATAAAAGTGCAATTTCAAAATCCGTAAATTAGAAACTGAAAACCAATCAGTTGCCAACAGCAAATTGTCAATGAGAAATGCAGACTGTCTCAGACACAGAGAGAGATGCCTGGCCAGTCACAGAAAACAGTAACACACTCAGTTACTGAAAGAGATGCCTAGCCACTCACAAAAAACAGAGACACACTGAGTTACAGTAAGACGTGGGTGTTGTACAATCAGGTGATCTATATGTATCATGTTCCTCCCTGGCTTAAAGTAGAAAGTCTTCAGAATCTGTGTTTCCCTTTCGCTTGAATTTCACCAGCGTTTTGTTATTCTTGTCACATATTGCACACGGAGAAGTGACGGCGAATAGCACGACCAGGTAGGTCATAGCACGGTCTGCTTCCAGCCTTTTGTTCTCTTTGACTGGCCAGTTCATATTGATGATACAGACTGAGATGTTGAAACACATTTCACTTCTATTGGAGTCACTTATCATCGAGTGACTAACGTTGCCACAACGGAGCGCCCAATTCTTTTTTGTGGAGAACAAAGCGGTCAAAAAGTGTTTTCTCATGTTTCAGGTGGGTTTTTTTTGATAAAGTAAAAACAAAAACAGCAGGGCCTTTTGAACATGTGAATTCTGACCTGAAATGACCACAGAATAACAACTCACCAGTGTGTCAAATGACTAACATAAAAAGAACTGCTGAAACGAAAGATCAAAGTATTGACCTCGGTAACATGTTTCCACACTATATCTCCACACATCTGAAACACCTACCAGAATCTCAAGTAAGCTGCCCCATTCACAAAACACAATGTTATGACGCCACCAATTTGTGTCTCACTTTCTTCCATACAATAGGAACCTCAAAACCATATTTTTCAAAGAGCTGCCAAGTTCCCTTCAGGGCAACAACAAACCTTTCATGACAAATGTTTCCTCAGAGAAACATTTATGTCACTCACTGCATTACTTACTTGCACTGCTTCCTGAAGGGGCGGCATAGCAAGTAAGTATGAATTCATTGTGCACAAGAACGTATTCACAGAACAACTGTCAGACATGAATCAACCCCTGCCATACCTGTACATGAGAATAACACTTGGTCACATTTTCCTCCTGAACATTCAAAAACATTCAGTACACTTCTTGCAGGTGTAAGAACCATGTAATAAAATTGTGGTGAATTATTGGTATATTAGACTGAGACACTTTTGCTATTTGCCACCCCACAAATATTTCAATCTCCACCATATGACTGTTTTTAGTGAACAAACATCATAAATCTCTAAGTATTTCATGATTATTCAAACTGGAGATGATATTATTAACTATTAATTAGATTCTGAGAAATTAATATTTAGGGTTCGGAACACTCCTGGGAAGCAATTAACAGTGCCAGTAAGTAATCATTCCTGATAAATTATGCATAAAGCATTCTTAATTTTGATATTGCCAAGCTCTTTAGAGGTGTTACTATTAACAACTTTTGACACTAAAAGATCATGTTGAATTAGTGTAAAGATATATACTTAATGACTAGACCATCTGGATAGCCTGTAAACCACCTAGGTACACATATTTACACACAACTTCAAAAATGCTTGAAAAATATTTACAACGCTAATGGTTGCCGGAATACAAAGTCAGTTCAGATGAACTCTGGACTCTTGATTAACTCCAGCCATGAATGGTTTATTGACATTATTCATAAAATAATACCAAAACACACACTTTGTAGTCCACCAGGCTATTGTTATTAGCCTTTAGCAGTAACTTCATCTTGTAAAACACTTAACAAGCAATCACTGAGTTGCAAACTCGGCAGAGTATTGATTAGTCGGACGAGCCATTCGGAGAGACAGAAAATTAATTGACGATGAACAACTGGATGTTTTTTTATGAAGGTTGACCGCTCGCGCTGGGTATTCTCATGATAATGGAGCTCCGTAATTTGTCTGAAAGCGGAGTTTTATGGAGTCTGCCTTTGTAAACCTCCTCAGCGTACATCAACAATGGAGAAAACACAGCATGAAAATCATAAAATCTCACGAGCCAATTGAACAACTGGCATGCAGCATTATAGCACATTCTGTTAAGCCTGCCTATTCTTGGCCAGCAAGAACAGATAACAACAGAGTCACACAAATACACAAATACCTGTTTGAGATGTTTACAGCTTGAACATGAAACACAACAACATAGCATAGATACCACTTCAAAGGGTATAGTCATTATTTCTACTCATTCCATTCTCATCAAAAAAACAATATAACACAGAGTCCCACCCTTGCAAATTTAACTGGCACCTTTTTAATTTCTGCGGTACCAGAATTTCTCAATGACAGGTCAATTCTCACTTCATTTCAACCATGTACTTATGGCCACCGTAGGGGCATGACCTGACTGTTGAAAGGAATACACTCAGACCGACCGACCGAAAAAAGAAAAGCAAAACTGAACACTGAGAAGTATGCAAACACTTCGCCTCTTCTTCAGAGATGCATCTAGACGTGCTTTCAGAAATAACATACCTGGTTCCACAACCCCATTTTGTCTTGTAAAAAAGCAGCGCAAGTTTTGGCAATGGTTCCTAAAACTCTCTATTACACCAGGGCAGTCCAGGAATTTCTTTGCTACGACTTCAGACCTGGTGAGTATATCGCCTCATCAACAGTCAACGAATGATGTGAGTGTTGTTACACCTCCGCAACGTGTTTTCTTTATGTGTGTGTGTAGTGAAAATTACCTTTGATCCATACCCCCTAGGGCGGTGGAAAATGGTGACTGATTTCTGTCTGTACCAAATGAGGCGGCAAGTGCTGACTACAGGTGAATGTTGCAAGCCAAAATGGGATCATGCAATGTTTGCTAAATTCTACAGAGCTGAACTAATGTATCTATTGAGGTCATCTGGACAATCTGTTCATGACTGCTCAAAATTCAGCCGAATTATTCAAATTCGGTGGTAAATATTTACGTGATCTGCTGCTGTCTGCCTTGCTGGTTACAAAAGGCACTTATCAATGCATAGTTCACAGATACATCCACTGTTGAGAAATTATGACTATCTCCATCACAAGTAAAACTTGCTGACAAATTTTCAGCAAAGTATCTGTCTCTGTTTTTACATTTTCATGCAATCTGGATATGTTGCTTTGTGAGACGTATTTTTACAATGCACATGTACATATGTGAGTGTGCCTTGCATACGTAATGATTCTTGCTTGCTCACTCAGAGTTGATTTCAAACATGCTGAAAGACACCATTCAAGACTTTACCAACCTTGACTTCAGGACAAACAAGTTGTTTCTGGGGGTGCTCCCCTCTCCCTATCTTTCACACAAAATATACCATGCATATCTTTCAACAGCAAGAAGGCAAAAAAAAGAGCTCAGTACATTACGAGGAGAATGAAACCCAGTTATTGAAAGTCTAGCATAGTAATGGTACCAGCAGATCCCATCGACTGTCTCCTGTTTAGACAAGAACAGTCAAATTTTTTTCAACAGTCAGGGAACACCATCTTAGGATACAAGTTATTGATTTTTGTTGTTGTGTCTAAAATACAATACTTATTCAATAGATGCACAGCTTTGACAACAAAATATACTACAATGACAGACAGGAACTTTTATTGTTTCTTTTTCACAAAAATGCAGCTTGCTGTCAATAGGGTATTTTTTGCTGCAGTGCTATCCATTACAAAAGATTGTAAAAAGTTTGCCTCAGGGTCTGCTCACTGAAAGTGATGGTACATATTTCTCATACACTGCTAAAGAGAGTGAACAGTAAAAATGGAGTGTGCTACACAACAAGCATTCCATATGTCCAGTTATAAATTATGCCGACACTGGGAATACTTGCATTTATATTTCCATGGAAATTTATTTTCTTTTGACCAGAGAAGAGGAAGAGGGGCCAGAAAATAGCAAACAGTATAATATGGTAGTGAAGGAATCATACATGATATGTAGACAATGATTAATGGCAAGTTGATTCAAAAATTTTTTATTTAAACTTTGTTGAAATTATATTCCCTGTAACTTGAACTGGTTTATTCCCTGTAACTCGAACTGGTAGAGGAATGTTGATTAAAAACTGCAATGATAATACCTAAGTTATGATTCAATACTGATTAAACATGGTTATTTTCAGGAATAGATTTGAAAATATCCTACAAACATCCTGATACATGTAACTTACTGAGAATGCTTAAAATAGGGGATTATGGAAATATAAATTTTAATATTTGTGACTTTATTAGTCTTTAAATTGACTAAAAATATTTGGAACCCTGAATTTTATTTAAATTTCATACGGAATGAAAATAGTTAAGAGTTGCAAAAAGTATGAGCAAAGTTCACAATTTTATTTTGATGCAAAATCAAAATCAGTATCCATGAAACGCATCTAGTAGATTATATGGTTTAATTGCTGTGTAAATATCACACCCCGGTAAAAAAATTATTAATCCTTTTATGAGAGTAACCATAAACCAAGTCTACTCAACTTTCCTTTATGTTTACTGGTAGTCCAATCTCTTCAGGCAATATCATAATGTTACAAGTAACACTATCAATTTCCCAAGAAGTTGCAAAATTTGGAAAGCCCTTCACACTATACTGGGCACAGCAGTGCTTTGGGGAATCCACAAAGTGAGAAATCAGGCTGAAGGTTTTCCCACTGACCAGTAGAGTGGTCTGAGCTCAGTGAGGTCATCCAACGGGGCATATTTTAAGTTGGCTACCCTGCTGGAGGCTAATTTGTTAGGGTGTTGGTCCTATCATTACCAGGATAAACTGAAATAACAGTGTGGTACAGTTTCAACTGCTAACCAAGGGTGGTCATCAAAATCCAATTTTGAAAGTATATTGGCAGTAACTTTTGATGAATTCTCTGCTACTTACATCTCTTTAAAATGGTTTCTTGTTCAAGTCCCCTAATCATGTTGAAATAGCTAGCATCCATCTCACAAACATAGCCTGTACAAAGTATGTTTTACATGTACATGTTGTCTAACTTTGTCAGCTGAATTGCAATCTTGACTAGGAATAATTTGAAACAGAAAGTTCATATATTACCCATAATCTGTTTTACAAAGTTTAACATAAACTTATTTTACCGGAGCAAATAATCATGGAAATATTATCAAATTTTCAGCTTCTGTCCCTTTTCTTGTGGAGGTCCAGTCAATCAATCATGAAGAGAATGACACTTCAACAGAATTCTGCAATCTGGTTTTCCACCCCTTGAACGGCTTCGTAACAACTTTTCTGAAGTAGAACATCTTGACACCAGTGACCTCAATACCAAACGTTTGATGTTCGTTTTCTAAATAAAATGTAGGTTTGCAGCGCTATCAAAATTTATGAAGCTGAGCATCTTAAAACACACAACCAACTGTCTTAAAATAAACACAAAGCCTTCTCCCTTTCTAGAAATAATATTTGAAAGAAAACAAACATTTGGACGCTGCTGACACTTCACTGGCTCGATCATAACATCTTTGCTTTTCTGACATCGGGGCAAAGGTAGAGGAGGTTAATGTACCTTTGACAACTTTAGTGGACATAACTTTTCAACAGCCAGTCTAGATTGTCTTCCACATGTCTTTCCTCTCTCCATCTAACATCTGAATTGAATTCTGTGCTATGGGTATTCAATACAAGATCCCCCTAACCACAGAATGGGTGAACACGCCGCTCAATCAATTGTGAAAAGTCTACAGAAATCAACTGAGGTCCAAAAGAGACACGCACACAAAACATTACAATACTGGCCAAAAGCTCCGCGGGGAGAGCTGAATGTCCCCCAAGACTGGGCGACGCTCTGAGTACTCCGATTGCAATGTCAACAGTAACCATATTTGGTGTATTGTGCACGCTCTGTGATAGCCCCAGGGAACAGAGTGGACCAATATGTTTGAATGGAAATAGAATAACATTTGAAAACAGCGGAGTCACCAGAGATGCAATAGAAATCGATTAAAAATGCCATCTTCCTCACATAGCTATTGAATTTCTTCAACTTGTACCTGTGTAGCTATTATTTCAAGCCATTATAAAATCTTAAGTCTTAAACTTATTTTGTTTTCTTTCTTTCTTTCTTTCAATCTTTCTTTCTTTCAATCTTTTTTTTTTCAAATTTCGAAAACCATCTTCTTTTGAAGGGAACACCCAAAATGCATTCATTTCTCACCTTTCAAAACAAATATTTGTGCACATGGCAAACCATGAGAAGCTGACCCTTCTCGTTTAACTTCAGAACACAGGAAACGCTCACAAGTACCAACTTGCACCGATGGAACTGACAGAGAAGCCTGGAAGTAAACCACCATAAAAATGCTTTCAACACCCGGCTTTGTCAACGATGCTCTTGAACTTACATTGCTGTCAATCTCAAGTGTTTGGCACACAAATCCAGATCACAGAACCATCAACATCATACCTTCACCTTCAAGGTTATGTTTTCTCAACAAATACAAGTTGTTTTCACTTTTACACAAGCATGGAATGGTATCACATGATCTAAGCTCCTGATAAAAGGTACAGCCTGAAAGTGGAACAGCATAGAATATGTGGATTTACTATGCATTGGAATTCAATGGCCTTTACTAATACCAAAATCATGGCTACTTGGAATTCAATGGCCTTTACTAATACCAAAATCATGGCTACTTGTCAGATTCTGGGGAAAGATATCATCCCAAACAGGCTTGAAATGTTTATCTTAGATGTTTCCTTGAGGGGTCTGCAGCTCAAAGTCAAAGTCTTAAATGTAGTTGAATGTAATTGCCTGATGCTACGGTATATGACCTTGCATTTGATCTATTTACTATAATACAAAGCCCATGTTAGTAGGAACAACTGTAGTGTCTATTTTTGACAAAGTGACAAATAAAATTTACTGAACTCAATTATTCTGACTATCATAAAGATGTTGTCTTGGACATTGAAAGGTTATAAGTATTAACACTGTGAAAAGAAGACTGTGTTTTTCCTTTACACTGAAAGTTCTCTAGACTTGCTTTACTATATTGAAATGACAGTTATCGAGATAACAAAATTATTTGGTGAAATCTTATGTACATACTGACATATCTTATGTACATACTGACTATCACAAAATTGAACTTTTCTTTGTAAAGAAGTTCAGAGTAATATTAGCGAGTTGATGTTACCTCGTTTCACAAACTATCCAAATCAATAATAAAATGTATGGTTCTAATCTAACTTTAATCACAACAAACCATAGCACATTTAGAGCTTGTAGTTGACTGGGGGCTATTGCAAAATCTGTAAATTGTTTTCAAATTTTGACAAGCGAACAATGAAGTTCAGCTGAAGCAAACAAACCATGTGTTCATATGCCTATTGACTTAACTGTGTAAGCGAATTCAATGATCTGAGGAGACTTGGCTCCTGAACGGTATTTTGATCAATTCTCTATACACAGTTCTGTGGGAAAACTGACTATAGCTCTGGTATACTCCCTTTCACTGACAATGGTTTATTTGTCTTTACCATCATTCTGTGAGAAGATGATGAGAACAGGGCCATGGATGATAACAAATCAACATCTTCAAGTTCACACTGACAGTAGTGACTCATCATTGACCTGGAATCCATACTGCACATGTCATCACTTATCATCATCAATCACTGATGGTAATTATCGGCATGACAGAAAGCTGAGAAAACAATCTAGTCTCACAAGGAAGTAGGTCACTGAGTCAACAACGTGGGTTGAAGTAAGGAGACTAACACTTGTTCTTCAATTCTGGAAACTGTCAAGTACTCCCTTCAACAAATATCATTCAGCTTTGAACATTACCCACATATCTACATAGACAACCCTTTCATCCCCTTTTCTTGTAAATGGATCCATCGGTCCTATTGAAAACACTGTGGATGTACCATAGTTTGGTGGTGAAAGGGTTGACAGGATACTTAACTTATACAATAAAGTTCCTTCTCTGAATTTCTAAAATAGAATACTTTTTGGAATTGTGGTGAGAGCTGCATGTGGATTATTCATTAATAATTCAGTATTTTATTGTAAATTTTAATATACATGTATACTGACATGGGAAAAATTCCATTATTAAGTCTGGAGTGGTTATGCCTTAGAAGTATCTTAAGCAATCCGAAACTGATATGGATTAAACATGGAATACATTAATAAATAATGATCATGGCAAAATGAATTTGACTTCTTAGAAGAGACATGTAACAGTTTCTATAATGTAGTTGTAGGCAATGTGATACTGCCCTCAGAACTGACACCAAAACTATGAATCATGTTTAAAGAAGCTGGTTTCAGTTACCTCAGACAAGCTGGGTTGATCATTGATGTTGAACAGTGGCGACAGTGATCTCTCATCTTACACCATGATGTGATGGACACTGAGACAACAGCCAAATCCAAGTCAGGGTTACAGATGTTGCTACTGTTCTGTACAACCAAGCTGTAGACCCAAACTGACAGTGATCACTACCTTTCTGTTGGAGGCTGTACTTATCTCGATCATATTGACAAAGAACAGTCTACTTTGATTTCAGTTGATGTGTGAAAGTTTTGTTGAAACCTTCAATTCATGAACATAATTATGACATAATAAAACAGTAGAGGTAAGGTTCACAGGATTAAAAGTTTGGGTATTATCTATTGAACTTAAGAATTATTATTTATGAATAGATTTTGATATATATCAAAATCACAGAAATCATTAAGCTACATGTATGTTGTCACTTTGAACAGGAATATTTCATCCCAAGATGACAAAGGACTCTAACACTATGTGAAAACTTTTAACATGTATTTTATGAAAAGGAAACCACCTAAACTCAAAAGTGAATTTTCCTATCAACACTCCCATCTTTCCAGCAGTATGTTAGGTCCTGCTCACCTTATGTGAATTTTTGTTTGAAAATTTTTCACTGGCAATGCATCTGTCCTTCACACCTGTGTGTTACCTCACTTTACACATAACTGTAAAAAATTTGTCTCTGGAGGAAAATTGGGGTTGACCTGCATCAAGGTTGTCTGTACTTGCTCATTTTGTAATATTTCTTTGTCAGACCAGTACATGAATTTGTAAAACAGGTGCATACATGTAAACCTTTAAGACCAGTATGATATATTTGCCAACCTCAATAATTCAACATTGGTCACAAGGGAGTAGTCCATAAAGTTCCATAGATACCAGTATGAAATCGTCCTCCCTTCCCAACTTCCATCCCATCAAAGTCACAGGACTACATTCAAGTGCACCAAACACACACATGATCCCTATACTTGAATTTTTCCCAACAACTATGACTACCATATGTACATAAACCCTAGCCATTGAAACAGAGCATGTCATTGTACTTGATACACTGTGTCTTCACCGATAGAGGGAAACATAGGAGATTAAGCTAAACAAGATTGGATAAGATGAATTTTCTGCACAATGGGTCACCTGTATGGGTGGTAACTAGCATCTGGTAATAAAACAGGGTTTCCTTCATGCCAGATGAAGTTTTACAATTGATCATACAGAAAGGACTGTGAGTACATATGCAAAGAATGTTATCAACAAGTTTTAAAAGTTCAAAGAAAAATATTTATTTCATGTTAGATATATTTCACATCATTGTTATAGATTCCCAGCATTATACCGGTAGGTGTGTGGGCTAAGTCAGACCCTGCCCATCATCAATGAAGTAAATTTCTTTGTGTTCCTTGAATAGCTGAAAATTTCTCTCAAATACTAGGGATGACAGCTGTCCTTGTTCACTGAAGGTTCTGTTGGTTTTTAGGCAAGGATGCTGCAACCTAAAATGAGTGACCACAATGGGGCTTAGTCTGTCTGCCTGCTCCTAGGGGAGCAATGATAACATCGTGTGGATCACAAAAGTATCGCCTGAGGACTAAAAAAGTCAAGCATGACGACAACAATGTTTGGACCAGTTTCAACCTGTAAGCAAACCTTTATGTGAAAGTTCAATTACCGTTTGATAGATTACTCATAGAGGTTCCAAAAATGTTTTCATTCTTTTCAAAACATCTTTTTCTTACACACTGGAAACCTGATGATGGTTAACAATTAGCAATTGTTTCAACATTACAAATGCCTCCAAAAAGGACAAATGTAAATCTCAAATCTTCAAACTATAAAGTTTTGTTAATCAGTAAAAAATTATGAATTCAGAGAGTCAGCAAAATGTTAAACTTCTATTAGACACAAGTTCACTCCTTGAACATATCTGAAAAAGTTTCAATCATCAAACACAGCTCCAATAAACAGTGTGGCATAATTTTCACTTACCATTACAAATTTTAAAGTGAACGTACTTCTGCAACGCTGAAGCAAGGCCTCTTTTCTTAAGCAGTTCTAGACAACATTGGTACTTCAGTTATCCACACTGGCCCGCATTTCTCTCAAATCGACAAGGTGGTCTATAAACGCCAGTGTTGATGACTCCTGCCTTTTTATACCTATGTGGGGGTTGTTTCTGAACCAATCAGGCTCAAAAGAACCGAAAACTAACGCTGACAAGCGTAATGGGCCTGTTACCCACCCTGTCATTACAGCCTCAAAAAAGATGTCCGCTCTGTGAAACAACGCAGACAATTCACAAATTTGGGAACAGTCGTTACATGTATAAACCTCCAGCTACAAGAACAAGGTCCCTATTCATAGCTTGATCCCTAGACTCCACTAAACAAGGTCACAGGACAGATGTGATGATGTCCAGTTTGATTTGTTTATTGTAAAATTCCGGATTTTGGTGGAAAGTTTCTTTTTGGTGTGTGTGATGTATGTGTGCCAGATTTAATTGGAAATCAATATGCTTGGCTTACTAAAGAACTCTAACATTATAGCTTCTTTTTCTGTTTTTGATCTCTAATTGAATTAATGTCCTTCGATTACAATTCCTGTGCATCCACTCCCCCTGTCTATTGTACAGTTCCTTCAAAGTCCATAAACATTGATGGATGAAGAGCTCCCACCGATTCTTACAGTAGAAAATGGGAGCGATAATATCGCTGGCTGGCACAATGCACCACTAATTGTAGAGCCACTCGTGCATTTGATTGTTGCCCTGTATGCTTGGCTAATGGGATATTCAGTCACCGTGCCCAAAGTAGAATGATCTTCAAGGTTGGGCAGAGGTTTGTTAAAAGGGCAAGCGGGTCGCATGATCACAATGACAGGTGCTTCGAACCTGCGCAACAACATAACATAACATACTTCGTGAAAGAGTTAATTCAGTGCATGACATCGATCAAACTATATATGGGGTTCATATGTACTGTGTACAATTGCTAAAAAAAATATATGTCCTTGTTATGTGCCTCAAAGCATAACATGTATACTTTATACATCTTTCAGTATGAATTGATTGCAAGTATGAAATGACTGTACCTTTGCTGTTGTTTTTTCAATAATTTCATTTGAAATATCACTTTGAAAAAAGCTTTTATTGGCACTATATTAGAGCTAAAATGGCATTTTTAGTCATTGTGACTGTATGAGATAGCAAACTTATTTTAGTATTTAACGCAAAGGAATGACACGGAGACAAGTGTTTGGCTGAAATCCGGCGTTATGCATGCACTGCCATGGCAGGGGCGACGAGGCGTCATAGCGGCCTGAATGGCGGTACCGGGCTCTGGCTACCGTGCATCGGGCAACGTGTTACCGGCCGCCCGCAGCAGACCCATGACAGTACCCCCCTGGAACTTTATTGTATAAAGTAAGCAGTATAAAGACGTACAATATCTTTTATTGTGAGCTGCTAGCCTGCAGCGAGGCTTTATTTATTTATTTATTTATTTTTTCTTTTGCGGAGGGTGGGCGGGATTTTGTGGTGTGAACTTGAGCGTGGCAGAAGTTGAAATGGACGAGCTATAGCTTTGCTCACACTGATATGCGCATGGATAGTGACGTGGAGAGGGTGACGCAAATTGTTTAGATAACGGTGAAGGGGGCAGTTGGTAGATAGGTTACATCATAAGTGCATCCAGCTAGTGGTAGTAGGTGGCGCATGGTGACCCCACATATGTCAAGGTCTAAACCCTTCTCCCCGTGTCCTCCCAGACGTTAACAATGATTATAGCAAAGCCATAATCACCATTAACGCAAAGGAATGACACGGAGACAAGTGTTTGGCTGAAATCCGGGGTTATGCATGCACTGCCATGGCAGGGGCGACGAGGCGTCATAGCGGCCTGAATGGCGGTACCGGGCTCTGGCTACCGTGCATCGGGCAACGTGTTACCGGCCGCCCGCAGCAGACCCATGACAGTACCCCCCAAATTTTGGCCAAACCGCGGGCATGTATGACTGCGGTGCGGCAGTAACACAGCCCCCCCCCCCCCGCCCCCCCTCCCCCCTCCCCCCTGGTGACCATGCGCCACTGGGAATTGTCTCATAGTATATGTTCATTGTTCTTAGTGTTTCATGTCTCTATAGTTCGTGTAGGGCCATTCCATCGTTGGAATTGTCCAGCGAGAACAGAGTCCTGTGTCAAATGTTAGCCAGCCACGAGTACCTTAGTACGAGTGTTACGTAGAGGGTCTCCCGTGGTGTCTTGATGTAGATCGGTACGCGTCGCTCCTCCATCTGCCCAGTGTCTTTGTGAGCCAGTTAGGTAGCTGGCTTCTGCAGTGGTTGTGGCGGCGTCACTGCAGAAGCTATGCCCCCCAAATTAAACCGGCGACTAGTACGGGTCGTGCAGGCCAGCTGAGTTTAGTGAGGTTGATTGGCGTTGTCGGCTGTAGCATTGCGATTGTCACTGTGTGGCTGGTCGCTCCTTGGAAGGGCTGAGGGGTCTCTTGATAGTTGCTTTGGTGGTGGTGCAGAGCATTATGGTCGGTCGCGTTACACACAGAGCACTTGTGTAGCCTGCCATAGTGGCAGGGGGTCTTGCATGAGCCTCGGTTGAAAGATCGACATACCTGAGGTTGGTCATACTGTTTCTTGTTCGCTGGGTTCTCCCAGTAGAGTGGGTTGCTGTCGCTGCTGCGTGGGTTTGGGCAGTCAGTCTTCAAATGACCATGTTGGCCACAGGCGAAGCAGGAAGGACGCAGGAGGTGTGGCTGGTTGTGAAGTGCTGGAAATTGAGGTCTGGGTTTGGTTTGCTCCAGTTGGCCTGTCTGGGTAGCGGGCAGCGTTCAGGCGGAAGAATTTGTCGTACGCGAGCCAGGCCTCCGGCTTGTAGGCGGCAGCTTTGGAGGCGAGGAAACGAAGGTAGGTGGCCATGGGGATCGCTAGATGTGGGTAGTAGAATGTTCGATATGAGAAAAAGACGAGGAAGCACTGTAGCCAGGTGTCAAAGTTGTCGATAATTTTCCGCTTCACCTTGGATGTGAATGTGGCGACGCCGAGGTTGTCCGGATCGAAAGCTACTTGTGTCTTGGTAGCCTGGGTTGAGTTGGGAGCTAGGGCATCAGGATGCAAGTCACCAAGTTCGATGAATTTACCGAGGTTAGCCAAGGCGTTGAGTGTTGGTTGGTCGACATATGGCAGTAGTAGGTCGGCTGGGGGTATTGCTGCAGGAGATTTGCCAGTTGGCCCGGCTCTAGGAGGTGGGCGCCATGGCGGTGCGTTGAGGCCAGCTCGCTGGACGGGTTGAACGTAGGGCGCAGCCATATTGCCGGATTGTGTTATGAGGTGCGCCACCATCGGTAGGGTAGTCCCGGATGTGCGTAGCGCCAGCAGCGGTGGTCGAGTCGGGTGGGGCAGCTGTAATGGCGGGTTGATATCCATTAGCGTGATTAGCGGGATGATTACCTGGGTGGACTTGAGTAACCACGGAGCAGGATGGAGCGGTGAGCGTCGTCGGTCCTGCGACGATGACTGAAGCGGGTGATAGTGCACCAACGGCTGTATCAGTTGGCTGGACTTGCAGGTCGGGCGGTGGGGTAGTGTTGGTAGTTGGTTGCCGTAGTTCGCGTCGGATTGAGTCAATGGCGCTTGCAATGCTGGTTTCTATTAGTTTGGCGACGTGGTCTGGTATGCCTGGGTCGGCTGCCGCTGTGGTTGTAGTCGGCACGACGCCGGCAGGGTTGGTTGGTGTGGTTTCCATCGGTACTGGCTGGAGTAGCTGTTCGTCGAGGTGCGCTGGGCGTCTCTTCGACCTCGTCGGTGTACGGGTGGCCGCTCGGGCGCGGCCCCTGCTCTTCTTCATTTTTGGCATGGTGGATTTTGTGGTGTGAACTTGAGCGTGGCAGAAGTTGAAATGGACGAGCTATAGCTTTGCTCACACTGATATGCGCATGGATAGTGACGTGGAGAGGGTGACGCAAATTGTTTAGATAACGGTGAAGGGGGCAGTTGGTAGATAGGTTACGTCATAAGTGCATCCAGCTAGTGGTAGTAGGTGGCGCATGGTGACCCACATATGTCAAGGTCTAAACCCTTCTCCCCGTGTCCTCCCAGACGTTAACAATGATTATAGCAAAGCCATAATCACCCATAATCCCATAGATAAATTTGAAGCAGATGATCCAGACATGAGAACTACACAGATACAATGAGAAATGAGAAAAAAAACACTTGTGTATAGCTGACAATACTTGGGTGGGCTGGACTAAAGTGAAAACAACAACTACAGCATAGTTTACTATGTACATGTATGTACAATACGCTAAAGTTCTCCACAAAGGAACATATGGATCTTCCATCACCATTTCCGACACAATTTATAGCTAACAGAATCGGACCACTTTATACTGTGTCCATTCGATCCTTCTTTTCCCTTGCATTAGACATTAGACGGGGAAGTTTGTTTATTTTTGTTGTTTTTCAGAGCAGGAATACAACATCCGTGTCTTCCGAAGGGACATCAATTTTCAATGCAAGTATTATGATGGTTTCAATATGCTGCCTGATCAGTTTACAGTTTCTCACGTGCCATACTAGGTTGGAGTACGAAGACATAGAACCAGTTGTACTCAGGTTGACATTTTCAAGGAAAAAATCTCAATCCCTGATTTATGAATTTCAAGCTCTTTTTAGTTTACATAATTCACAAATAAGTCTGCAGCTTTGAAGAGACTAGCTTTGCACATCAACTTATCATAAATGTCTGTAGAATGCATCATATGATTAGATGAATCTTAGAGTTAATATATGATACTATTACCGGTAAAATACAAATTTGAAAATTTCAACACAACTCAAAAATACAAATTTGAAGATTTTCAACACGACTCAAAAATCTTTTACTCTATTTTCTCTGCGTACATACATCCTGTATGTCCCATAATTTTCCAACAAACTTGATATCATCACTGCAAAAAACGAACAGATTCTGTTTGGATTTGTCAACGAGCGTCACTTTGAACCTTGTACAAACGCATGTTTTATGCCAATTCAACTTCAATTCAAACTAAATTTAAATTAAAGGCAAGCAATATCAAACCATCCTTGCCTTTGATTTGCCTGTGCCATCCATTCCACATGGTTAGATTGGCAAACACCGACAAGCACACACAATACGAGGGAGACCCAGCCATCCAAATTGACCTCTGACCTCTATCCCACAAATGATGCACAAAAGATCATATACAGAACATTCGCTTTGGAAATGGAGGAGGAGTAGAATCGTAATTCAGAAAAGAATACTCCCTTTGATATTGGAATACTTGGTTTTGTTCGTATGACACTGATGCCGTGAACATCCATAAGAGTGATTCCTACTTCTATTGTATCTTTTTCATTCAGAGGTGTTGCATACGATGGAATTTTTCCCACCCATCGTCATAGCAAGGCAGCTGCATGCCTTCAAAACTTTCACAAAGACACAAGCCCCTTCACGATATCAACAACAATATTCCTTGTATTTGTGTTCTGGATTAGAACATTGAAGGTGATATTATTTGTCCAAAATATCTGTTGTTTTCGCGACAGGAAGTTGCATAAACAGTATGTCTGTAGGTCATATGTGGCTATTGTCTGTTGAATTACCTGAGGACAGTAAAAAGGCAATCTTTACAATTGGTGTATTATAAATCCTAAGAGGATTAACCAAGGAGAATGTAAACAGCTGAAGAGAGCAAACGTCATTTTTATATCAAATGCAGATTTTGTGACTTTTTCAGGGACCTTGGTTGTGCTTTAATTATATTATTAATGAAAACAAGGAACGATACATCTAGCCAGAAAAGCCTGTACTCAAAAACTCAATTTCTTCATCTACACTGATATTTATCAGGTGTTCTTGTAAACCAGAATCACAAACATTGTTGTAAGACTTCCATCCCAGACACTTTCCCTAAAATCTGTACATGAATCAAAGATGATAATACTGCTACAAATCCAACAGCTTTGCAAATTATTCCAAAAGGAATCTGTCACATTGATTTAGAATCAGCAACAGCAGCATTGCGAGAACATTAATAAGATGCAGACTTCTCATCATTGAAGCCTCTGATCAGAAACTATACAGACACATACTGCATGCTGGCCGTTCACTGACCCACACAAATATTTAAACCCTGCAGTCAACTATATTGTCAATTTGCAGAGCAAAATCTTCAACCCATAAAAAAATACACCTTACACAACCACCTATGCTTCCTCTATAAATCTCTGAACACTGTACACAGAGATTTGGAAAGATGTTAAAACCCACTTCCTGTTTGTGTATTTATATAAATCGCCTATGAATCACTTTTCCTGGAGGGTATTTTTCTTCCAATGAGACCCAGTGGTAAAAGGGATACACCTTTCTTGACATACAGCCAACTGACACAATTTCATTTTATTCAGAATTTAAAATTTGCATTTAACATTTTGAATGCTCTGCAAAACTTTCACTCTTTTATTATCAAAATTAAACATGTATCTCATTACATGTAATTTCGTAGCTTTCTGTTTCAATGATGTTCCTTTGAATAACATCATTTATTAGCAGAAAAAAGTAATTTTCCCTGGTTTATACAGAAATTTTCATGTGAAAAATGGAGCAAAAAGTGGCTGGAATCAGTAGCTATAACGACATGACAGACTGACTAACTGACTGACTGACTCAGAAAGTTTCAAACCAAAACATGTGCTCTCCAATCTGTGAGTTCGAGTTTATGTTAACAAACTCTCACAGAACGCAGCATGAATTGTGTATTCAATGGAGTGGAACAACCTGATAAATTGAGCAGAAATCGGAAAACATCTCCTTGAATATTGTTTTGCATCTAACATACAGCAACATCTGCATTCTCTCTCAAATGACTGCAAGAGGCAGACAGGGGAAGTTGCAAAACACAGCAAACATTTGTGAGTACTTTTTTCTACTTTTCCATGTGAAATATAGCCGATACGACCTTCATTAACTCAAAACTAATACTAAGGATTGTTTAAATTGCAGGAAAAATGTCAAATTTTTATACACTAGCTTTAAAACAAGGTAATTTTTACTTACAGAGTGACAAAACTGCCTAGATCTTTACACATACATTCTCCCGGTGATGCACTCATGAGGCCAAAATTCCAACATTAATAACTTTCCATTTTTAGTTCCATGGCCGAACTCCCCCGCCAACATAACACGAGTAGTATTACAGATAAGAAAATATATACGACTGTTATGTCTGTGAAGGCTGGGTAATTAATACTCATTATATAGCTAGTGTATGGGCTCAGATCCAAGCCTTCATCCCCATATTCTCATGTATTTGGTATGTCCCTATTGTCTTGGGGGGCTGGGTTGACTCATTTCCGGAGTGGATGGGGCACAGATTTAACCTGCGAAGGAATTCTTACATACAGTGTCTGTAATAGCTGGAGAGCGGCATCAGTAATATTTGGTGTAATCAGAGTTACATGATATGTTCAGCTGTTGTTATGCAATTTTTACACGTGTACTAACAACCCTGGATGAATTGTATCTATGACATGCGATTAAAACATTTCGTACTGGATGCAAGAATGGGAAAGCACATGCCAGGCATACTTTTGAAGCATGAGTATGTTTTCATCGTTTCTGATGACTCTAAATCCTCCTTTTTCTTCAACAAGCTGCATCATCATTATCGCCATGACCACCAACATCATCATCATCATCATCATCATCATCATCATCATCATTGACACAATCACTGTCATCACCATTATCATTAGCATCATCACCACTATCATCATTTTCATTTTTTATCATCATCATATCATCAGCATTATCATCAATCACCATTATCTTCATCATCATCTTCTGCATTACAAGCATTGTTATCATCTTCATCTTCACCATCAACAGCCTCACACCCATATCATTCCTACTCATCACCACCATAATCAGCACACCATCATCATGAACAAAGTTATAAATATCGCAATTTCAACTACAATGATCACATTCAACCTTCATGACATTCTGGTGTTTCATGAAGCATCAAAGACATTGACATTCTGAAATCCCAGCACATATATGTTCTTGAGCTAAATACTCTGAAGTCCTTTCATGACCAAATCTCAAACTCAATGTCAGATGCATGGGAAGTCATGCATGATGGAAGATGGAATACCCTTGAACAGTTTGAAATAATACATCCACAATCTGAGAGATGTTCAAATTAATTTTCTGCAACTTGAGCCTACATTTTGATAACTTCAGACTACAATCCTTGTCAAAGGCACTTGGTTAAAGTTCAGTTGTCACTCTTCATTACATTTCAGTGACCCACATTGAAATCAAGGTGTGCTGTATGGTGGCATTACACCTTGGTCAATATGGGACAAGCAAGTTAATGGAGCATACTTTCTAATCATAGTCCTACATGCACCAACCATTCTACAAATATCAATTACAATGTCCAGACTTTTTCAATTGTAATCTCTTCAAGGGTATGACTAAAAATAATATAATCTGTATAAATTCTGGTATTTCTGAAAGACTATTTTCTAACATCAGGTCAGTTTGGATCTGAATGAGCAATACACATGGCTTTACTCTGAAAATGAGTATTTGGAGATGCACAATACTGGCCAAGCTGCAAGATTCACTGCTTACTCTAAGCATAATTCAACAAATCTTTTCACTTGTTTGTCTTGGATAGCACAAATGGTAGCAACACACATACATCACCCAACTCAATGTCATTCTTTTCAGGGTTGATAGACATCCCCTACATAGGACAGTAACAGGTGTCACACCAGACATATAAAACCATACAAAAGGGCCACTTGACCATGTACCTGCACACACCTGTACTACAGGTAGTTCATTCCTTCTGAAAGAACAAACCTATAGTATTCAGATATTCACACTGCTGCCTTGCTCATACAAGAGACTGAAAGGCCTATACAGTTATCTTGCTGACAGGTAAATGTACACACAGCCATACTGAAATCAGTGAGTAATGCTGCCCTCTTAAATGGCTATTTTACATTCCACTGGTCAGTGCCCTGGCATGAACGCTTTGCACGCTTGCAACAACAAAACTGATTGGCATTCTGTACAAATTTAAAAACAAATCTTTAATTTGTAAAACACTTATCAAATTAGATATTTTTTCCTGAATCTTTTGATAAAGCCATCTGCTGAGAAAATAAGGATAGTTATACAGAAATGTTACATCTATTTATGAGGAAATGATAATCATAATACAATAATTATAGCATTGTCATATTTATACAGACATCAAAAATTCATCAAAACAGAAAAACCTATATTACATAGGTATTTCAGTAACTAAGTCAATTATATATTTACACTTTCCACAGTGAAGAGGGGTAATAATTTCATCTTTACACCAAAATAAATGAACTGATCAATTGATGATGAAAATACTCATACAGCATTAAGCCATTTTATAAATTAATTATAGGTAACTGTTTTCAGCCCCAAAGAGGCATGAATGGATTATGAGTTAGTCCCTAACTTGAATTTTGCACATCTAAAATATGGTGATTGAGTTTCTGCAAAAATTTCAAAATTAATGATAATATGACTGGACTGGAAACAAATATTTTTGAGTTGACCTCAAAGTAAAAATTGACAATATATTCATGGTCCATCAAGCTAGCTAGCTCTTCATTACAAAGTATAAACATCACAGGGGATGTTCTGTCTGATTCTCTGATAACTGTTGACTGACAAATCATATAACACACGCAACCCTGGACCTGCAAACTTGTCTGATGCATCTAGGGTCCAACAGATAGATCTGCAAATGGCTTCAATTACAGTACAGATAAAATTGACCAACAATGGGCACATCCTGTACCATCTTCTGTTATCTTGTCCCATTTACTGGTAAGTTCAAATCCACTGGCCTTTCATTTGGTTTATATGCAATCTACATGGAGTTTGAGGTATGGCTTTGTGAGGCTATCGCTAAACATATGAGTCAGGCACTGAATTGTGACAATCATGGATTTGTGATACCAATTAACTTCTGACAGTCAATATGCGATAGATGGAGTCCCACTGAACAATTTCTGTGTGCAAACTGCCAGGAAACAATGGCTCACTATCATTACATGGAAGATTTCATGTATCGGCGACAGACTGTCTGTGTTATTAAAGATTGAGCCTTAAACCCAATCAAGCTCGCATGAAACATAAACCTTTAAAGTCATTATCCTGTCCTCAGACCTGGAGCTACACACACCCACAACTCAGTAGCCCTGTTTTAATGCCCTCTCAGAACAATTGGAAAAATACTCGGTATTCTCTCATTATTTTCCCAGACTTGCCCTGGAGACAGGCAACCTGCAGATAAACAATCTTGAGCTGCCTTCCGGGTCAAATTTCACATAAATCAATGCAGATATGCATAAATTGTGGAAAAATATATCAGTATATTATACTAGGATGGACAAACTCAGCATTTAAGTTTAATAAATATTATGGCAAATATTTAAACTGATGATTTTATGAATGGAATATATTTATAAGGAAAGCCAACGTGCCATCAAGACTCAATGACAGTGACATCATTATCCGAGTGAGCACACCTGAGTCTCCTTCCAATGGAAGTTGGTATTTTGAACTCATGCAACCATGCACCAGAAAGTGTAATTGTATTATTACGTTTCATTGACTTCTTTGTCTGTGGTTCTTCCTGTACTCAGAGATGATATGAAAGAAAACAACTCTCTAACAACTAGAGAAAGGTATCTCTTTCTGTAAACTACATCATTAGAGTCAAAACAAGGACAACAGTAGACTTAAACATTATCCATGTAGCGATGAAGAGAGCACTGCACATCGCTTTGCACTGGCTTTCCACCGCCCTAGTAAAAGCAGGTCAAGCCAACAAGGTAACCACACTTTGGAAACACTTTGATGTAATTTCCCAGGCAAATTAGAGTTTTTGAAAGTAAATTACAGTTTTTTGCCCGGGGCAATGTACAGACACATAGTACAGTACTCCAATTCATCATGACACGCACCATAGAGACACTATGTAAATTGATAGCTTCTCGGCAAACTGAAACACTCAGAAATATTTAGCAGGTCACATTTGGAGTCATTAGTGACTGCTCTGGGTTGATTACAATACTGCCAATAGTTTTTCAGTTTAGGTTTTACATGGCATTTCAGATGGCCAATTTCTTGCTTTCCAATGTAGCAAATTCCTATTGCCTAACAGGAAATTCTTGGTCATGACAATTTATTTTGTGAGAAAAGTTAAAGACGTCATTTACAGATGGTTTGCAGCACGGTCCCTCCACAAAACGGTCAAGAAACGCCACAAGTTTCTTTTGTTATAGTCCGGGTTTCGATTGGGCTTTCTGTTGATTTTACTGATGGGGATAATCCCGGATTATCACGCGTGCGGCGGGAGGTGTAAACAGTTACGTGCATAAAATTATCGTAAGCAGAAACTTAATTCTCCAAGAATGCATTCTGATTATTGTCTGCGCATGCGTCTAAAGGCCAAAGTTTGTTTACATCTGGCTGCCTGCCGTGGAGTCACGCAGCGTGAACTATGTACAAGTTCGGAGACGATTTCGTCAATTTTGACAACTCCCATGTTGATTGGGACTTTATTTTGGAAGATAAAAATCCTGCGTCGACACGTACTGCTGCGAAACCCAAGCCTTGCGTGGTCTTCCAATGTCCACAGTGTAGCAACCGATACAATCAGTTTGTATTATCCATCGATGGGCTGACCACGGTCTCTCGTGGGTAACATATGAAAACCCATACACGACATGATTTGTATCTCACTTGATCCTCAATCAGAAAAATCAATGGCAGAGAGTCTGGCACCTAGGCTTGGGGAGGTCATGTCACCAAAATGTCGCGACACTTGTAGGGTTTCTAGATTCTCTAAATTTGGCGGTCTGAGAATTCGAAAGGTCGACAAAATCAAAACATTGGGTTCGGCAGTAACTTGTGTCTTTAAGAAAGAACAGATTCCGTGATGAACCTGATTGCCTACTTTTGAGAAGACTGAACGATCGGTAGGGACGCACTTGACACCTCTGAACGATCGATAAAGGAGAAAAAAAGGGGCGAAAAACGTTGCACTATTACCATAACGCCAACTCTCAATGGGTCGACGCACGGTCGACGGGAGCACCTTGCAAAAACAAGGTCATTGTAAGAGTTCCTTGATTTCGTGCATTGAATTTTGTTGAAAACGATTAAAAATTTCAAATCGAACTCTCAAAGTTTGGAATTGAGGAATTATTATGTTAAATCGATATCAAAAGGGAGTTAAGGAAGACATTTTAGGATTTTCCCATGTAATGCAGATACGACTCGTCGATCCCAAGCGACGCCATTTTGTTTTCAGTTGAAAATATAAACGCGACAAAAAAGACTAGTTTTCTTGTCGAATTAGGTTTCAAAATAACAACACAACACGATTCCCTATTTTTTCGAAGTCTTTGCCTTGTTAGGAGGTGCATGACTTACTTTTTTGATGAAAGGTGAAAAAACAAACGGGGGAGTAAAATTCACAGTGTTTCCGAAATGCATGGCGTCGGTCAAGATCACCTCATGGCTGAACTCAGCCATAAAATATCATCCAAGATTTCTCGATAGTGACCTAGATCTTTACGAAACTGTTTCACTCATCTTCTCACCAGTCTTCAAATACATGCGAAACAGTGCAGAAAGATGAAAATAAAGTAGCTTGATTGACTGAAAATCGTAGGATACCGGAGCGGGACCGTGTCACAAGACGCCACTGAAACAAGACGCTAACTTGCCTATGACGTCATTCGCTTCCTGCGTCCACCGCAACGCGGACTGTTGCAACTGTGTGGTGATTAGCACCTTTGAACAAAAGCGTTTCTTGACCGTTTGTGGAGGGACCGTGTTTGCAGGAACCAGATCATTAATATTGCTTGAGACGGGATCCTGGACTACAGTGAGACCAAATGTCTATCACATCACAGTCTAATATTCATTTGATTCAAATTACAGTTCAAAGTGAAGTTTACGTAAAGTTAAAGAATTTTTGCAAAGCAAAGTCACAAATCATTAAAATATTGTCTAAGTCTCTTATTATAGTAAAATGCTGTGGAAATTATGTGCTTTCTCTGTGTCATGAGGAAGGACTCAAGAATAAACTGTGGTAAAGTTACAGACCATTGAGAAGCCTTTAACAATCCTCAAGTATGTTTTGACAGTCATTCTAACTGATTGATTTTTTTCTGAATTACATTCAACTACAAAGTCTGAAATGGTTGAACAAGTGTTAATATTGATCATCTTGTCTGCTAGATCCTCATTCATGGCGTTATAAAGATACTTTGACTGCTTTCTTTTGTTCAGGACATTGCAAAGAACTATTTATAACGCTGACATAAAGTGGTTATGAAGACCACACACAACAAATAAGGCACCTGATCATTACCTTTTGCAATTCCGCAAACTTCTTTTTTTTTTTTTAAATCTTTTAGGCTGCTTTTATGTATCAATAGAGAAAGATAAAGTGCTTGCAGAAGTCATGATGACATTACAATTAAATATTGTGGTGTTGAATCAGATGTTGATTTTTTTTTGCACAAAATAACGGTGGTGTTATATTACTGCAAGGAGGGCCTCCCTCTGGTCTTTGGCAGTGTACATCGAGGACTAGGGGAGAAAGACGATGTTTGAAAGTACAGCACTAGAATGACATACCTGGCAGATGTTTGCATTGTCATTTGGTATTTACCTAGAGGGAGGGATCCAGAACTTGGTGGAAATATAGACTCAATGGTTTAAATGCACCTCAAGGCCACCCTTTCACAAAATTCAACAAAAACTTTTGATCCGAAACACTAAATGCACTTTAATGGTAGTATGCCTATCAAAACTGAAAGACTTTAAAGACTTCGGTTCAAACTTTATTGAAAGAAACAGTAAGCCATTCTGTTTCAACACCAACAACCTCCAAATTTTTGTAATAGGGAAAACAAAATTACTGAACAGTTTCTGACACCTGAAATTCAGAATGGCCACCGTCCTTACAATTTTTACACTGATTTTCACAAAAATCAGAATTAAGAAAACTTGACTTACTCCATGAGCTTCAAAATAAGTCCACACATGGATAGACCAGTATTGCAAAACTTTGAAGGTTGGAATATCTATGCCTGAAGTGCGTACTAACTCAATGCTGGGATGTGATTTCTCTCATTTTCCTGACAGAAAAATATATTGATAGATGTTTCCTGTAGCCTCCCAGCAACAGGGTAGAAAAAGTGGACAAAAACCATCTACTCTGTAAACTGATATGGATGATACAGACATACAGTGTTTTTGGTATGACTGGTACCCAGTTAAATTGTTACAAGGTTACCAAGTTATGTTACCAGGGTTCCCTCATAATATCAATAAAATTTAAGACGACTGCAATGATACCAGGGTTCTCACAACATTTACCCATCTTCCAAAACCTTAGCGAAACACTGATAACAATACATGCATACCCAACACATTAAATGATATACTACAGGGTACACGGGCTTGTTGTTTATTTGTGTTTGTTTGTTTGTGTGTATGTTTGTGTTTGTTTATTTGTTATTTTTAATAAAATAACAGCGAAAAGCTGTTTTGTAATACTTGTCAATAAAGAGCAGTTTATTTGTTTATTTGTTTGTTTATTTATTTATTTGTTTGTTTGTTTGTTTGTTGATACGTATTTCCGATGGTTAGGGTTAGGGTTAGGCTTAAGTTAGGGTTAGGGTTAGGGTTAGGGTTAGGCTTAAGTTAGGGTTAGGGTTAGGGTTAGGCTTATTCACTCCCTCTATACTCAATATATAGAGGGAGTGAATAAGCCTAAGCCTAACCCTAACCCTAACATAAGCCTAACCCTAACCCTAACCCTAACCCTAACTTAACCTAAGCCTAACCCTAACCCTAACCATCGGAAATACGTATCAACAAACAAACAAATAAATAAACAAACAAACAAATAAACTGCTCTTTATTGACAAATATTAACAAAACAGCTTTTCGCTTTTATTTTATTAAAAATAACAAATAAACAAACACAAACATACACACAAACAAACAGACACAAATAAACAACAAGCCCGTGTACCCTGTGGATATACTTTAGTATATTTTAACTACCTGCATGAGGGTGCTGGAACCTGTTGATTTTTCCACAATTTTTGAGAGGTAACTGCTTTCGCACTGACAATTTGACAAATTACACAATTTAATACCGGGGTAGGGGCCATCTGTCATTTGTGTTCACAACACTTGGTAATCAATATGATGACCAAGAGAAAGTGGGTGTGAACATTTCCATATAAGGAAGTTTAACAACATATAAATGGACCAGCCACAGTTGTCTGAAATAGGTATCAAACAGGTTCTTTCTGTTTCTGGGCCTCTCTAGCTCTGAATATGATTGTAAGTTACTTTTGAGAGAGATGGGACCAAAAACGTAATCGGCAAACCATATTGTTTAATATTTGGTGACTTTCACTTTCAAACCATATGCACTAAAGGTAAAGAGCAACTGTTCCAATGAGTAAATCAGGATTGTAGGGCAAAAACGTGACAAAAGTCAAAACAAAATTCCCATAACCTTCTCATTAAAACATTAACACAACTTTATGAGCCAATGAATTGTCCGGCTGAAAACTTTGCAAAAACACCCGTATTGAAATAAACCACTAGCATTCCCGATACAAAGTAAATGTTGCGATGGACAATCACACAACTCTAGTTAGTTGTTTCTTTGCCTAGTCCAAGACAAGGCACTTGACATGCTGAAGAAATCAGCTGTGTAATACATACCCAGTATAATTCCTTGAAGAGCTCTCCTTAAACGGTCAAAACTTGTTGATCAATACAAAGACCACTATGTGTTCCATTCATAGCATTCACGTGCAAAAAATCAGTGTTACTCAACTTGGAGCTTCAGAGATGAACACAGACAACAGAGAGGTCCACCCAAGTTGAAAATCAGTCTTGGTTTGCCAGACAAATGCTGAATACGTTTGCTTTTGATGGAGCTCAGCTGTTTGCTCATCCGGCTTTGTGGCTGTACTTGAATGTAAATGCCTCTATGTCCTCATTCTCTCCTCCCCTTCAGATGGAAACACTCCGACTATGTAGAGTTTGTGTGCTGAATAATTTAACAGACCAATCAATTACATAATTGCGGTGCGACAAAATAGCTGTGTCCAGATTCCGCTGGCGTGCTGACAAAGGAGCTGTTGAAAACCACTTTCAGTGCCAGCCTGGTTGAAACTCTGCCTAACGAGGGGGCAAAATTTTCGCTGCTACCTGCCTGGATAAAACTGACCCACTTAATATCGTGTGACTTGTACCGCATTCCAGGTATGTGAATCGTTATGGGAGATGAGTCAAGCTGATAATACCAGCATGAAAAAATAATGGCCACACCCTCAGGAATTACCTTTCCTTTGATCAAAATTTCATTAACACCATTATTCCATGCTGGATTCAGATCATCTGTTGCCATTGTCCATTGTTCTGAGTTGGAATGACTGATATATAAAACATGTATGATACATCATGCCAGCTTTGAATGAATGAATGGGCACATAACGTCAGCAGGGTTTCCTCTTTACACTAAGTAAAGGCAAGTTGTCATACCTGTTGGTCAGGAAACTCTTTTTCAGTTCTGCAACAATCCTACAGTACCAGCAGAATATCGAACAACCAGCAGATGTCCCTAACCAAGAGATGCTTGAAATTCTAAAGTGAAAGACGCGTTTTGCTAAAAGAAATTGAGCCTTAGATTAAACTAGCATGTCCAGTGCTCCCAGTGGTAGATAATGGTCTAAATGTATTACCATACGGAAGTCTGGTTTCTCTCAAGCTTTATATATACAGGGGTTCACAGTAAATTCTGAACAACGTGGGGACTGGTGTATTTCTCATCCACAGTATCCTTAAATGCAAAATGGTTGGAATAAATGTTTTCAATGATATATGTTGTTACATGTGTCACTGAATGATATATGATACACATATGGTTGGAATACATGATCATAATAACAATTTCAATAAATGTATCTACTAGTATATATACATACATGCATAAAATTTGTGTCCCAAGCAGTTGTGCATGAAGGCATGACACTGCACAACAATGTAGATCACTAAAAACATTCCAAAGTTCCCTGTTACAGAAAGAGGTATGTAAAATGCCAAAATGAATGTCAATGATTGCAAAACAAACATGAACTGACAAATATTTTCGTCTATATGCCATTGATTTCAAACAAAAGCATACAACGGTTCATTACAACAATGGCTATCAATCATTTACTTTCAGTTACGGGCCACTGTAAATACCGTTAGGAATTTGTGTCATAAATTGCTTATAAAGTAAAGCAATTTGGTGAAAAACATGCTCATAATCAAATATTTATTCCTTTGTGTGAAAGTCAATGTGTTTGATTTCTCAGTCTGTCTCTTCCTTAATCCCCTCACCCCACCTTCCTGTAGTTAAGTCCACCCACTCTTTTGAAAACAATGACTACGTACCTACTACTAATGTCTGGTGTTGGGAAGATTAAGCTAATACTTCCATGCATCACGCACTTCCTTTACATTTTCAGATTGTCAAATGACCGGGAAAGCATACTGCAATTACTTTGTATCATTATCAATATTCAATGTATCCTTAACATGACTCTACAGATTAAAATGATGGTTGCCTTAAAATCACTGGCAAACTGTACAAAGTTATACATTGGCATGTACCTATATGTCTGTGTTGGTACATACATATAGTGGAACCACATACTGAACACTATAAAAAGTTCAAATTCTAGAATACATCTCAGCAGTGTTGGAACATTTATAAGCACGGCTGCTATGAGTGAAGTTGAACCGTGTACTCAGCACTATAAAACAAATTCTTAGAAAGAGACAAAACAAAATCATTCACTGATAACATTCTTGCACAACCGAGCACTATTTAAAAACATAAAACTTCAGTGATACAATTGTTTTCAAATAATTTACAACAGAAGAGGCCACAATTTTGCATTACTTTTCATGGTATTGGTCTTACAAAACAGACATCTTCTGCCATTTCAAAATCATCCAAGGAGTAGTTAAGAAAGTGAAAGCTGTGAGTCCGGCACACTTCAACCATTCAGGAGGAGGGATCACTTAGGCGTATACTGAGATATTAAATTAAACAGAACCGAAAAACAGGGTTCTTCAATACACCAACGACTTGTCCCTGTCATTATGCTGCAATAAAAGGGAATGGAGTGTGAATCACCCTTTACACTAGGAAAATAGTCACCCCCTGCCCAGAGAAAGGGTGGGTGGACCTATTGTGTTTGGTTTGGCACCCCGCTTTGTCTGTTCAGGGCCACACTTGCTTTTCTATTATTTGAGTCAAAAACACAACAAAGGATTTTTGTCTGCTATATATGGTCTTGCAAGTTGCATATTTTTATCAATGTTTGTACAAAGACAGCATTCGGGTCCATCACGGCTGAAAAAAAATTGACTTGTAGCAGTGGAAACTAATACTGTGAGAACTTTTGGACCATTACTGCAGAATATGAAAAAGAACTACACATCTGCTATCCTTGAAGCTATACTCAGATACTGTGTGATAAACTTAATAAACCTCCACACATCTATTAATTACATGCAGATCAAAGACACCAGCTGGACACTTTAAAACAATGTCTATTATTCAAAACTAATTGCTTTTCTGTCTCCAAGCACCTCAAGAGCCCTCAACACTTCGTCATACACAGCTTGTCTATGCAGGGATTATAACGCTGTAACCACAGACAATGCGTGGGGCCTGACGGATGCAATACATGTGGTATTTCACACACCCACATGACAGCAAAATTCAAGTTCAACACAAACTGTGACTGACACAAGTACCTGGCCTGTGTCAAATTCCACAGAGCTGAGCATTTCCTGTTGATGAAAACAGTACACATATGACCAACCTTGACACAGGATAAAATCATACTTGAAGTTGAGGTTTCTTCCAAAGAGATCACTCTAGAAAGAACAGCAATATTTACAGGTATACAGTGGAGATCGCTGTGTAAACACTCATAATAATCAGGAAAATAATTAAAAAATCAATTTATAAAGCTGAAATTGACATTTATCAAAGAACATTCGACTCATAACAAGTTTGAATACAATTCTAAAACCACCTGATATACCACATTTTGGAGAGAAAGTGGATATATATATGGTCTTGTAATTGACCACTTAATTTCAAACCATGACACTGGAAGCTAAACAACATAGAATCATTAAACTTCTTTCAATATTTAAGCTGACAAATTAGGAAATGTTAGCCTTGATGTATTGATTTTACATTCTACAATATTTCAATGCCTGTCATACTATGACACAACAGAAGAATATACCAGATATTGTCAACTATACAGACCTCAATGTCTAAACGCAGCATTGGTTTCTATAGAGAAGCCATACATCAAGAAATGCCTGAGGCATCTGCTTTTATCAACAAAAACCTGATGAAACATTAACTCCTTTGTCCATGAAAATAATTATTCATACATCCTAATGGTGAAGCCATAACGAAAGTCTTTATGTAAACATGTTACATAACAGAGAGTGGAGTTTCATCTGACCTGAGTGAGGCTAACAAGTTCCCGCATTCCCAAGGGACGCAGAAACCAAATACATAATTCATTGCTCACCTGTGGGGCTGAGTCCAATGTCACAAATACCTGAAAGTTAGGGGAATGAGCTTACAGCTATATATCCACCTGGCATTTAGCAACATGAACTAACAAAAGTCTTATTGTCTTTCTCAATGTCTGACTCAGGACCAATACTGGTTACTTTTGTTATGACTTGAAAATTTTAGCCTTATTTGGAGATTGAGAACTATGTTAAGTTACAATGATAAGCTTGTGTTGGTGCTGCTGCAACAGAAAAAAGACTATGTATCACTCTAAATTTTTCTGGCCTTAACTCAATTCCAATGGCTGTTCCCAATGTCTAATGGAGTAGCTGTTGATAAGATTGGATATTCACACACTACATCATGCAACTCTTCTTTTTAATATTCACTGCATTAACATTTATAGCATATATTTCCTATGTCACATGGGTATTCAATTAAATGGCATAGAAGAGAATAATATTGAATACACAAATTAAATTTGACAGGATGTGGGGTGTGATAGAATATCAGATACAAGCAGTAATTTGATTTTAATTATGTATAAATTGGGCATATCAAGGCAATGATTGTGTCCATTCCACTATCAGCAGAGCCTGATAATACTCTTACCAGTTGATCTGATAGCCTAATAAAAATATCCCTGGTTGAATGACTCACCAGCTATTCTGAGTTTCATTGACACAGTAAATAAAAGGCTGGGTCATATCAACCATGAGCCTGATTATAGAGATCTAAATCAAAGTGTAGAGTATGAAGTCCTGCACTTGACCATTGCTGGATTTTTGTTAGGTGGCATGTTACTATGTTATAACTACTGTTGTGATGGACTTGTTGAAAATTGTATGCGTATAGTGAGGTTGGCCAAACTTCTATGCACATTCCCTCTGACTATAGAGCTCAAAATAGCTCCACTGAATACTTTCATATCACCTGTGGTAACTCCATGCCCACACAAAGCCTGTGTATGAATTGCAGGGGTTGAGCAACTATTTTTCGTCTTTCAGAGTGAATACAAAAATGACAATAAAAGTAGCAAGTACACACAATCGCTGTTCAAATGGCCAGTTTATCTGGTAAGTGAGACATGCCTGAGCTTTACACAAATCTACCTATCCTTTCATACCATAGAAAGAAGACAATCAGATATATAGGCTGGAGGAACAGCCTTTTCTCAGGTTTCCTTGTGGTGGCAGTCTTTACCTTACAAGCACACATGAAGATGTAGGAGTATGACAGTACGTATAATCACAGCATTACCATTCTCTTCCATGCACTGCATCCTGCATCCTCTTCTGTGCCAATGCTGTTAGTGTTTGTTTCTGGCTCAGCCAGCTGGGTATGAATATTTATGAGGAAGCATGACATCATCAGTAGTCACATTCCGATTGGTGGATGCAACTATTGAATTTAATATTGACAATTGCTACATAGAGAAAGGACAGAAACTTTCCATTTCGAAGGTGAGGCATGAGCAAGGAACAAGAAATGTTTGGGACTGAAAACTGAAAACAAAAAACAACATTGAGGAAAATTTAAAACTATTCACTTAACTATTCACTAAGAACAATAACTAATGCATGATCCTAGCTAAGGACTATGTCAAAGTTAATCCAATACTTTACAAGACGCCTTGAGGCTAACCTTGAAATTGAAAAGACAGCAGGATCTAGTTAAGTGAAAACACACGGCTGTTTATGCCATTGTGCTTAATGCCATTAGCAATGACTGGTAATTTACCCAACAAACAGAACTTTCAATGTACCAAACATTATACACAAATTTGTCAGCTAAAGAGTGCTAGTATTGACCCTATTCACAATCTGTGGAGCAAATACACCTGCTACCTGTAACATAATGAAAACAATGGAGAACTTCTTTGACTTTGGTTGGGAGGTGGGGTGGAGGGAATCATTTTGTAAAAATTAACATGCTAGTGTTCTCACAAGTTCAACACTTATAAATCAATTACAGATATCACTTATCAGTGGATAAACTATTTCTATGTTCTTTGATTTTTCACACTTGCTTTTTACTTTTTGTGTTCCAGTATTTGTTTTACATGTGGAAAGATTGGATAAAATCGTCTAGTTATTTAACATGGAGATTAATTTTGCTCAAGGATGTGTATGTATGGGAGTATATGCAAGCTGTCAAGAATGAATTGCAATTTTTAGAATTGAGGTTTGTTTCCATCAGAATTCTTTTGTAAAATTTTGAAAGTTTGAATAAAATACTAGGTAGTTCAACAGACTCTGACTGAGGCGAAATTTACGCTGTCTGTATGATGCCTGCAAAGTGAACTTTGCAGTTACCAAGGAAACCAACATGCATCAGCATTTATTTTTGGGTCATTCATGACTACTTTTGTGTCCACATGACTCATGTATGAAAGTATTCCTCCCACAGGGGATGGGGTCAAATCAGGCTGCCGACATGTTTTACAAGGGCCGTGGGCTAATATTTTGCTCTAACGTGACATATCACCCTGAAGGTAGTTTCAAATGATCAAATCGTACACCTATACATGTAAAGGTCAGTGCTCATTAACTGATGCAACATAGGGAGAGCTCAATCTGGTGAGATTCATTGTACTGGCCGGGAGCTATGTGACCCATAGTACTCTGAACTCAGGAAAACAGTTATACCCCTTGTAATTTCAAAAAAAAAACAGCACCACAGCATCCTTTTTTTCCCAGCAGAAAATTGAGATTAAATACCATGTTTCCATTTGAAATTTTGCTCCAAGCACTCAAACAGGTTGAGTTATGTTATAGCATGCTCTGTAACATTTAATACTTCACAAGTGACAACAAACTTTCTATAATTTTATACTCCAAGCGATGAATAAACATGTGTTCCTGCACTTTTTTGGTTTTTCCTCTGGCTATTTGAAGTGTGGGAGGAAAGTTTAAGCTCACACTATTCCCTTACTCTAGGCACTTGATAGCATCTATAGAGTTACAGCCAGACCACTTCAAGAGCACTTTACATGTATTCATCGGTCATAAAACTTAATTTTCACAGCCTCACAAGTAGGGTATCTGGTTAGAGGAAACATAAAATCACACGTGATCTCTTAACCTTTCACTTTCCACACCCCTTCAAGCCTTGACCCTCCATCCCATCAAAACTTACACAGATCCAACAGGCCCCCCTCGAAGTGAGCAGAACGGAACAAAATCTCACCATGAGAAGCTTCACCATTTAAATGTCATCACTTCTTGGTTCAGACCATCACTAGATCAACTGTATGAAGCAGAAAGGGGAATGGAATGAAGTTATTAATATAATTAAGTGAGAATTCTGAAGTTTAAATTAAGACATGCTACCATTCCTCTTGGCTTTACGAGAGATACATCTTCAAAGAGGTACACACAGCAGAACAATGTGCCATATAATGCTACCAAGGGCCTGCAGAATACTGCCAACTTTTGATGATGATGAAGCTGATAGGACAAGCAATCAGATATTTGAAACTACAGATCATTGAAATTGGCAGAGAATACTTTTCTTTCTGAAACAGAATTTTTATCTAAAATGAACGACACACCACAAGTCAATACAACTTTCTTGCTCAGCTTCACAGGACTGAGTCTTCTCATTAAGGTTAACCATAAAATTTTGGGAAGGGCATGGGAAGAACACTTAAATGCATTTTTTTTTCAGTCTGACCAGCCATGTGACTTTCTCTCTTTCATATAATATGAATACTTTTTTCAAAAGTTTGAATTTTTTTGGTTGGCCTTCATGTGATTTATTTTCATTATGAGCAGTAATGTACCAAAATTTTTAAAGCAATTTGTTTTGAGGAATTTTTACCGTATTTTTGACCATTCCCCTAGAGTCAAAATATTTCATAGTCAATTAAGTGGTATGACACTGGAAATACATCAGTTGAAAGCTTTTTACCCAAATTATGTGACAAATTACTTTTTGCATATCCAAAAGCTGGCAGTTACCAGTGGAGGCCTGATCCTTGCTTAATATCATTGAAACAATGAGTCAGTGGGTTGATTCAAAGTTAGAGTCCTTTTGGCTTCTTTGCCTTACAAATTTGAGACCCACCCTACACTCTGTTCTGGAGACAATGGAAAGAAATTTAGAGCCTAGTTGACAACATTTCAGTGGCATCCAAAGACATTACATTGGCCGGATAGAAAAACAAAGAACACTTGTCTACTCATCAAGACCACTGTAAACAGCTCACATTCGAATCTGAAATGACCGGAAATACCAGGCTGCTAAATTATTCATATCAACAGCAGGCAAAACACTTTGCTTTGACAAAAAAGTTTGGTTTTTCAAAATGTGGACAAAGAATGCTTCTTGATTGTTAAACAAATACCAGACGAAAATGACCTGAAAATGTTATTGTTTTTTTACATGAAGCACACAGGAAAGTGGCATTACTGGATGAGAGCCAGTGAAACCATTTACATCAGGAAGAGAGCAATTTTAATCCTTTCACCACCATGGTTTGGCCCAAATCCATTGTTATCAATGGGGTTTGTGGACCTGTTTACAGCAAATAGGGAGAACAGGTAATAATACAGGATCGCTATGATGGGAAAATGTTTCAAAAAGCAATTGCAACTGTAGAGAAGAAGTATTTCAACTACATATATAATAATTCAAAGCCCTATAAGCACTACCTATCACACACAGATAATTTTCTGAAACAACTTTCACTTGAATTGTTAATCCTCTTTCTCCCAAGTGGTATTTATTTCTAACGTTTGTCTATAAAGCGTGGTAGAAAGAGGATTAATTTTTTTACAGAGTGGTTGATGAGTTACGACACGTCCAGAGTTGAAATCCTGGAGGGTTAAATCATCATTTCAAAATTTAAAGGTGGATTTTTTGTTGTAAACATTGAGTCACCATTTCTACTATGGAAATGCACCTCTTTCCTGCCAGAGAGTATCACTTCCACATCTGCCATGTCAGTAAAAAGCAGTATTGAGCCAAAACCATATGTATTTGTTGTATGTTGGCTAGGTATGTTATCGCAGCTTTAGTCTGTAAAAATCATGTGTACAGTATCTCTGTCTTCAGGGACCTTCAAATCTTCAAGTCTTTGTTGAAATGCACCATATGGAACATGTTTTGCTCCACTAATTTTAAACAACTTGACCTGATGGTGAAATATGAACTTGGCAGGAAAAGGGGGGGGGGGGGGGGGGTGTTAAGAAATTTGCTTTGTCAGCATTTTTTTCTTCACTATGTGCATGAAAAAAGACAAGTACATATCACGAAATCCAGCATACAGTCATGTAATTTTGATGCAGTCGATTATTTTTTCCTTTTGCTCACCTATTTTTAAGTGACAAGTGACCAACAAGAACATTTTCAAAATAATTCTAAGTTTATTATCCTGTACAAATGAAGTTTATCTATGATACAGGCATATCCTCTGGTACAGACTTTGTTGACAAGTGGGGTCTGTAGAAATCAAGTACATAGTTTAGTTGGTGCAGTATGAAACAGACGCATTAGTTTAATGGGCCTGCAGCTTCATTCCACAACCTTACAAGGAGGAGAAAGAGTTACAATGCAGTATGGTCGTTGCAATTCCGCTGTTCTCTCTGCTTTCAAATGAGCACCAGGCACCTTTCCTTTCACTTTCCATGAATAGGATTATATCACTTCAAAGAATTCTTTGTGCACATGTACAAATGAGTATTTAGCAGTTAAACACAAAAACAGTTAGCGCAGAATTATTGGCCTGCTTGGGCAAAACTCTACCGTCCTGTAACCAAAATACTAATGAAATACAACGTCATGAAATAGCTTTCAGGGAATCAATGTCACAAGTTCAGGAATTTCAATACAATTCACTCAAAGAAGGAACGAGTACACAAGATTTCATTTATAAAAGCCTAGTGAAGTGAACCAGAATAACAAATTAATTAGGATCAAACATAACTACAATTGTAGTCTGTTCTAATCCTGGGAAAGGCTCCAACTTGTTCCATTCTGTGAACATCTGTTTCTGACACTATTCAATGGTTTGCTTATTCTGACAATTTACCAACGAATAAAAAAAACCATCTCCAAGTCAATAAATTCTCTGGGAATGAAACTAAACTGGTGTTTTTTGACACCATCTGTTTCAAGCTACATGATTGACTTATTTTGATTCAAGCTCCCTGTATTCCATGTTGAAAAACCCTCCAAAATTCTAATGTGGCCACAAAGTGGTGCAGGTCCTGAACTCCACTGCATGCCAAGTCAAGAGAAACCTCTGAAAGTTTTTGTTTTTCCTTCGCAAAAGCAGACCCAAGTATGTGACAAGGTAGTGACATGGTTTAATACATTCAAACGGTATACACTTCTACCTGCACTTTCACAGCCTCATGCATAGTGATTAAAGTTAACTTCATCCAACTATTTGCTAATACAGTTATCTCATTTGCAAAACAAACCCCTGTAAAACCTTAGATTTGTGGTCATTCTGAACAGCATGATAAAATCCCTGAACAATTCATCTTTTTTATCAAAATAAATTGTTTGACAATACGTTATATAATACACACTTTGATTCAAAGTATTAGCATTCACAGTTAAACTTTCTTTTCTTATGCATGGGTTTAACCCCTCCACTATCGTTTTCAAAAGTGTGACCACAGAAAGATCTTTTGTCCATCAACATAAACCACAGAGAGTTACTGCCCTTACAAACAGAATTTGAAATATTAATGTCCAATTCTGAATGGAAGAAAACCGTTGATCAGCTCTTCAGACACTCAACATCAAAACTGTAACTGCCAGTAGTGACAATTTTATAAACATTCAACTGTTGTAATAAAACTCCTTTGTGTGTATGTGTCTGTAAATGTATGTATGCATGAACAGGTACATGCATGCATGCATGCTAGACTTGGTTCAAGTCGGTGAATTTTAAAAAAATAAAATCATTTATAATTATAGTTTCTCTTGTGTCTCTCCTATTTCGTACAAACCTATCCGGAATTTGGCAGCTCACGCCAGGTTTTCCCAGCGATTGAATGCGTCACGTTTGAGTCTGCGCAGTAGTGAGTTAGTTTCTGCCGGATTCACCGACTTGGACTTCTTGCAAAGTACAGGCGGTGAGACGGACTGTGTACACAGTGACGTAGAGCAAATACAAAATGATTGACAGCCCCGCCGTTATTCTGGCCAATAAGAAGAACGCTTGCTAATAAACCTCTGCATGCATTAAAAAGTTTGTTGTCATCTCCGTGCAAAGCTAGACATCGAGTACGTTTTATATCTGGACGAATAATAGCATCAAGTTCGTACATCCCCGCGTTTTACAACTGATCGGTCGACCACCGCTAATCATGCGAGATTACCAAAGAAAGCTTGTTGAGAGTTACATTGAGGGAAAAGATGTGTTCGTCTGCACACCAACCGGCAGCGGAAAATCACTGACATACGAAGTCGCTCCACATTGTTTTGATTTCCATCGCTTCGGGCACGTATGAGAACAGGCTCCAACTGTAAGGACGGTGTCATTTTCCATCCTTGAATAACCGGCCACGATTTTCGCATTTTGTAACATGGGCCCCACAAACAACACATATTTTCACGCGTTTTCGGTGATAGAACAGAGGTCGTGCTGACTTTTGTGGGAGTGATCGCACTCGACATTTTGTCAACAACGCCATGTGAGTTTTATGCACGTCTCGTTTGGGTCAATTGGTAACTCCTCCCAATGTGTAAAATTTAGTGATGTCATCTTATGAATAATATATGAGTAAAGAAAACGTCATCTCATGAATAATTTATAGCAACGCAAACCCTGCAAGAAAGCCAAGTCTGTGATTCCGGGTGAAAACTCCGCTGTATAGCGTTCACTCCACTCATCGCGTTCACCCTACTCATCGCGTCCACTCACGCGCGCGTTTCACATGAAAGCAAATACAAATCATTGCGTTCACTCCACTCAAACATTCACAAATCACAGACTTGAACCAAGTCTAGCATGCATGCATGTATGCGTGTATGTACGTATGTGTGATCGTATGTGTGTACATGTGTATGTGTGTGTGAGTGTGTGTGAGTGTGTGTGTATATATATATAATTATATATATATATATATATATATATATATATATATATTCACAATACACACACATGCATACCCTCTCTTTATGAACATTGTAGCGTAGGGTGTGGGAAGCAAAGGAATTGCTTTAGATAAATATCAAAAGGCTCTTTTTGCTTCAGAGAACTTTCCCAGGCACACAGTGTTCAGCTGATAATTAGACCCTGAAGAGCGATGTAGAATTTCTCCTGAGCCATAAAATAACCTGTTTAGTGTTGAAGTAACAACCTATTCATGATAAATGCAATTAGGCGTGCTTTGGAGGACGTATTCATAAAGCAATCGTAACTAACTTGTAAATTTCTATTTTTATAAAATACATATTTAACTTTTTTGTACGTGGGAGTTTAGAAATCATTTAATAATGATGACACGATGATTTTTACTTCTTCAAAAAAGGATTCCCTGAAGAAGAATCAGAAAAGACTAATGACTTTCAAAGCATATTGGATACAATCAAAACACTCCTACAGTAACTAGATTTGGTTGGTTGATTTTTGTCAAGCTTCTTAACTGTTCCGCACAACAGTTTTTCAACCTCATCAGTAGATCATTTGAGTTGTTTTAACATGCATCTGATGACGAACTTCCCAATTTCAAGTTTGAATAAACCAGCCCTGGGAAGTTTTCATGAGTGCTTTGAACCATGTTATTGGCGGTTTCTGTCGGAACAAGTTTTGTTTGTTGTCCCAGCAATGGGCCATTTTATTAACATCAAAACACGCCTGAAGCCAGTCACCCCTGAAGTGATAACTGACCGTTGTTTTATGCAAATATTTCTGATTTAAATGGTTTCTTGATTGTTTCTTTGTACAAGGAGTGCTCATGAGGACATTCTATGAAAGGAAAGTTGCATTGTGAGTTAGGAAATTGGACTGTGAAAGTTTGCTTCACTGAGAAAGAGTGGTTGAAAATCATTGTGTTGGGACATACCAGAGTCTAGGAGTTGCTAAATACAGCATAGCCACGTTCCCTATACATTGACACTGTTTCATTGAAGTTGTGTCAGTTACATTGCCTTGAAAGTATATTTGTAGTTCACAGTGAAGATAGCAAGCATCTTTGACTCTCACACACTCTGGGGTCAAGAACTGGCATAACCTTTGACCTGAAGGAAAAACTGTCTGCCAGAGCATGCTAAAATGAACAAATTGAACAAATCTACGAAAATAGACAATTTTTTTAGTACAAATGTAACACATGACCTGTTACATAGCCTGTTCATATATACAGTGTTCCTACCTTTGTCACCATCTATTGATAGTTCACCAGCAAAAATCTCTAGCTTCTTCAAATGTCACCAACCACAATCTACAGGGACCTCTTAGTTGAGGATGTGTGTCACCACAAGGAAATAGCTGAGAAATGGATGGGCAAACCGCAACGACCGGTCATAAAATAGTCTCCTTATACTGCACTGGCTGGCTCCAAAGTATTGAAAGTGCCGGGTAGACTTAATCATCCACTCTCAGTGTACACTCGTCACTCAATGACCGACCTATTATTCCCACTGGAAAAAGGCCAGGTATTGTTATGCAAATTAACCATCCAGAAATAACGGCGCATTCCACAGTGTGACGACATTTTGTCAGCTTTGTTTGACCATTGATGGAAATGCCCTGGGCAGGCTCTCTGGCATTGCAGGTCCTAAAATATTTATCTAGCCCGGTGGTCAGTTGCAATGAATGGACGGAGTCCACTTGTGATTGGTTGACTAAGTATGGGCCAACCGTTTTGAAGGTCAGACTTCTTAAACTACCGAGAGGAAGTGCCTCGCAAACGTTGAACACCTGGGCATGCTTGCATTACAAAGCGTTCATTGGTGCATAAGACAGGTGAGACGAGACATGCTTTTACGGGAAAAAAAATGCGGATGATAGATGTTCCAGACTGGCTGTAAAATGACTTGTGGAATGATAAATGCCCTGGGATTAATGCAGTGCTCCTAAATCATTGAGATTCCTACAATGAATTAGAGAGTCAATCAAAAAATGCTCTCTCAACCTACCTTGACTGCTATTTCTGGCATGGGACGCCTTATATGCATATTCCTAGGTTGAAAAATGACTATAGCCATATTCTAAAAACCTAATAAGGAAAATTAAAAGCTTTCCCTGGGCTTACAACCATGGGTTTCAACTGCATTTTGATGAAAAATGTACAGATACTTGAAAGACAGAAAGTAAAACATTTGTTTGTTTTCATTCTTTTCATTTTAATACATCTGTGTGAATATGCAATCGAACCTGAATAACTTCCAAAATGGACACATGGAGGAGAACTGATCAGTTACTGAACACACTATTGTAGGTCAGCTCAAACAATTTGATATTTAGATGTCCTTCCAAATTGTATTGGACAGTGTAAGTTCGTGTGGTTTGGAAGGTTGTGACAAGAAGCAAATAAACCAATTATACACAGGTTTTGGAAACTTAATGATAGAGTGCAGTCACATGGTCACCAATGGTCAACACAGGCGCCATGTCTTTGAGGAGGTGATGGAAAATAAACAGTAGACAATGTACTCAAAGAAGCCGAACATCCTCAACAGAAATGACCCTAAACGGTTTACCATTGTCATCTGAAATCAATCAATTGGTTTTTCTGTAAAAACAGCATCATTGTACTGACCTATGTAGAATTGTAATACTGACAAACAAGCAAGACATGACTTAATCATATTAACTCTCTTCCTTCTGCAGTCTTGAAAATGTTTCTTTAACTGAGAATTATGACACAAATCATGGAATGGGAAACACATGTACATGATCTAGAATTTCTATGAGTAAACTAGTCCAAACCTTACCATTTTTCTTAGCCTAGAAATTGAGTCAACTGAACAACTAGCCTAAGACGCGATGTACTAGAGCCTGGAGATGGAATTCAAATAAGTTTGTTCCACATCAAAATAAGATTAAATGATTGTTTTAAATTTGATTATGGGAGTTTTGTTGGGTGGTGGTTGGAAAGGGGTGGTTGGGATAGAATCCTTGGATATTCAAGGTTTCATCTGACATAACAAATAGCTGTAGCAATAGCTGTAGTAGATACACTGATAAACAACAATTCTAAAGTAAGTCACATCGTTTGACGAAATGTAGGATTGAAGTCACATTAATTCAGTTTCAAACTAAACTCTTACAACTCTGGCTTTAGTTTCACTCCAAACTAAGAATTGTATGAGACTTGGGGCAACCAAACAAACACCACAACAGCATGTAGCGATCAACTTCCCATCAGTACTTGCAGGTTTATTGGATCTGCATCACACCTACATGTTACTATGTTAGAGGAGAAGTGTTAAAGACTGCTGAAGGACATCTCAAACAAGACACAGACATGTCAATCAATCATTAAAGGAATCAATTAGTAGAGGAGAGACCTGACTTCAGCATTTCAAAATGCCAAGAGTTCAATCATATAATGCTGGCAGACTTATTCAAGTACCTTTTAACGGCTAAAACTGTTGAAAGTCTACATGGTTGATGCATTTCCTCCAAACAGCTGATTCATTTCACCAACATTATGTCGACATCAGGCTGCTCTCTAAGTTTCCATGCACAGATGCCCTGTCCCTGATCGGTGATGATATTCCATTGGCCGACAGCCAAATGATGGAAAATACCTGGAAATTACCACAGGCTGTTGGAATAATTAATGCCTAATGAAAGAGGCACATAACAGTCTGGATCTGGCTTATGAGAGACTGGATGAATACAAAATATGTGGCAAAACAATGTGTGTCTGTTTATACATGTCCAATGTTCTAAATTTGGACTAGGTAACTCTTTGTTGATGAAACAGATTGTTGAGATCAGAGGTCAGCTATTTCTAACTTTCGTCCCATTACTAGCATTATTGTTTAACGGGAGTGATGAATTCCAAAATCATTTCGTTTGATTGTGATTCCATCACAAAGGAAAACCTAAAAAATTATAAATCTTATTTTTCAAAATATTATGGAATCTGAAGACATACTTCCTCCATTTAAGTAGTTAAAAGTTTTGTACATGGTAATTTTTGTTGAAGCACCTACTTCTGAAAACTTTCAAACCAACTTCAAAGTTAACAAACACAGCAATACTTGCTGAAAAAATCTCCACCCTTTGCTTAATGTACGTACCATTTCAAAACAACCAATACATATGAGAATGGCCGTGGATAAACCAGTCTGGACAAACGAATATTTTGATACCAAACTGCATACATGTCTCCAAAATAATATTTAACTCTAAAAATAATATTAAATGAAATGATACAGCTTCCAACCATATCATCGACAAAGGATAACATATATAGGGATTTTGCAGAAACAAAATGCTGTACAACTATTAATGACAATGAACTTCTTTGTAGGAATGATATTAGACTGTTCACGCCAACAAAAATGTAACAATCATACAATGTTAAAAATTGACAGACTCTTGCAACAAAAGGGGAAAACCAATGCTGTTTACCAGAATTTTTCTTCCAGCGGTATTTGGATTATTTATAGTCCACCTTGAATTGTCAAAATGCCAAAACAATTGTTTGAAAATAGAGTTAGCTCACAGTCATTGCACTAGTTGAAATATTAATGTAAATGAACGACTTATAGGCATGTTGGGTCTTGTAACTCCTGCAAAAAAGTGTACAACTCAGTGTTCCTGGCATTCCATATATGGAACTCCATCATTACTGACTTAGAAAGGCAGTGTTACCAGGCTACTTCTTTGTATGCAAATGAGAAAACACCTGAGCTCAGTGAATACCTCATTATTGAGCATTCTCCTTTACTTACATCATTCAAGATATCTTAAACATTCCTCACAAACTTTAGACATCACCTGATGGCTCAGATATGGTAGACCTGCTTAAGGCAGCTGTGGATGACAATTTATGAGAGAAAGAGGGGAGATTGTGCCATCCAGTTGGCAATAGAGTGCGACAGTCAACGGTAGAGTTGTAGAGATTGAGTGTTAGCATTACACTGGGTTTTGGATTACCAAAGTAGAGAACACAGGTAGCTTACAATGATGCACAATCGAAGAGTCCTGTGTAAACGGGGATGAGAAAAAAGTGACAAAAACTAAGCCGATGATACGAGGGAGCTTGTCTTCATGGTTTGAGCAGCTTAGATGATTGCACAGCAATAAATACAGAAAAGGAAAACAATAGAGTTAAGAACAAACCTTGCTATGCCGGTTCATGTTCCAACAAAGGCCCTGGTCCTGATTACCAAACCACACATGAAGAATCGGTGTTTGTTACAAGAGTGTGCTTCAACCAAAGCCCTGTGCTGATTTGAGAGTTCTACTCTGTGCTCTCAAGCTGACGAGTTGCTATGACGGGGTGATGCCAACAGAATGTTCTTCACAGAGGTGGCTGTAGTAGGCTCGTGGACCTCACTTCAAGCAATGCTGTGATCCTGCAGTTAACCCATCTGCCCTTCTGTACAAACAAACCTTCACTTCTGCCTCTCTCTCTCTCTCTCTCTCCGTCTCTCTTGTACTGCCGTTTCAGTTTCGTCACGCTGGGACACGGCTGAATTGCACAGTTCAACTCAAATGGGGGTGCCTTTCAACAAATTGCTATTAGTATGCCCAATATGTGTGTGTAAATTGGGAGCATGAAAGGCCTCTTGTGACCATTACAGTGTAATCAGAAATACCAATAATGACTCCGCTACAGCTTGCATAGAGACATTTGTTCAGGAGCAACATGCCGATTATGTCGAACTGCCCTAGGCCAGGCTACCCTTAGGGCCAGACTCGCACACATCCACATTACACCCCTAGCCTCTCAACAAGGCATATAGAGTCTAAAGGCAGGTATCCCCAGATCATATGATGCGACATGTGTTGCATGTATATAAGGGGTCATACACCTGGCAAACAAACCTATTTGTGAAGATCAAGGTATTTTAACCCTTAGTTGAGCACAGTGTCTTCCAGCAACAATACTGGAACAAAACATTCGCATTTTTTTCCGCCGCTTTTATTTTGTTTTGGTTTATCCACTACCCCATGTAAACACGGAATGCAAGACATTTCAACTGCAGGATCAAAAGCTTAGCGGACCCACGGATGTCCAAATGGAGATCTGCTTTACGTAGCATGAAAGACGCATGAGGTTGGGTGAGGCTGTTAGGGTTGTGTCAAATATACCCAAATACATCGGCTGGAAATGATGTCACTGTGATTCTGCACAAAGTGCAATACAAAACTAAATTAACTAAATTACTAAGCATGCACCCGACAATTGTCTTTTGTATATTTTTCATTAAGGACAAATATGCGTAAAAAACAAAAACGAAAAAGATAGGAGTACCGGTAACCTCTGAATACAAACTGAGAAACCGAATAATACTACCTACAGGTATACAATTTTTCAACAGCTTGTCCAAAAGATCAGTCTGAGATAGGAATTACCTCTGAACACAAACTGAAAACAGACTATAAAGTCAACCAACAGATATTATTTTTCCAACAGCTTGTCAGCACACATTTTGATTAGACAGAAATATCAGAACACATTCAGTATTTTTTCTGAAAATCTGAAGTCTATATAATCAAATAATTTACATGGCAAGTTCAATTGCATGATGATTCTGCACACTCAGCCAGTAATTAGTTTGTTCTTTTTTTAGCTGCATTGTCTTGGAGACTTGCCGATTTGCATGCTGCCTGTCGGCCTACCACCAACAGCGCAAAGAACTACAACACAACAGTACCACCTGAGATTAACAAATAACAAAAAGGGGATAATTGCTGACAGATAAACGAAGTCAGACTAATTAATTGCCACTAATCTCACCCATTTTTTCAAGCTGGCTCCTAGTATTCAGCCATGTGCACAGAAATTCTTTACGCAGTGACTAAATGAGACTGCCTATTGAATAGCATAGATATTTATGTGTAGGCTGTTTTGACAACAGGTAATGTTGTCAATTTCCAGTATGTTGCTGCCTGCATTAGATCTACTAACAATGCGTGGCAGCTGCCAAGTATTTGACATATTTTCAATGTTTTGGGGGTTGATAATGAAAAGAAATCACCTACGACGTTTGTTCAATATAACTTTTCCATGAGTTCATCCTTTTCACACTTGCTCACTCTAAGGGATGCTGAAACTAAAAACTGAAGCAAAATATGCGAATGGACAAATTATCATGAAACCTTCATGGCTGCAAAGCTTTTACAGACATATTGCCTACATCAAAGACTGATTAGTGTTGGAAGCAAGATGTCAAAAAACTGCACATCACAATTTTGTGAATCAAGAAAAGTAGCAAATAGGTAAACAATTGAGGCTAATTCATTTGCACTACGTTGTAAGGTATTACCTTCAATGTAGAGATCATTAGCATCAGTGGTATGGAGTTACATAAACAAATCCTATGGATGATGATGGTAGTTTAAATGATACAAAAGTCAAGCACAGTTTACAGGCTTACAGAGGAATTGTGTAGTTTGGGATGCAGTGAAAGATTGAAAAAAGAATAAAATTATAATTATAAAGTACTGCTTGAAAAAAATGTACCAGTGTATGATAGGGAATTTCAACTTCATGGGAAGCTGATCGTCATGGGATACAGAGATAGCATACTTAGGAATGTTACTTGTGCGTTCACTTTATACCTGGGGTTAACTTGTTGAAGGGTGCCTGTAAAGACGTCCATTGATACTGGACAAAGCGCTGCACACTACAATGACAAGGTACCAGACAATGCAGCCCATTCACAAATACTTTGAAAATAATACAGGAAATCTGAATACAACTGTGTACGTTCTCAAACAGGACAAGTCCCCAGAAATCCGGTACTGCCAATCAAACAGGTACAAGTTCTGAGTTTCAAAAATATGTAAACTTGAAAAAGACTTGTTTTGGGCTCATTGAATTATGAAGCTGCGGTGTATCTGTATTTTCAATCACAGAATCACAGTCATAGGTGTACTGATTCATTGTCTCAGACTGGCCAGATAACTACCACATACCCGGTATGACTTTTCCTTTGCCAAGTTCAAGTACCCTATCACTGACATCTGTGTTGCCATAACCTCCAAGGTATCCACTTTCCACCACAGGACTAGGATTAGGTGTGACCCAACAGAACACTGCTTGATGCTGTACTAACTTTACTGAGCTGTGAAAATCCTCTGCATGATCTCTCTAAATTCAACATCTTTGTAGCAATATCACATCACCATGGCTACAAGTTTGGCCTGCCGAAACTGTGAGACTACAAAGCTACCTAGTATACCTGCCTAGAACACGAACTTAAATAATCAGACTCAACATACAAATATAACTCTTTGAATTTTATTTTAGGATACTTTTTCCTGCTGCAATTAAAGCATCCCACAAAGTTTGGCAAGCAGTAGCAAACAATGGACTCATTACGATGTTGGAAGTCGCTATCACACACTGTTAACTGTTGGAGTTCATTTAAGGAATAGGTTTGGGGTTAGGGTCAAGGTCAATAGTGTGATCCTGAAACACTGCAACAGAAAGACACCCTCAGTATGACACTTGGTAACTGCATACACTTCTGGGTCCACTGTTCCTCAGGTCTGCTGAAAAGCATTTTACAGAACAACCTGTTGATAGGTGACACAGCAAGATAGGTCGATAACTGATGAAACATTTCGATGAATTACAGTCTGAGAGAATTGACATATTTAATGGCATGAAATGATTATGCTGTTGCCTTTTGAATAAATAATCACTTGAATTACATATATTTACTGATATCCTTGATAATTAAATATCAATAAAGTGATGAATACTGCTGATGAAATTTCCTGCTTTCACTGATCTAAAACTGCCTTTTGAAATGAGAAAAAAATCATACTTTCCACAAAAGTTTAACTTTGTGAGTGTTGAAAGACAAACACATCACAGACACTGATTCTTCATTTTTTTTTCTCACTTAACCTGAACTGAAACCTTCAGATCATAACTCCTCAGGGTACAACTTTGAGGAAAGATCCATTACCAGTATGATGTAAGATAATCAGGGGAGTTTTGAGTCAGATTTCCTGTGTGTACAAACACAGTATTACTATTGAGCACAGCAGAGTTTTGTTCTTGAATCCCGTATCAGCCTATGTGTGTGTCTGTAAAAAAACACCACTGATCATGGTGGATAATGACGATTTTCAGGAACCTTGTACTAGTTCTGTGGTTCTATTTCATGCATCTACACTGTGAGTTGGATCACCCCTGTCCTGGATATTCTTTCAAACTAAAATCTGATCAGAGGGGAAAAATTCAACAGCATAAAGTTGTATTGAGAGTGCACAGATCAAATTTCATGCAAAAGGGGAAGTCCACTTTGAAATCACTTTGAGTTAATTTAATGTGATCTAGGGTGCTTGATTTCTCATTCTAAGTATTAACATACTATAAAGGCAAGTGGACTTAAAACAGTTTGTTTGTTCATACAAACATTGCAAACAGACACAATAATATGGCTTCTTAACTCCCATGATGCACCTGGAGTAGGAATTCCTGAAATTCTGTTTGACCAAATCTGTTGTCCTGTATCTGTCTCAATTGCTGTAAGAAACTGATTGCAAATATCACAGAGACCTTCCACAGAAAGCTTCAAGAATGTCAAGTCTTTCTCTAGTACCGCTCTTTGTGTTGGATAGAGTAAATGGAAAATGTCTTCCACATTGGTTCACATCCATGGAGAATATCCTCAGGGTTTATTCAACTACAAGTAGAGCTCCTAATGTACAGGCTTTTAAAAAGCGATTACCGTAGTTAGGGTAAATACACTCACTGCATGTGAAAAGAAATAATTTACCAACTCGGATAACTATACAGAAACTTCATTAATGAGATTACCTACAAATACAGTTACGAAAAACTTTTAATCTACAGAATAATTTCTCAGTCCTTTAGCTTGAGATTTGTGGTCAATCAATCTGATTAAAATCAGAAATTGGGATTGACTCATTTGCCTTGTCCTTGCAGGACAGCAGACGTATAAAAGGCACCCCAAAAGAAAAGAGTAGACCACAGAGCACATCTCTATATCTGATTTTAATCAGATAGTTGTCAACTATCATCAATATTACAGTTTCATACTCTGAACACAAATTTGTGATTGCTATTAAAGCTGACAACAATGAATACCAGGGCAAGAAATTTCAAAACATTCAAATTTGTCTAGTACCTATATGCTTTATCTGGGACTGTAAGCTTCAAAACATAGGTTTGAAATGGACATACAGATACTTGTTCATTGTCCAATGTATGAGACAACATGGTGGTATGTAAACCACAAATTAAACCGGTACAGATATGAAGTTGTAAAACCAGAGTTTCCTAACAGTTCGACAGTTTATAAATTTACAAAAGCAAACACCGAAGTACACTACCTTTTCTTCCAGCTGTCTCACCAGACCTCTGCTCCTTATTCCAACAACAGTAAGTTGTGGATCAGGAAAACCTACCGGACAGGGTTAGCAGGAATGGGAATGTTTATTATCGAAGCATCAAAGCAAAACCACCCAGCTTACTACCTTGAAAGGAAGTTGCCTTTTAATGTGTCATTGACAAACCACTTGGACCACTTAACTCAACCACTCTGCTCCCTGATTGGAAGCCATGACACATGGCCACCCTTGAAATTGGAGAAACGCCAGTCCATTTCCTCAAAAAACTGAAATTTAGACTTCAGAAATTTAATAAACAGTTGGATGAATCCTTCAATAAACTCCTGACAGTGAGAAAATAAACCGCTTTTACTTTCAGATAAACATGATGACAAAAACCTGAGATCACTTACCGATACTAGTTTTAGTCTTTGTGGTCAAGTTTCCGGTTAAGCTGCTATGCCTTGCAGAGAAATATGTTCGATCGTTAAAACTATGAATCCAATAGACTGCTGATTAGTTTGGGGGCTCTGCATACACATAATGCACTCTGAAGTGATGTGTGCAGTGTGTCTGTCTGGCATGATCCTTGCCCTGAGTTTAGGTCTCACTGGATGACATCATCACTTGACACTTTTTAAACAATCTCATCCAATTGAAGTTGTCAACAGATCTGCAGAATGTATTGTGCCAATAATTAGGCTGTCATTTGCTGCACTGCAAATATTTGTCCCAACTTAAGCGGCAAAACTAACATTGGATCAGAGCATTGACCTCTTTTTATTTTATTTTAGATCATGCAAAAACAAAACCCAACGGAGTGATAATATTTATGAAAATGGAGATATATTTTCAGACTGTCTGCCACAGTTTGAAATTTCATGGTTAAAACTGCACAAAAAAATGTTAATAAATTGAGACCGAGCCATTTACCTCCGACTAATTGACACTTTGAATACCGGCCGTGTTGTTTTTACCTTGTACTCTATGGTGACCCTGTTTCAATTTTACGGACGCTGGAAATCTTGAACAGTGGGAAATCAATTTGGACCGGTCACAGTGACAACTTTGGCCCTAATGAGCTGGAAGGATCTATATTTATGACAAAGTGGGTGCTTATATTTGTGGCCAAGTAATTATTTCAAATGCAACATATTTGGTGAGCTAAATTTCAATAGAGAGAAATTAATGTATGTTCCCAAAATATTCATATAATGAACATATATCACTCATGAATTTTACGTTTGTCTTACAAAGGACAAAAAAGTAAAATATTTGGTTGCCTACTCAACAACTATGACCACAGAAAAATAATTTTTATCTATAAAATACTAAATTAATAACAATCTTTATTCCATGGTATTTGTTAGTCTAAATTAGATTTCTCAGGATACTCTCTGCAAAGCAGCGCAGTGAGAAACAATTACAGTTACAAAGACTGCCACTTTCAACACCCAAAACGAGACCAACCACCGTTACTCTGCTGCGATTCCATAACCTTCATGTTTTCCCAAGCTCCTACTAGTGTTGTTGCAAGCGCCCGGTGGAAAAGGAGTAAACCGAGACAGACTACACAGAGCCCTCTGACCTGCGGTGCGACTCAATACCGCTGTGGCTCAGGGGCGACAACAAGAGGCCGCAGTGTGTGGAGCTTGTTCTCAAGATATACTATATCACTTTGGAGGATTTGGACATACCGATGAAAGCCTTATATTTTCAAGGGTGCTTTGAGAAGTGATTGAAAAAAAAATCTTGGTAGTTTTAAGTGTCTGCATTTTAGATAAGCGTGTTTTACAAAGACCACTGGCTTATAATTCAAGTAGACTTCCACCATCTTGTGATATACAAGAACATCAGTCTACAGAAAACCTCAGCTGAACATACCTACACTCATCTGATCTTGTACAGACTTTGCTGTACTGCGGTGATTCCACAGAATAGAATGAGGAAAACAAGTCATGCACAGCATCAGGGTGATGAATTCTCTGTAAACTGAATACACAGCTAGCCTGAAGCAACATTTGTGGAACACAGACCTACTTCAAGTCATGATCTCTGACTATAAACAGAGCCCTCAATCTACCGGTATTGCTTCTGAAGGGAAAGGTATTGTACCAAACATTTCAACAATGCAGCTGTTATCTACATTTTCATGATGATTTGGCACCTAGTATCAGCAATATAGATTGTGGTAACGAATAAGTACAAAGACTTCAGTAGAAATTTGAGTGAAAAGTACAAAATAAGAAAGTGTGACTAATTCTGACACCAAGCTAGCTATTCAAACTAAAAAGAACTCACTTTATATTACAATGTATTCTTTTCTCCATCTCTTACAGAAACCAACAGCAACACAGGGAGAAAAGCTCTTGATGCAGAAACTGAAACAATATTTAAACTTTCTTTGTGTATCCTTCACAGATAACCTGTTGAAGCAAAGAAAACGGAGCACACATCCACTCTCATTGACAAAGCCTATAAAAGGTGCATGGCTGAGTTGTGCATGGCTGAGTTGAGAACACTGGGAAATCTCTGACAGTGAGAGACTGGATTTGGTTTTCCTGGATATTGGGGATACCCATGGAACGATTTCTTCAAGGTTAATGATACGGAAAATGGTGACTTATCGGATCTAATTTCTACAAAGACTGGATTGCTGCACAGCAAAGAGATTGGCTATCTGGAAAGCTACTGAGTGAGTGAGTGAATGAATAAATAAATGAATGGACGCATGTCCGACAACACCAGAAGATTATCCCCAGAAGAGGGTGATTAGGGGACAATTACGCCAGTTATTCAGAGCCAAAATCTTTTACCAAGTCTGTGGCAAATGTTCCGACAGTTTCACACTCCGCTGATCACATCTCTCAGGGTCACACCCACAAATATTGTCCCAGCAAACACAGTTAATTGATAGACCCAACTTCTTTCTTGGCGCGATATTGATTCTAAAGAAAAACATGTAAAGATACACAGCAGGACATAATATGATTGTTGTCATCACAGAATAAAGGACATATTCTGGTGTTGACAGGCCCCTGGCAGGACACCACAAAACAAAGCTGATTTGGCACAATTTCTGCAAAAAGCAGAATCAGCCATTCAAAGGACACCGATTTCCTTTTTTTTTTGGAGTGTTTGACCCTCAAGGCCCGTCAAGTCTTGATCCTTACCGAAGTGCTTCTTAAGAAAATAATGATATCAAAGGCTTCATAATAGGAAGACAAAAACGACGGCTTTCTTGAAAACAGTCTCTAGTGTCGGTCAAATAATGGGATAAAGTGAAATGGATTCTTGTCGGCATTCAGGACTTATAGCCTTACGCACTGAACAAATGTTGCATATTCATGCAAAGGATTGTGGACGTGACTTAACACACTCCACTATTTTTCTGACTCTGTGTAAACTTGTTCGAATTGTTGCCTGTGTGGGCTTGGTTCTGTCGTCTGTCAGCTGGCTTGCACATTTAAGGAAACGCAAACAGTTGGAACATCAAAACAAATTGGGTTTTGATGGCTGTTTTCATCTGCTGTGTCAATGAAGAAGTTAAAACTATTTAGGAGCTGTTTGAGGGGGCTTTGTGAGGTCTGTTTGTCTATGAACTGTCTGTTGGATAGCTGTCCATGCAACTTCACAATAAAGGCAGTGTGAGGGGGTCTTGTGACTAAAATGTGTGTCTACAACAGACTTACGCAGTTCTATGACCTACACAGCTTTTTCCTTGTTGATTTAATTGGAGGGGAGGGCCAATCCGTCCATAGAATCAACCAAGAAGAGTTCTGAGGTCGTGAATTTACAGCTAATCATAAAGAAAGCCAAGGTTGCCCTTTTCAACCAATGCAATTTTGTGCTGTGGGTCTAAAAGCATAGCAGTAAAACTAGCATTGATCTTATTTGTGATGGTGACATATAGAATGCAACTGATGCATCAGGCCTGGCATGTACAGGTAGGTATGTCCTCAGAGTTATACTACTATCTGCAGTTTTTACTATTTCCAATTTTGGTGAGAGCAGCGACTTGACTTGAGAAAGTCTCCTGTACCTTCGTAAACCTCTTGCTTTGCACTTAATGCACACAGGTGGATTGCCCTTGTTAAGGTCAAAAGATAAGTATCTCATGAAAGATGGAAAGTAGTACACAGTGATGTCACACTGTACCAAATTCTAGTATGCAAATGACAGTTTGCAATTCTAGCACAGCAAACACTAATGAATATTCAAATGTGACATAACGATTATGTTCTCTGAAGGTGTTTGTGCATTACATTTTCGGTATCACTGTCACTTTCTCCAAAATTTGATAACACTGAGACAACAATTTATCAGGTTCTCTCTCCTAAAACAATAGATTGTTTGTGGTTTGCAATTTAACTGAAAAATATCCAAACTCTCTTCACAATTTCTTTAAAGGCAGAGCCTCCCTTTAAAAAGGGCACGAAGCTGTGGCAGCATTCATTGTGTAAGTGGACACCAAACAGGCAACACGGGGGCACACGCTTGAGAAAATGACATTTTTTAGTTTTTTCCGGCCGAAAAAAATGCAGACAGACTGCCAAGCGGTCAGCGCGAAGCTGCTGCCGATCAAACTCTGTGGTTATATTCAAATTCTAACACGGCTGGAAGATGATTTTTTAGGAAATTCGAGCGTTGGTGGTGGCAAATCAATGGCTGTTGGCGATTTGAACTGACTGTCAATCAAACGCTTGTATAAACTCTGTTTGCAGGATTAGCAAAAGGTGACAAAAGGTTGAGATCAGTTTGTGTAATTAATGTTATAGAAATCAAACATCGTACTGGCCATGTGTTTGACTAGAAGGAGAACTCCACTAATGCCAGAACCTGGGACTGAAAATTGTGGCTTTAAGATTTCAGGATAGGATGAGCCTACTTGCAGATAATGACAGATGACAACAGACTGTATAGACATGTGATGAGAATTACAAATACAAACACAAATTTTTAAGTAGACTACACGTCTGCCATGTTGGTGACCAAAACTCTGCAGCTGTTAAGTTAGAGGAAGGGGGTCGTCGGAACTGTGCTCAAAGGTTGCCAGGGACCCCGTACGATTGATGTAATCACTGTATCAAGGGTACGTTGGCCACTGATGAAAGTCAAAACATACCGGTATTTGTTAACAACGAATATCTTAAAATTGCAATGTTGCAGCTCTCTTGACATCATGCATTTAGATATACATAAAATCCATTGTTTGTAAACATGAAAGTCACACACGCGCAGTTCTGACGACACCATCCCTTTAAGAATAAATTGATCAATGAAGATACAAAATCATGGCATACAGAAGCATCTTATGGCTAAAATACCCTTTTTTCAGAGAACATGCACTCACTTATCTTGCTCTGCACCTACAGAAGTCAGCTCCCACCAGTACAAATAAACAAATACATATGGATAGAGCAAATCTGTTTTCTGATTAGTGTTTATGTAATTCCATGCAAAAATTTCTAAATATAACCCGGGAAAAAATGAATGGAATGAGTGGCTTGTGTAACAATTGTCTGGCTCCTGTCATATTGCGTCTGTGATATTCAAAGGTCACACAATAAACGCAGCACTCATTTTTGCATGCCATCAAAAGGAAGAAATGAATAAAATTCACAAAAATTACCGCACTTTTCAGGGTGATTTTCTTCTTTACATCTCCTACAATGAAGGCACATTTGTATAGCATTGGCATTGAACCATTTCACTGCTATCTTATGGTTTGAGCCGATGAAGTTTTCAGGGGTATAGATAGAACAGAACATTGGAAAATAAGGGTGTCAGGCATGCATTCAATTAATTGCAGACAGCTGAGGTGTCAGTCATTCTTTCTCGAACTATCCCTGCATAAAATTGGTGACATAAGTGAGGACACCAAGACTTACAGCTTCTGAGCATGCTCTGACTCAGTGGAGTAAACTGCAGAACAAACATGCTGATCTAGAAACAGGCTGTAATTAGTGTATATTGGTTTTTTTCCCTTTATCCCTTCCATAATAATGGCCAAGCTTTCAGGTTTACTGTGAATTACAATTATTGCTTGTTGTAATTGCTCATGAGTGCAATTTCTTTTTGCCTTTGTGATTATATTAACACTATTGAGAGGGGTTAGTGTAAAATCACCAAATTTAAAATTTCAGAACAACTGTACTCTAAGGTGAGTCATTTACTCAGGTGATCCACATTTATGATGAACTTGGATATATATATGATCCATCATGAGACATCCAAGATCTTTGAATTAATCTTTCTCCCCTGCTTTCTGTACACAGGTCCCCACTCATCACTGAAACCATGGACTTTGGCCAAAACCATGGTTATGAAAGTGTTGAGGTACCATGCCTGAAAGTACTTGGACTCTTGATATTCCACATCTGCTCATTCATTTTTTATTATTATTTGCCATATATTGACGAGCCCTGAATTACATGGTTGGAGGAATCTTACATGTCTTGCATAGCAAAGCCAGACCTTCCTGATATGGCAAGTTGGCTGAGAAGGGCTACACAGTTTTGAGTAGACAGAAACAGCGACGCAATAAGTAGCCAATATGGAGCTTAGAGAAAGTATAAGATGTTAAATTGATACAAAACTTTGCGTGGCCATTCATTGTACAACAAGGTCACAATCAGAGTCTGTGCCAAGATTAAAGTAAATGATCTGGGAACCTGGGTCCCTCTTTTGTTGTCCCCTGATATGACTGCATTGATATGTGGAGGGGAATGCTCATGGTCACACGATTGGGAAACTCCAGTAAAATTTACTGGATATCACCCTCAACAAGAATATTGATTATGATACTGACTTTGGAATTGCAAAAATTGCATGTCAAATATTTACAAAGACTCAAAAGTTTGCAAGGCAAAGATTTCATCTAAAAAAATCCACTTTCATTAAACCCTCTCAATATTTTGACTTGCAAAATTCAAACAATATCATAGCCATGGACTTACCTGAGAAGGACAGCAAGGGCCTGACTTCAACAAAATGTTGAAAGACATGCAGAATATTCTTGGCAGCATTTGAAGACTATCACCACAGGGGACTTTGATGAATAGATATCTTACTGTTTGAAGCGTCAGAAAGCAATGTAAATGTTTACGTTGTCTATGTAGAGTTCGTGTTGTCTCTGGGTCACTGCCTTATGAACATAACAATGGGCACTGCGTAAAAGAAAACAGTGTGAATGTAAACGTGGTAAACGGTATATGAAGCATCCTCTGTATATTTACACTGCGAATACTTGAAATTTCCGATTCATCTGGATCAGTGTTATCAACTGACGTATGAATTCAAATGTGGGTGCAATGTTGTCTAGGTAAAATGTTACCATGGAGACAAGCATCATCCGTGAGGGTCAGGGCAATTGGAGAACTGATTATTGATAAACCATGAAATCTGGGAAAAACTCCTCATCTTTGGGTGAATGGCAGGAGATTTGCAGCAAATCAGAATGCATTTTGTATCAGCAGTCAGTGTGAAACAATTTTAAACATGTGTTCAACTTTACCAAAGTTTGTTCAAAGGTAATCACCAACATCCAGTGTGTAGTGTCACCATCATTATTGTCATCATTATAATCATCTTCATCGTGGTATTGATCATCATTATCAACTGTATAATTCTCATATTCACTCATAATCCACCACCACCACCACCACCATCATCATCATCATCATCATCATCATTTTCAAATTCACTCATAATCCACCAACTACATCATCATTACCATCATCACTGACCAAAAACATGTATCATAGCAACAATTTCCCACTGCACACGCCTATCCCAATGCTACACACAGTAGGTGTGACCATAATGGCTTTCTTCAAGTATATTTTGAAGACCTTCCGCTTCTTGTAAACAGTCTTCATCATTTGTTTACACCAATATCCTTCTTATATAAACAGTAATCAGCGGCCACTTAAGCAGCAGGAAGTGAACCCACTTGAGCTGAGATACACTAGATAAAGTAAATAATGTACACCCTGTCTCTATGGAAACAGCCAGAAAGAGATGAAAACAATCCACTCTTTATCATTCAGACGGAAACAAAAGGATGTGAGCTCTATTAACAATACTTAATCATCTTAAAGGTTGGTCTCATATTTCTGCAGTTGCTATGAGATTGGTATAAAATCAACAAGTTCATTAGGAAGCTTCCTCACTGCTCAGAACAGAACAGCCAGTCCCTAGTCTCCAGAAAAACAAATTTTTGAACTACTTGGTTTAAAATCCTATGATTTTGTCTTATACTAGATAACTGTCCATGTGAAGAAAAGGATTTTAAATTACAATTGTTATTTTCTATTCCATCATCTCCTGGCTATCATAATATACAGTAGAATTTCTTCCTCACAGGCTCTCACAGACTCTCTCACAGGCTTACATATCTACATGTATGAGCTTTTTACTTCTGCCAGTGAAGACTATCAAAGAGTATGAGATGCAGGTCAATCACCTCTGCAGTGAATGACATGATGGCTAAAGTGCATTAACTTTGAAACAGATTGTCTTCTGGTAGAGTGGTCACAGTTACGAATTCCTTGTATCAAATTGGATGACTTTATACCCTGCCGAGCAGATTACAGGAGAGAATTCTTTTAATATGAAACAAATCATCAAATACTCGGCCGTTTCACCTTACGTTTCAAAGGGTTTATCGATGGAAAGAGATCAAGTTACTGAAGTATACTTATTTTTGAGGGCTCACCTTACATTAAAAATACACATATGAGTAGGTTTGCAACTATGTATGCATAAATACAAAATAAGTATAGCTGTGCAATAAATACACTTTTGCTTATGGCAAAAAGTACAACAATTTCAAATCATCTCCGAGTGTCAGATTTTAAAGATGAGTGAGACAGGTTCTCCTGTCGACTGATTCGCGTCATAAAGGTTACAACTGATCATGAAATGTCATATAACATTTCTTGCAGTGGCATCTGAAGTCATGCTCTTCTGACTTTTCAATTGCATTCAAGAGTGGCTATCCATTTGAAAATCCAGAGTGCGAAGCTATCCAGATGCTAACATATTCTAGTACATTCTCTGCAACCTGTGTTGAATGTTTAGGATTGATTATCCATTTTGGTAATTTTAGGCTTCTAAAGAGTGCTGGAAAATAAATGCTTGGTTTTACACTATACCTCTGACACTGCAGATGAGTTTAATTGCGTTCATCAAAATGAGTTTTTGTGCAAAAAATAAACTGTGTTGATTATTCTGTCCTACAATAGCCATAGATTAATCAAAATGTACATGATTAAACATTATTATTCTAGGGGCATTTATTGCTTTTCATCTGCACAAACTCATTCAAAAATGTTTTAGTCCTATTTATCATTCACTTACATCGCATTTAGAAAACATACTGCCTTTTCAGGCCATGGTTGAACAGTTGGAACTGCCCTCAGAGAATATAGGTAGAAACTCTCGTATGTGCACCCCATTTCACTATATTGTAGTACGGTAGTCCAGAGTACCATGCCAAGCTATGAGAATGAATCTAAAATGCACAGCACTTAGCCAAACGCCATGCTTAGATCGACATGATCAGCCGAGCCAAACAAAGTCTTAAGAGAATATGAAGTAACACATGTACTTGATTCAACTCTTTAATGACACTATCTAGTGAACCTGTCAACCTTGGCACAGAATCAAAAATTTCTACATATATCAGATGACAAGTTTTTATTAGAAATATGACTAACTTTGTAAACTTAATGACAGTGTTTGATAGAATTTATGGTAGACATGCTTCTTGAATGTGTACAACAGCTAGTTAGGCAACAATAATACATAAGTAAAACTTCCGAAACGTTTATGGTTCCAGGAAAGACAAATGAATAAAAAGATATTGATTCATTAGCTGTTGTGTGACACACGGAGTAGAGGTTAGAAAACAGTAATAATCATTTACATATGTCTGACTTTACTTACCATTTATTTGCTGTATAGCTTCTATTTTCAATAACAGTGCACTCTTAAAATCAGTGACTTTCTCTGGTCACAAGCTTGTATGAGCAGTGCAAGGCAGCTGTTGACAGTCAACACACAGAGGCCAGAAGTCTTCGATCATCAAGCCAGCAAAGCTTACCAGGCTGAAATTTCAGGAACAAACATGACATCCACATTTTCAACCAGTAAAAACTACCTATGACTGTACTTATGGTTAAGAAATGAGGAAATCATGCAAATCTAACTGTGCCTACTTTACCCAGCTCTGTCTCTGACGACTGCAAGTTGCAAACCTGAATCAAAGCACGTACGGTTCCACACGGATTTCAAATATGTTTAATCTATGCTTGGAATCACATAATCAACAGCTGCAAAACAACACCAGTTCCCTGCCAATCAATGTCCAGTGCTGTTTGTAATAATGGGACAGTTAATTACTTTACATTAATTAAATTTACATAAACTAATTGCCCTCTGATTGACTCATGACTCATTGTGGCTGGACAGACTGGGTTGCCAAGTATATGTACTTAACAAACAGAATTTCCTGACAGACTAAAACCTGAAAGGGTACCAAACCTGTTGACACCTTAACCACAGCTCTATAGTCGCTCTGACCACAGTTATAGTATACATAAAAAACTCATCTACATTTGATTTGGAAAAAAAGTGGAACTGTGGAAAATGTCTAACAGTGATGGCAAAAGTGCTTTAAATTTTACAACACTGTTCATGATTCAGTTTAACCAGAATTTATAAATAGGTCCAAGGAAATTTCTCTGGACACATGGGACTAGTTACAGCATGTACACAATTTTATGGAAAGGGGAGATGGATGAGTTTGTAGCTGTGCATTTTGGTTGATTGCATTTTGTCAAAATCTCTGTTTTACACTATACAACAAAACTTGATGTTCTTTGGAAGGGCTATAGGTTGAATTGGCACAAAGACACTGAAGTTTGTGGGGCATTTTTATTGCATCCCGACATCCCCATAATTTTGATAAAGTTCAAGATAACTATTAAATCCACACTATTGATAGGCATTGAAGAAATAACTTTCAAAATGAAATTAAAACAGAGCAAGATAATCTGACCTCCAAGGTCATCAAAACTTCCAATGGACAATATTACCCTTGGGATGTAGGGATGAAAATGTAGCTTTACTTTTTTCACAAGAAAATGTCTGCAAAGTACCGGTATGCTAAACCATGATTTGTAAATCACCTGCCTCTCTCACTGTAATTATTTCTCTTCCACTCCTCGCCTATTGATGTTCATTCTGTCTGTGGGAACCCAAACTGAGTTTGTTTTTTAATTCTACCTCTCCATGAAAGGTATATTTTGTTACCTGAAACCTGAAAGGCAATAATATTAAGCATTGTCAACACAGCCATGAGATCTATTAAAGTACACTTTTGGTGCCTTGCCAAAACTAATGGGATTGTACAAGTCCATTGTTGAAGGGATTCGGTTTTGCTACAACAAAGGTAATCTAATTTTACGGTAAACACAGGTAAATTAGCGGTCATTCAGAAATCTCTGATGCAAGGTCACAAATGAATGACTAAAAGTTACACAATTGCATCATGAAAAGTACTGGATGAGTAAAACGGCAACTCAAGGGCCAACTATCAATCAGTCAATTGTTCTGTCAAGTGGTGAGGGCTGAGGTGAGCCCTCTGGTGTTGACCTCTGACACCTGGTCAATAACTTCTTGACAAGGGTCTTTTTGTGGTGATTTTAATCACCAGGCAATACACTCTGTGATTTATGCACAAGTTTTAGATGCAATATCAATCTTCATCTGCAAAATTTTCTCAGTTTCCTTTACTTCTAAAATGTCAACAATTTTATCTGTCCTTCATTAAAGGGAGGCAGTCGTCGGAACTGCACGTGTGTGACTTTTTGTTTACAAACGAAGTATTTCATGCATGATATCTAGATGCATCAAGGCAACATAGGTGCAACATTTAAATTTTACGATATTCATTGTTAACAAAAAATGTTTTAACTTTCATCAATCGCCCATGTATCCTAGATACAGTGTTTATATTGGTCATAGGGGTCCCTGGCAACCTTTGAGCAGAGTTCGACAACTGCCTCCCTTAATAGAGACAAATACACTTGCTTACAGGGAAGAGGGTGGGCAATTTTATGTTATAAAATGGAATATTAAGATTGATTCTGCATAGAACTAATGGAGATGTATGATGTTGTGAATTAGAAGTAACCAAATCATTCTTGATACTGATTTGCTATATCTAGAAATTAAGTTTCTGATTTCTTTATTCTATTCTGTCCTGTAAGAATGCCTTGATGATCACTTAGAATATTTCAAGATGTAAAACAATTTGACCCACTTACAAAATAGCTTCAATTCTCTTTCCTGAAACTTTAATCTGCAACCACTATTAAGATTTACGTTTTCCAACTCAAACTGCACAAAGTACTTTTTTCTTTACCCAAAGTTTGCTTGGGGACTATATTCAAAAAAACAATATTGAGCAAACCATGTTTGTTCATTTGCTATTAAAACCCTTTGAGCGCCAAATCTATTTTTGTCCCCTTTATAAAATAAACACCAGTCAATTTTTCTAAGACTTTTGCCCAAATTTTGAAAAAAATGTAGCCAATGAAATGTGATGACCAGATGGTCCAAAATTATCAAAAAATTAAAGAAAAATTCATAAAAATTGGTAAAATTTTGCACTAAAATTTTGGCGGGAGAAAATTACAGCACTCAAAGGGTTAAATATCATGCAATGTGAGCACAATCAGTAGCTGAGTTTGGGAATTCCAAAAACCTGTCATTTTAGCACCTATTTTTATTACTGCAGCTGCTCGTGGTGGGATACATGAGCTGTGATAGTTTCATGGCATGACTGCGATCACAACATACAAATTTAGCCATTTGGAAATCTACTTCTGAATGTCTCATAAAAAATTCTGACAAATTTTTGATTTTTGCATATTCATAATGATTGTGATGTCATAAGCAATAGCCCTATGGATGAATACATTTTTGCTGATAATGTATATCTAAATTACATCGTCAGGTACACATTCTATAAAATTTTTAAATTTGGTGATCTTGTGTTTTGAAAACTTCTTAAATTACCAGACTGAATTGATCATAATTATTGGCACAATGTTTTCTCTTCCTATAGTATGCCTATAGTACTATTGGCTCTTGAAAATACTGTTATGTTGACAATATTAACATTTCCAGTGGCATATTTTGCAAAGTTTTCTCAGAATAATAAATTCTTTTCATCTTTAAATACTGGAAATTGAATTACACGTAAATGGTTTAAGAGAAAACGATTTATATATTTTGCAATTTGAAAAAGTTACAACCCTAGACCTAAGCTCAAAAATAAACAACCAGTATGCTTTGGACACAAACAATCATTGAATCAATGCGGCATCCTGTCTTCTGCTCCAAGAAATAGCCCGCGTCCCGCATCTAGGGGCGACCTTACCTGTCGGCTTCCAACTCAAACAAACTCGCATTATATACTGTTCTTGTTTGAAACTGGTGCACCAAACTTTCTCTCACAATAACGGACAAACGATGAAAGGGGGCGCGACGGAAGTACACAACAAAGGTGATATGACCTAAAGCAAACAGAGTTGACCCCCAGTCGTTGAAAAAGAATATCGTCTGGCCCGCCAAGAACCTGCATCACGCGCTGAAAATACACACATTGCACGTTGTTGGCATTCAGGGAAAGCCTTTCCTGAATCCTGACAGTAACGCAACTCCGCGAATAATGACAGTCAAAGTACAGTCACACATCTAAAAGAGAGGAGATTCAAAGAGAATATTGATTCCAGCATGATTCCAGTGACCGTATGTGTGAACAAATATCGCGACTCTTTGGGAGGGAGATGGTACAGATTATTATTTACATCCATTCAGTGCGCAGCATTTAAACGAAGACTGAAATTGAGATCTTGCTGGACTTTCCGGTGGCAAAATTTTAGACTTTTAGCAAAATTTTAAGGAACTTACCTTGCATAAAAAAGTGTTGAGTCAACAACGCATTTACTGTTACAACTTCACGACTGAACGACCACAGACAATACTACAGCGCGTGCAATCAGCCTCCAGTCAGCATGTCAGCAATCGTCTCACTGTGAAGCGCCACTCAAGTGGATGAATAAAAACAATAGTATTTCCGGTCACAAACTTCCGGCGCTAATAAAAAGGGGGCAAAGGGGATCGGGCTCCAGTGCAGTGGTCAGGTGTATTGTTGCTGTTTTTCACTGCAACCTCTATTCATGTTCGGGAAGCACACCAATTTTAAGTGCTAGATAGAGATATTTCACTTTCATTACGTGGCTGTCATCTATTGCACCTGTGCACCTGAGCGGCCCAAAGAGTGATTTGCAGAAGCATAAGCTTAAACTCTTGGAAAATATTCTTCCAGAATATGTGAAAGAAGAGAGAGGTTCAGAAAAAAGCAAATGTACTGATATCCTTGTTGGTACATTGCATAAAAATACGCGATTTCTGGTGGTCGTAAACATTGAAAGCGTGCCGCTGACAAAGAAGGCAGAGACGAATGCTTCATTATTTTTTTATGAAATGTGGCAGGCAAACAAGTCAAAAATCTTACATTTTATAAGGGCAAATAAAACGTGATTCAAGTAGCCCAACTTACCCTATTTAAAACCCTCCGACCCTTAACTTTTCGGAATTTGAAATTCACGCATAATTATTCCAGATTTTGACGTTTTTCGGTGGGTTGCACACCACGAAAAATAAAACAAACTAACAAAAGTTCCCGATAACCTTTTATCAAGTATTCTTAAGGTAGTATGCGCCTCGAAAGTAAAAAACTTAAACTTCCGCTCAAATTTTCCTTAAAAAATCTTTCAACTATTCACTTTCCAAACCGAGAATAAAAATCGGGGTCACGGTGCAAATTTTGGTACTAGAGAAACAAATTACCCAAGCTTTACCGATATTTTAAAATTCAGCTCGGAGCTTACTGGAATGTAGGCTAGGCAGGCCTACTAGTATGTTGTAATTTTCCTTCGATACTGATCTCTTGAAAAAATCTAGACTACACGTGACTTGCACTTTAGGGCAAAAAACTTGTCGAGTCTGCATTTTTCTGGTAGGTTTTACTAATATTTGATGTCGGAGCGGTTTTTCATTGTGTCTCCCAATAAACCATAGTGACATTATGTTTTACACACTCAGCAGCACGACTAATCCTCCTTGGTTTTTGTGAAAGTTTCAGGAAAATGACGATATTATTACACGGTGCTATTTTTTAATATTTTTTGCAGCCAAGTCGATTGCCCAATCATACTACAAGAGCAAGACATAAATCATAAAATTTTTGATGCACTATGACGACTTTCTCCTGTATGGTAAGATAAGATTATTTGACGTCAGCTTTTGGCTACGACCGTGGACGGGATTGGGCCCGGGGCTTACGTATACATCACGAGGAGCACAAGTCGCAACGTTCAAATTTTCTGTGCATATCACTTCATATTGTTTGCAACAGGAACGTGGATATTTATTTTTACCTAGATAACTCCATATTTATTTCATTGACACAAAGACAACAAACCGACACTAACGGGTAGGTGCCACAGAGAGCGAGCTCGAGACACAAGAAAGGCGCTAAAGCGAGCGCGCCATCTAGCGGCAGATAATTCGCACGCCTTTTGTTTTTTTATTATAAGAAGTTAGAAACTTTGTCTTTGTCGTCTGTCACGCACAAGTACCGTGCTCTCTTTTCCGTTCACTTGAATAAAAGGAAGGTAATACAGTTGACATTGTGAAAACTGCTTAATTCCTTTATAAACATGACAAGTTTCAGAACAAGAATATTTTAATTGCCTTTTGGACCATTTCCAGCACTTTGGAAGTTTGGGTCACATATTTCTCTCTTTAACAAAAATACACCCCTATTTCTGTGGGACGCCTACTCTACACAAAAAGCAAACAAATCGTTTATGTTGCAAACTAAGATAAATTAAAACAAAAAGGACAGAAGTAAGATTTGGAAAAGTTATATAGACTGTGTAATTTGAAATATACACTCAAGAAAGTTGAGTCTTTTCTCCCCAGTGGTGCAAGAAAGGCACTGTTATAATACTGTAAATATTTTCTTTTCTAGGATCTATGTTGTTTTGCAAGATGTAGAGCTAGGTTTTTTAGGTCTTATAGTGATAGTCCCTGCATGATTTGGTCAATCTCTGACAACTACAACAATAATAATTGTAATAGTCATCTGAGGTCTAATGAATTCTCATGTGTCTTTTCAGGTTACCAGACTGAGAGAAGACTTTCTTACATCCTGGAAAATCACATCTGTACGGTTTCTCTCCTGTGTGAACACGAACGTGCTTGCGTAGCGTCGAGGGATCGCTGAAACTCATCTGGCAATGGGCGCACTTGTATGGCCTCTCACCGGTGTGGATACGGAGATGTGTCTTCAGTGAAGAGTTCTGAGTGAAACTCTTCCCACAGGTTTTGCAGTGAAACTGCTTGTTGTCCTGGTGGGTCCTGGTGTGGGTTACGAGGTTGCCTTTCTGGGCGAATCCTCGACTGCAGACATTGCAGACAAACGGTTTCTCACCAGTGTGTATTCTGAGGTGATTTGTCAAAGTGCTGGCACGAGTAAAGCGACAATGGCAGTGGGCACATTCGCACTTGGGAGACTTTGGCTCTTTTCCATCTGTTTTGAATCTGTATTTCTCAGCCAGTCGCCATGAAGATGACTGGAGGGTCTTCACTTTCTTGATGGCGTGTTGAACCATTTCAGGTTTCCCGTGTGATAAGGGATGGGAAGAGCTGAATGCTTCCCTTTTTGGAGTGGAAGGAGCTTCCAAGGCAACGGTGTCTGAAAGTACTTGATCCACTGTCTCAGATTCACGGCTGTAACTATGGCTACTGCTGTTGATCCTGGTAACCGTGGATTCGGAGTTGAAAGTGAGTTCATCAACACCACTGAATCTTGCTCCTGAGGGCGCTTGTGAAAAGTCCGACTTTGTCGTTTGCTCCAGTAGAGAGATAAGGTCTTTGGTATCAGTTGTGGACGATTCAGCTTGAACATGTGTGGCAGGTGGTGGAGTGATGTCAGCCATCAGTACCTGCTTTTCAGCTGAAGGTACGGATGGTGTGCTATAGAACTGATAGGTTGGAGCCATTGACTCTGGCATGATGAAGAAGTTGAAGTTCAAGGTGTAGGCAGAGCCAGACTGGCGTCGATCAGTGTGATTTTTGTCTCCGTCAATCCCGTCGACGAAAGTTTGGTAGCTGAGATGAGATGACGTAAAATGGTTTTCTTTTAATGTATGTTGACGTTGGGAGAAAACGTCTTCATCAGATGAAAGAGACGCTGAGTACCTTTGGCAGCAGACACAAGGCGAATCTACACCGTTGGACAACTCTAGAAGTGCCGAAGCTACAAGCTCCCGTTCGGAATCTGCAACGCTAAAGGACAAAAATGGAGCCTTGTGAATGACTATTTGTTTCAAAATTTTTAACTGTTTGCCTAGACGGATGAAATCGCATACCAACATCTTACTGACTTGGCGGTGATAATTATATTATAAATCGGGGAGGTGGGGAAGCACGGAGGTACAATCGCTAGTATCTCCATGATTATTGCCATCGGTATCTTTTCATCGGCACATAAATCTAGCTCCCAATTGGAGGCGTTTTGTGACGGGGAAAAACAAAGCTTGTAGTAGTCCCATTCTTTGACAAGAAGAATTTTACTACGTTACTTTTAATTGTAAACAAATGTTTATCAGGAAGATGAACCGATCCATTTACGTCAAGTACAGCGTGCTGGAAATGGTACAGGGAACTAATGGGTATCGGAACAAGCCCGTTTCTTCGAAATTGCAGAAAAACAAAACAAAATTTATAAATTGCGTCTCATTTATCGTTTTGAAGTAGTAATCTTACTATTTGTGTTTTGACATTGATATAAAAACTCGCAGCGATTGTTTTGATCTTGTATGATGGCTTTGAGTCTTCTTTTCATCAGTGTCTTCTTTTTCAGCCGAAGTTGTTTGAGCAATCTTAGGGTTATTTGTGAAATCCGCCAAGAATTTATCGTATCGATTGACGAGACGCGTGGCTTTGACCCCCGCGCTTTTCAAGTACTTTTCGAAGGTGAAACTTATTGGTGTCTGAAAATAAACGTGACTCAGCAGCAATCTGTGCTCGCCGATGACGGGTCTGTGATAATTTTTTTCCAATGGTTCTACCATTGGTTGTACCATTGAGGAACTAGACCCGACACTATATATAATCACAGACGGATCTGTGATAATATGATGATCGATCACTGTGACGTAAGTAGTAGAGTAAACGTGGACAACTGGGATGAAGTAAGAATTTTACACCCATTTTATTCATTTATCTACATGAAGCGAAGGAAAAATTAACCATCCATGTAACTAAAGTATGACCCTGACCTATATATGAACTCACGCATGCGCAACAGGGGTTTGACGCAGCAGTGCATTGTCCTGAACTAAGCGGGCCTGCTGAGCATGTTTATACATGTACGGGAAATTCCGTGTGAGTCATCACCATCAAACTAGCCTATATAAAGGACCTGTGTGTCAGTCCGACCGCCGGTCGCGGAGTCTAGCTGATGTTGAACACGAAGTTCCTATCGGGGCGAACTTGTTCACCCGATAGATAAAATTTTAGTAATTTCCTCTGAACTTAAAATGTGACGGAAGACCATTACTTCAAATAATATGAGACGTTTCAGATGAATGGTACTGATATCTAAAGTGTTCACTCTTTTATCTCTACGTACAAATGTAGTTCCTAAGTCGTTCTCTATTCTATTCCCACCAACAAAACATTCAATACTCATTTCCCCTCCCCGATCTTTATCAATACTTATGATAATATCACAAGTTGTTCTGTTATCTGTTTTCATAGCATAATATCCAACCAAATCGTCAAATTCATCTCCCGTAGCTAACTTTACACATCTAATGAGAACTGTACCATGTTGAAGTATTTTCATATTATCAGTCATCTGTTGATTTACTGTCTGTAAAGTGAGAACAGCTGCCTCATCACCGACACTTTTAAGACCCAGTTTCTTTAAAGTTGTGTCCCAAAATAATCTTACTGGAACTCCGCTAGCTGTATACGAGCAATAATTCTCCCCCCTCGTTTATCCACCTTCTTAGTGTATTATCTGCCTTCATTATTGTATTAAGAGGACTAATTTTAAGATGAATTGGTATACCAAGAAGTGCAATGTATGGATTTGTAGGAGTAAGCCAACTACGAAAATCTAACAATTTATATTTGTTTACATTGCTATCAAAATAAATCACATTCGGAGTTCCTGGTGGTTCAGCAACACCTCCTGCAATTTCACTATCCAATATATCTAAGATGTTACGCGGCACATTATAAGGCATGAATTTCTGACTAGCCGAATCCCATGTCAGAGCAAAAGGAGTAGAATCATTCGAAGCCTTTGTGGCGTCAATTACAGTTTCATCAATGTCTTTAAGTTCGGAAAATTCTACAGCATGCTCGTGGGGTGGCGCCGCGGCATTGGCTAAAACGAAATATTTTTCGCGGTCCTTGTAACGAAGGACGTAATCCTTATTATGATTAGCAGCCATCTTAGTATTATTGTTAACTTTAACATCACTCAGATCTTCAAGCTCAAGATTTTGCATACGAATTGTACCTAGACCGAAGCCACTTGGATCAGACATACTCCGTAGGGACCTATATACAGTGAAAATTAAATAATACCTTGTAATATACAATACACAGTCATGGCTTCAGCTATAGGAATGACAGTTCTCGGTGCTGTATTAAATGCAACGGCATTCACAGGAGGAAATATTATCGGACAAAAGCTTTCGGGAATGGTGACGCTCTTATTGAAGAGAAGGTCCGACATGATAAAGCATTAGAAAAATTTGAACATGATCGCAACGTCTGGTCAGAAAAAAAAGATTACTACAGGCTGACTGGGAAAGAGAAAATCAAGCAAAGGACGCACATGCTGCGGCAGAATTAAGAGATACAGATGCAGAAATCCTGGAAGAAGCAGAAGCGGTGCAAAGCAACTCTACGTCAGACCGTTCCGAAGGGGCAGTTCAATTCTCAGATTATTATCAACCCAGTCCTGAGCAAAAGAAATATGAGATGATCTATATTGCTGGAGGATTGGTCGTGGGATGGTTTATCTTCCGATAGGGTTACACCGGTAGGGGGCTCCTTCGGAACGACTACAGCAATTCAATACAAAAGCTAATTGGCCAGTTATTGAAATCGATCATGTTCCCATCCTGATCTGTTATCCAGATACGCATTGAATTCATGTAATCTCCCCCTTTTCTCAATGGCATAGAAATTGCTCCGTTTTTAAAATCGTAAGTAACCTTTTCACTTATTTCTCTCGTATCCCGGATGGGAAGTATTTGTAAACAGTTCGATACTTTCCCCTGTATGTATCCTCCGGAGGCACCCGAACCAAATGAAACATAATTTCCAGTAACATCGACTACATCTGAATGAACTATATATTTAGTGACTGTTAAGAATCCACTTTCTTCGGACTCATAGTACTTTTTATAACTGGGTTGTCCTCAGGTTTATCTGAAAAACCAACTACGTTGGCAAGCTACCTGTAGCATTGAAATAAACTTTAACATCTTTAGCCAAAGTTAGAAGAACGTGGTTTGTCGGCAGATGTTTTTCAAAATTAATTTTTTGCTTCAACCCGATTGCTTTGTTTAACGTATCGATATTGTAGTTACCTGGACGTATTGATTTAGTCTTCTTTGGTTGGTCACCTTCTTGATATTTTATTACATTATTCGTCGATGTTATGTTATGCCATGAATTATATAGTCCGCACTCTAGCAGTCTATCTTCGTAAACTGTGTCGTGTCAATGCAAGGGTAAAAATTAACAGTGACTGGTTCACCTGTTTGGCTTTCAATCCAAATGATCATTGTTGTGCGCTGTATATATTACTAAGTATAAATGTTCGATGAATATTATTATTACGAAGTATAAGGTTCTGCAGGAATAATATTTTTCTGTTCAAGGAGATCTTTGGTTGCTACCGCGGCAGCAGTCGCACCGCCTAATTTTGCCAATCGAGTTAAATTTGGTCGACTTGGATCGCCAACCTCTATTTTCAGAAATTTGCTGGAGATCATTAGATATCCCATCGCAAGTCCTGCGATTACAATACCATCGTACATTGTGTTTACAACTGTTTTAATATCCATGATTGCTGACTAGTATATAAAATAAAAAATAAAATAAAAAATATGGGTAGTTAATCCATCTCATACAATGTAGAGGAGCTGGGTCCTCCCTCTCCCTCCCCTCCCCCTCCCCCTCCCCTGTCGGAACTGTTCCGGAGGGAGCTGCTACGTGCTCTGTTTTTTTCGCTTTCTGGGGAGGATCTTTTCGAATGGGACAAATATGTCGAGCACGCCCCCAATATAGTCCTAATGCAGTCAATGAAACTCCCACAATTCCTAAAACAAGATAACATTTATTATACCAGTGTGAATTATTATCACACTGTTCTTTCATTGTAGGCGGTAGGCTTATACAGTTTGTCGCTACCGCATCGCTATCATTCCCCTCCATTGCTTTTAGTTTCTTCTCCTTGTTTTGCCTGTTCCATTCCGCTAGTCGCTTGCCCGCAGCAACTCTCCCTGGATGCTTCGGCGGCATTGTAACTTTCTCTATGTTGCGCTGTGACGGAGTCGGGAAGGTCGTCGTTTGCGGTGTGGAGGTCGTTTCCGTTTGCTGAGTCGGCGAAGTTGAATCCATTTATTTCAGGTACTATATTAAACCCGATTTTTTTAAAATTTTAAATGTTTACCTGTAATTAAACCGGTGGAAACTATAGCAAGTATGGCCCCCACGTGTACGCTATCCGCCTGATAATCGTTTTATTTCACTGTTTAGAATAAAATCCTTTTTAAGATCAGTGGCATAGTTATCTCGATCATCGATTGGACTACCTGACTAATTGCGCGGGCTCCTAGATCTATGAAACTTTGAGTGATGGTATCACTTATAAGAGAACTGTATTTCGCTTCATAAACTTTAAATGCTTTATTCACTGTTTCATCTCCCCATTTTTCTACGTCAGCAACTGAAATCTCCTTACCAAAAAATAACTTACTTTGTCCACTTGCGATGACACAGAGTATTTTTTCACGCTTTGTTTCTATTATGGATCGAGCGTCTGAAGGTAGTTCCGAAGACCCTTCGGAACGCGTATTTGCCGCTGCCGATGACTTTATTAAATTCTCCATTGTTTGCAGTATGTTATCTATTCTTAGTAAAAAATAAAAATTCGTTTAAACCTGAATCCGAAATAATATTAACATGTCTGGAATGTTAGTACCCCTAAAGAAATCGTTCCGACAGGGATTCCGAGAAAATTCTCCTCCATTTAAATCTATCTGTATATAGAAACACGAATAATGAGTACAGACCTATTCCCAGTTGCTTTTCAATTGAATAAGACGAGCGTACCGACAGTACAGCATGAAGATATTCCTCCCAAACCGGACGGGGGAATAAAACCTATTCTCATGGACTTAGAAATATATGTAACGCCGAAAGATAAATTTACTTTTCATCCACGGGATATATTTAAAGATAACGTAATCACTCATCGATCAGCTAAAGAAAGTAATGTCTGGCTGGGCGGGCCAAACATGAAATACTGGGACCAGCAATTAAATTTTGCCGTATGGTGCAGCACTACTGGTTGTGGTATATCATTCACCCATCTCTTCGGTTCCGAAGGGGGGGATTTTCCGCCCCAAATACGATCATTCTGCCGTTTCCATGTATACTTTACAATACGTCGTATCCTTCACGAAATGCAGGTTGCACTTCCAGACGATACCCCCACCTTCAAAGCGGGCGACAATCCGTACAATCTCGTCCAATATGAACTTCTATGTACAGAATTTGGAAATATAAGTCCAACGAAGTCCGACTTTCGTTATCGAAAAGGTCAAAATAAAGGTCTTGGTTATGGATATGAATATTACACTAATCGTGGCCCTGTTCGACAGCCAAAAGCGATATACAACGGTCATGACTTTTTCCTCTCCGCCGACGGAGGCGTTTTCTATACACATACCATTTTTGGAAAGAAAAAACATGTACTGCCCGACAAAGACAGACCACACTATTATTTCTTCCGAAATGATGGAACGGAGGGGCAATATAATAGTTTCATTCCTCTGACAGGAGACTCGGGATTGACAAAGGCCGGTCTAGCTCGCCTCAACGAAAGTCTTGAAGCCTACGTATATTGTATACTCGGCGCACAAGCTAATATTCGCAGTACCATTGTGGGCGATACTGGCAGTGCAGAGCAAGTCCGAAAAGAATTCGGCGTTCTCCTCGAAGATGAAATTCGCAATACCGACAAAGTAATCAGTTATCGGCGATATCAAGACACAATAATGAATACTGGTGTCAAACTTGATATGGCAGTCTCGCCAAATTTACTTCTCTTACCGTCTGAGATGGTCATCCTTTCGGGCCCGGCGATCTCAGGTTATAATAATGAATTGCAATACGCTACAGAATCTATGTCCTTCGGGGTGAATGGTGATATAAACACGGAAGTTCGAGAAAGTGCTATACATGAGATGGAAGGGGAAGAGGATCCCGTGAAGTGGCAGGACGAGCCCGGAGAGTCACCTCACAATGACACGACTCGGATTCGGTCCCCTCCCTCCCCTCCCCGGAACGGGCAGCATCTGCAGACCCTATTCACGAATTCGGCAAAATTGGTTTGTTATCTTTAGCAATATTCATTACTATTGTAGGTACTGGAATAAAGTCACTAAATATATAGTTCATTCAGATGCTGTCGATGTGACTGGGTTTCATCTAACTCGAACCAGTAACTTAAAAGAACTAGAAGAGATTCATTAATTTACAGTATATAGATCCAGAGGAAATGTCAATATACGTAACCCCACCATTCAACATGATTATAACTGGACCGACATATTCTGGCAAAACAGAATTTATGTTGGACCTCCTCACCGGTCCGTACTTAAGGAAATTCGAATATGTGATATTCATTTGCCCAACATTCATGAATAATAAAGCGTATAATAGAAGATTCATTTTCACCGATGATAAGTGTTTATATTTCCAGTCGGACTCGATGCAGTGGATGATACATTAACCTACGTGCATAAAGAATGGGCTGGAACGAACACTTTAATAATCCTCGATGACTGCGCCTCGTCCAAAGATATGAAGAAGCGCAGTAACGTTTTAGTCCAACTTGGTTTCAGCGCAAGACATGACGGATTATCTGTCTGGGTTCTGACTCAACAATATACTAGTATTAGTAAACCATTTAGGGAAAACATACAGATGTTAGTACTATTTTACACACCGAACAAGATAGACAACAAAACTATTATAAAAGAATATGGAATGGAGGTGTCAGAACGGGAAGCCGTGGGCCTAATCAAGCAATTGAAAATAGGCCATTCAGTAAACTAGTATTTCGTTTACGGCATCCGTATAGTATGAGATTTATAGAGGGTCCGGTGGCCGCCGATTTTGGTACTATATAGATGCCCTCCGTACGACATAAAATTATTCGTATAATATAGCAATTATGGAAGCTGAAGCCGAAGGCTCCGCTGAAGGCACTCTTAGAGAATTATATTACAACCCGAAAACTGGTTTTGGAGTGTACAAAAATTGTATGACGCAGCACGGGCCAGCGGACTCCTGTACGTTACTAAGAAAGAGGTGCAGGACTGGTTAAAAACTCAGCTAACTTATAATCTACATAAACGGTAGCTCGTTCTCATGCTACGGGCGGCCGTCGCGTTTTTGTAACATCGATAGACTCTCAATGGCAAGCGGATCTCGTGGAATTCCCTCCCCGTTCGCAAAAGAGAACCGTAACATTCGATACATGCTAACAGTAATCGATGTGCTAAGCAAATATGCATGGGCCAGGCCGATACAGTCAAAAACGGCTGATGATACGTTACAGGCGCTACAAGACGTGATTAAGAAATCTGGGAGAAGGCCCGACAAACTTCAGACAGATGAGGGGCGGGAATTTACGAACCGAAAAATGCAGAAATGGTTGGAGGAGTCAGGATTCACTGGTTTCACACCTACAGTGACAAAAAGCTAGCGTTGTTGAACGTTTTAATCGGACTCTTAAGACGATGATGTGGAAATACTTTACATATAAACAGACACGTTCCTGGCTCCCCATTCTACCAGAACTTCTCGAGAATTACAATAACACCGTTCACGGAAGTATCAAAATGAAACCCAGGGACGTAACAGAGGAGAACGATTGGCAGGCATTTATACACTATTCGGTCCTGAGTTGGCAGCCGGGGGAGTGACCCTGAATTCAAGCCGGGAGAACGGGTTCGAATTACAAAATACAAGACCACTTTTAAGAAAGGATATTTACCAAATTGGACAGAGGAGATTTTCGTAGTTTCAAAAGTGGTGTATGCAGCTGGCTTGGGAACGCCACCAGTTTACAAAATAAAAGATCTGAATGGAGAGGAAATACTCGGCACTTTCTATTCTGATGAACTTCAGAGCGCCCGGGGAGCCGACGAGCTGTACAGAGTAGAACGAATTTTGAAGACGAAAAAAATTAGAGGAAAGAAATATTATCTGATAAAATGGAAAGGTTATCCAGAAAGTTTCAATAGTTGGGAGCCGGAGGAAAATGTTATTAGAACTTCGTAAGTTCCTGTCCATGGTACTTGTCAAGTACTACGTAAGTTCCTGCCCATGGTACTTGTCAAGTACTACGTAAGTTCCTGTCCATGGTACTTGTCAAGTACTACGTAAGTACTAACGTAAGTATTTACGAAAGTTATTCAATAAGTACCATGGAAAAAGTCTTAATTTCTTGAAAGCCGAAAGTGTCAGTTTACCACCTCGCTTCCACCCACCTGGCCAAGTATTTATCATGTACTGTCGTAAGTAATGTTCACTTATTGCATCTTTTTCGGCAGTATGTGGATGAGGTGGGGGCCCCTCAGTTCCTGAACATATTAAGTTTGCAAGATCTTCAAAGCGACTTCTCATGTTGCCACGGTCCGTTCTTTCGAGCGCCCCTTTTTCAGCTTTATCAATAAGTTCTGGCTGAAGTATAATGTACACAACTGACATGAACCATAGACAAGTAACTCCAAAGTCCACCCTTTTCATCATATCAAGTGCTCGTAAGTCAAACGGAGCATTATAAGCACACACTGTTTCACAAGCATTAAGAAGTTTGTGTAGGTTCTTGAGTGAGACTCGACGTTGTTCTAGTTGTTCTTGACCAGGTGGGAAGTACGCTTTTTCAAGTTCCTCCTCCTCGAAACCGTCTATTAAAAATCCCTGGCTGCCGCTATCGCGTGAGCTACCCCATGCAATTCCAAAGTCAAAAGCTTGTGGAAAATCTACTGGTCCGACTGTCTCTGTATCAATCGTTGGATTAAGTATATTCTTGAGAACTTCAGGCGTAAGGGGCTGACTAATTACCAAACATGGAAGCCTGTAGTCGTGGCAAATTTCTAAGAAAGTCTGTTTGAACTTGTTGTGAATCTCTTCTAGTTCTTTTAAGGCGGTTATTTCGTACGACCTGGCTCGAGTCAACACATTCCGCCTGCAATAATCCCAAGGCATATCTTTGAATATGATAATGAAACTATGCAAATGGTCAAATGCTCTAGAAACAATCTTTTTTTCTTCCGCTGCCACGCCCCGGATTCTAGAAAAAGTTAGATGTTGAATTATGGAAGAGTCACAAATAATGTAGCGTTCCGAAGGAGAGGTCCTCCCAGCCCGACATTGTAAACTAAGAGTATGTTCTATAAACTGATTCTGAAAATCGGCAATCGAAACGGGGTGACACGCCCATTATAAAAGTCGGCAATGTTGCTAGAAAAACTAGTGTCAAATTCTGGTACGTGAGACGCAGACAAATTTACTGCATCGTAACTCTTACCACTTCCAGTTGGTCCATTTATGAATATGTATGACATTTTGGGGATACTATATCATAGAAATTTTTTTAAAATTTTTTTTTTATTAAGATATATACGATAAGACAATGACAATCCTTTCTATTTCAGATGCAATAAAAATACTTGAAACCGGAGAAAACATCAAAATTGATGATGGAGGCAAATTAGTATTTGGTGAATATGTAGATCCTATTATATATGTAGACAGTGAGCTAGAAGTGGTTTTCAATATCGGACCTAAGTACGGTTCAAAAGATCCAGCTACATGTGATGGGGTGTGTGTCCGTTGGCAACCGAGTCTTCAAAAGTTTACCGATTTAATAGTATTCCGTACCCTAGGTGAAAGTTTCGATGCAAGCACTGCTAAAAGTTATGCTGCAAGCCTGGCCGCTCACTCCAAGAATACTACTGGATTTTACAATCCATCTAAAGTGTATCAGAAGCGAGGGAGCGAGGCACAGGGCGTGGCGTATTTTAAATTTCGGTTTAAAAGAGGGGGAGGGGCTCACGATTTCGCTACATGTATTGATATGGTTCAAGAAATTGACTGTGCTTTTAAAGCAGTGAGCCCATTGCCAGTCCGAGAAAATCCTGCTATTGTACCTCGTAATATCCGGAAAGGTAGTAAGATAGAATTCTTAGCATTTAACCGCGCTTAAATAAACGTGCCCTTTCTTTCACTGTTGAGAGATTAATATTTTGTGCTGCACCTAATAAACCAGAAATTCAAGATGCGGAAGAAATAGTCGACTTAGAAAGATTAGGTGAGATATATAAACAAATAAATGCTGACAAAAATATTATAGTGGATTTTGATGACCTATCATAAAATAATTATTTTTCATTTTAAAAAATTTTAGGATAGTATATATCATAAAGATTATTATGGCCCATCGATTACATGAAGCATTCAAGGGAGCAGTTTTACGAAAAGAATTTCCTGAAGTCAAGCGAGTCGAGGATATCGGGGAGCTGGTGGATATTGAAGGTATGGTCAAAGGGGGAAAGATGTACTCTGTTTATACCGAAATGGAAGTCAAATTATCGGATCCGAAAACTGGTAATACACAACCGCGTACATTGTATGTTAAATTAAAAGATACATACACAAAAGATGTAAGAGGATCGGGATCGGATGTGGGGCAACAATTAATAGATCGCTACGACCTTATGCTTGATACAATTGAAAATGTTGAGGGTTCTGGTCTCGTTCTCGAGGAGATACTTAATTTTGAAGTAATTCTAGTAGAAGTTTTACTCGGGGCTGGCCCGGGGGATGGCGCAGTCCAACTTCCCAGATGGTTAAAAAATAAGCATTGTGTGAGCGATCTGGTGCTACCTTCGGGCAGCGAGAACTGTTTTCAATACGCCATCGTAGCAAGTTTAAAGTTGGCCGACCCCGAGTTTCGTGAAAAGAAATGTGGTCAGGTAAGGAGAAAATGGAATACGTACGCTCCATTTATGGCTGACTACTGTTGGGAAGGTATTCCCACGCCCACGCCCGCCGATCTGACTGTATTCAGGCGCTTCGAGCAGCAAAATCCAGGCATCAAACTTCAGTATTTCAGATCTACGAAAATGATCCCGCTCCCCCGTCCGACATAACTGTGTTATATAGTGCCCCTGGCGGAGCCGAAGGTGAAGCCGATAGGAATCAAATAGCAAATATCTTACTGATAGTTGGCGAAGACGGCGGCCGTTCTCACTTCGTACCAATTACTGCGGAAAATCGCCTTCGTAATTCTCGTACTAATCGAAAGAATGAGCGCAGACGGAAGTGTATTTGTATGGTTTGTAAAGAGGTTTTAAGTCAACAGAAGAATTAGAAAAACATCAGGTGTACTGTGAACAGACACTGCCCAGCCAGGTTTTCCTAAGGAAGTGTGTCAATTTGAAGGACATCGGAAGAAGGTTCCTTCTCCCTACGTCGTCTATGCAGATACTGAGGCAATTATTGAGAAGGGGACCGGCCGACACATTCCAATTTGTCTTTCGTATGTTATGGTGGAACGGGGGTGGGGAAGTTCCTCTTCGGAACGAGGCCCGGGCCGACCCACTGTTTATGGTAAAAGAACATTCACAGGTCTCTCCTGTGTTACAGACTTTCTAAAGGATATGAAAGAACGGGCTGAGTATTATTCGAAATCGTATTATTGGAAAATAATACCGATGAGGGATCCTTCTAATTACCGGCGCGACGGATGTGATCCAGTCTGTATTGCATGTGGAGAGCCGGCAGGATACCGAGTAGTGAAGGAGGAGGCGACCTTCTATTGCGAAGGATGCCGGCCGTCGAGAACCATTCCTATCTACTTTCACAACCTCAAGGGATACGATGGTTCTTTTATTTTGAAAGAATTACATGAAATCGACGCCGGAGGGGGACCAGAGCCTAAAATTATAGCTAAGACGAGCAATGGAGGAATTATGGGTCTCTCGAAAACATTTATTTTTCACGCCTCAATTGTTGTTGCCGGAGGGAAGAGGGAGATAAAGAGACGTTTCTTTTCTATAAAGTTTATGGACAGTGCTCAGCTGATGATGGGGTCATTGGCGAAGTTGGCAAAAACTGTGCCGGACCACGGATGGACGGCAGTACCACTTACGTACCCGGACATTCAAAGGGCGAAAGGTTTCTTCCCCTACGAATATTTAGACTCGGTTGACAGACTGGGAGAGAACCAGCTCCCGGAGAGGGGGGAATTTTATAGCGAATTGACGGAAGAGGGGATTTCAGAGTCCGATTACGAACATGCATTAAGAGTATGGGACGAAGTTGGATGTAAAACGATTCGTGATTATATGGAATTCTATTGTGAGACTGACGTTCTACTTCTTGCAAATATATTTGAAAATTTTCGCGACACATGTTTAGAAGCGTACAAGTTAGATCCAGCCCACTATATGTCAGCGCCCGGCTTGACATGGGATGCTATGTTACTTTACACGGGTAATAAATTTGGGCTCATTCAAGATGCTGAGCAGATGACTTTCGTACAACGGGGAATTAGAGGTGGTATCAGCCAGTGTAATATTCATTATTTACAGACAAATCATCCTGCTTACGCCGCCGCTGGCGGGAACTGGGATCCGGAGAAACCGTTAACCGAAATAAAATATCTCGATGCAAACAATCTCTACGGCTGGGCAATGAGTCAGGCAATGCCTACGGGCGGACTTCATTGGATGACGATGGAAGAGTGGGAGGAATGGTATGCCCGAGACGGTGGAGCTGGCGGAGCGTGGGGACCTGGCGCCACCTTTCCACCAAGTTTTCTAGAAGTAGACTTAGAATACCCAGCCGAATTACATGAAGAACACAGCGATTTGCCATTAGCACCGCATCACTATGAATTTCCGAGGCAGGGCGGTCGACTGATTACAAGTGTGATGGATAGAGAGTCCTATGTCTTACACTACAAGTTGCTGGAATTCTATCTTCGGATGGGAATGAGATTGAAAAGATTTATCGGGTGCTTGCTTTCGATGAAGCTCCATGTCTCGCGAAATATATCGACTTTAACACTAAAATGAGGGCAAACGGGAAGACAGATTTCGAAAAGAATTTCTATAAGCTGATGAATAATGCAATGTTCGGTAAGACAATAGAAGATGTTCGAAAGTACAGAGACTTTAAATTTGTTTCGGACTGGAACGGCACGGATAGTGGACGTAAAAAGATTCAGAAGTATAATCCAAAGATGAAACATATAACTTTCATAACTTCCGAAGAGGATGGCGATTCCTGCGACAGTGCCCTACTGGAACTGAAAACGGATGAGCATAGATATGTAAAACCAGTTTTCATCGGCGCCGCAGTACTCGAACTTTCTAAGCTGCTTATGTATGAGACGCATTACAATTACTTTCGGGTCAAGTTCCCTGGAATACGATTAGCCTACATGGATACTGACAGTTTTGTTTACAGTGTACAATACCCTCCCCGGACCCGGACGTAACTTTCAATGATATAGTCCGAGAAGATGTTGAAAAGAATGGTGAGAAGTCTATATATGATACTAGTGGGATGAGCGGACCCAACTTTCCGAAGATTAATAAAAAAGTGATAGGTAAATTTAAAGATGAGTTGAATGGTGAACCTATTCTTGATTTTGTCGGCATACGCTCGAAAGTGTATGCTTTTCGAACTCCAACTTCGGAGACGAAAAAAAATAAAGGGGTGAAAGATGTTTGTGTTAGAAAACATTTGAACTTTGAAGACTATGAGGATCTGTTTAAAACTGGGAAGAAGCCCGAGCGGGCACAGTTTGTACAGTTTGTACGGAAAAAGGCTGGAGAAATCCGTAGTGAAAAGCGTAGTAAAATCATGATGGCGCCAAATGATATCAAACGTGTGCAGTTATACAATCCAGACACAGGCGAATGGCTGGCAGAAACATGGCCGATAGGACGGACGACGGGTCATGGTTACGGTTTAAAATTGTAAAGACTTTAATCTACTATTTTCAATAGAGACCAGGGCATCACTGATAACATAAATGTGGGCAAATATATTATCATTGTGAGCGTCATCGCCAACCCACGCGGTATCTTTCTTCAGGATCTCAAGTTGAATTCCGTCCTTTGTGTTCATTACTTTTAAACCATTTCCATGAAACTCAATATCTTTAAAACTACGCAGATCGATAAACAGACAGAATTTATTCTTCAAATAATCGGCCTCATCTATATCAATTTCACACCAATCTTTATCTTCAGCAAAATACCGTCGCACCTCTCGCCAAAATTGTCTTGGTATCATCTTCTGAGCGTACACTTTATTTGCAATGCCTTCAATCATTACAGACACAGATTCAATGGATGGGTTAAAGAAAAGTTCACTGTTCAGTTCTGACTGATTCTGATTTTTAGTGAAGAGTATAGCGATACCTCTAATGCTACGTCGTGGTACATTTATATTTTCATTGATAACCGTGTCCGATTCTTTGAATGGGATTTTTCTAAAATAATGTATATGCTCGTAAAGGTAACTTTTTCCACCGTTGTAATAACCAGCAGTTGACCTCGCGAGATCGAGGTCAGAAATCGTCTCGTATTCCATTTGAATGTTTTTTAATTTATAATTGGTTGTAATCAGTTTATTACTGACAAGTAATTGGGGGGCGGGTGCCAACGTAATTTCCCATTCAATATGACTCCCTAACGCTTTTGGATATGCAACTCCATGGCCTGTTATGAGGGGATGAGTGAGACGAATAGCATATTTTGTTTTATATGTGTCGAAAAGTAAATTATCGCCCACGACGGCGGCATCTGCATCGGCCGCGCCACTTCTCAATTTTCTTAGATTTTCGTTCTGAATTCCGTACAGTGTCATGTTCGATCTCTCCTTTTTATGTTTGAAGAGATCACGATAGCATTCAATGAGGTTATATTTACTCAAATCGGAAAGTGCCTGGCCCTCAAATGTGAGTTTCATACTCTCCACCAAATTTTTTGCAACATTTTGTACTACACGGGTAGTTCCACCTCCCATTACTTCGAGATCAAAAACCAGGTCGAAAGTATCTGGAACTAAGAGTACTCCGCTTTCTAACTTCGGACATCGTATGATAAGTGTCTGGCCTGGATCTGCCTCACTTGGATTATGAGCAATCACATGATGAGTTCTTTCTGACTTCGTTCCATTCGGTATTCGGTTGGTGAAAGTCGGTGATAATGTTCTATCGTACCCCATTTTTCGTGTAATGTATATAGTAGAAGAAAAAAAAGAAAATAAATCACATCTTACATTTCACTTCGTGTATATAATAACTTAGAAGAAAAAATCACATCTTTACATAAATATTTCCGTCTGCCTGAAAGATAAATCGATTGCCTGTGTCGCGAATCAATCGAAGGACCCAATATTCTTGTAAATGTTGGACTTCCATTTCATCATTGTCAATCTCCTGAAAGACGTTTATGAATTCTAGTCGCTTAAAGAAGTTGGTCTTTTGACATTCCTTCACGAAAGCTAATATGTTATGATACAGATTATCATCCTTTAGTCGGACACCTGGATTTGCTCGAAGGATATGTCGATTTACCCGCCGAAGTTTGCACCATTCCAATTCGACAGAGAAACCAAACAGGTCTTTATTTTTAGAAAGAAACTTTGCAATATTCTTTTCACCAAACATGTTGATGCCGTAGGGAGTGTATATATTAATACATAATTTTATTTATAATGACTAATGTTAATCCAGTTAAAATATCCATAGCTGTTCTCCGACAAATCCGACAACCGATCCTGCTGTTTTTAATAGAAAACTGACGAGGGAGCCGATTAAACCTGGTATTGCAGCAGCACTTTTTGCGGCCAATGTTTTTAACCATTCGCCAAATTGCTTTACAATTTCTTTCGCTTTTGTATATACTTTGGGCGGACCTGAACCTCCTGTGTTTGCTCCTCCTCCCCTGCTCCCCCCTCCTCCTCCCCCTCCTCCTCTAGTCACAGCCAGGGCAATTGTTGATATTGTCATTCCAAGGGCAGTCAGTATTGCAGCGATTGTTATACCATTTCGTTTAAATAACTCTGTCAGCTTCAGTCTCAGTGATAATTCTGGATCAGAAATTACATCACGAAGAGACCTAGTCGTAGCCAGTCTTTCACGTGCCCCACTGATCATATCAAGTTGTACTTCAATTCGATCATCAATTTTAGCTAGTCTTGTTCTGAGTTCGGGTGTAAGTTCTGTCTGCTCTAACAGATTTTCTCTTTCACTGTAAAGCTCATCAAGACGCATATTTGCCATCTTTAATTCATCAACAAAAGCTCTATATTCGGGTTTAGATTGTTCCATTGGTCGATTTTATTTTCAAAAGCTCGTATTTTGTGTGCATTACCAGAAGCATCTTTCCGTAACTCTGTCAGTTCATCTCTGTATATACCCATGTCTTTTGGCGTCATCTTCTCAGCCGGTATTTTATCCTTTTTCACATCTTCAGAATGCAATTCACGTTTCACATATTCGGGCTCTGCTAATACTTCTCTAATAAATTCATGTCCTCCTTTTAAACTCATTAATGTGGACAGCTTATAAAATCCACCTCCTCTATCTTTAGACAGCTTGAGGTTTTTATAATACAGCTTTCCATCCCTAACCTCAGATTCCATAGCCAATACATTTAGTGCATCCGGATCAGTAATTTTATTCTCATCTAAGAATTTATTAACCATTCTTAATTTTTCATCTGCTTTAAGTTCAGTCAAACGATCAACCTTTGGGCTAACAAGGAAAGGATCAGCTTCTGCAAGGGCATTATCATAGTCTATAAAGAATGTTTCAGCAGTAGCGTCATCATCATCATCATTTACATTTGCATCAACTAAATCCTGGAGTGGTATATCTTCTCCTCCTTCTGCCATATTGTCTTTCTATATTACTACAATTATTTTTTATCATCCCTTACATATACAGTAAAAAAATGCACATCTCAGTTGTTGAAAGCGTTGAACAATTGGCTGATTATATCGAAAGAACAAGTGCTGCATATCGACGAAGTTATAAATTAATGGGTCGAATTGATATGGCTCTTAATATTACTAAGGGAATTCTTGTAAGCTCTGCTGTAATAGCAGCAATTCCAACAGTTCCGGTACTGTTAGCCTTAACTCCTATACCTGGCGTCGTTATTGATGTAATACAAGGAAAAACTGGAGTATCAAAAAGAAGAGAGAAGATATAACATTATTACGTTCAATATAAACAGCTGCTTACACAAATACAAGAAAAAGGCGCAACCCTTCGGAACGAGGAGGCTCCGGGGTCAGAACTTATTCAGGACATATTTCATCAGGCGCTAGAAATTCAAAAACAAGAAGGATTTAGTCCGCCGCTGGAGCGATACCTAAGACATTATGGATTGAATGGATATGAAAGTTAGTTCGCACCGATAGGAACTTCGTGTTCAACATCAGCTAGACTCCGCGACCGGCCGGCCGGACTGACAACGGGGGTCCTTTATATAGGCTAGTTTGATGGTGATGACTCACACGGAATTTCCCGTACATGTATAAACATGCTCAGCAGGGAATTTCCCCGCTTAGTTCAGGACAATGCACTGCTGCGTCAAACCCCTGTTGCGCATGCGTGAGTTCATATATAGGTCAGGGTCATACTTTAGTTACATGGATGGTTAATTTTTCCTTCGCTTCATGTAGATAAATGAATAAAATGGGTGTAAAATTCTTACTTCATCCCAGTTGTCCACGCTTTCTTTACTACTGACGTACGATACGACTCAAGCCGAACCGCCTTACTTTGAAACATAAGTATCGTGGGAAAACAAACTGTTCGAAGATTATCTTACATTTCCATTGTTTCAGATGGAAATTCAACTGCTTCATCTGTTTATCGAGTGTTGCCCACTAAAATAAATGGATAGATCTACAAACAGTTATTGTGGGTGCGTTCCTGGAATTAACAAACACGACCCGTTCGAGTTCAGTACCAACACCGGGAAGCTATGACATTGATGAATAACTACAGGTTCAAAAATGACCATGACATTATTTTGAACAAAAACCCCATTCGTGAAAATACACGCGAAAATCTTAGTAAGTTAATTTCATTATGAAACAACCACAGAAGAAGCTTCAAGGTATCATCTACACATCACACAAGTTTCAAGGAGAAATCGGGTCCCTTCTCCATATAGACACAGCAACCTCCATCATACCCCTTACCTTTCCGTGCGTCTTTGCTCGCCTGGCTTATCCGGACTCGGTGAAGCGGATGAACACCGGTTATCTATGGCATCATGCAGTGTGGTGAACATCTTCTTTGCGCGCTAATACACAAATAGATTAGACTGCAGACGGAAAAGACAACAAACATAAAGATTGACTATATTTAGACATGAGCAAATAGGCCCCGAAGAATGGTATTGCTGTTTTGGGTTCAAAATGGGGAGGAATTAGTCACGAGCTTAATCGCGGTACGGACGATAATAAAATATTTCCATAGCCTAAATAAAGGTCTTTGGGAGTATCGTTCAAGCAAATGTCGCACGTGCGTATCCATCTCAGCTTGGTTTTATCATGGAGGTAGGATGGAACCCCCTTTTACCTCAATGGTTTTATCAGTGGGGTAGTCCGTGCTACCCCACTGATGCCCAATCCCCCCTGGTTATATGGAAGGAAAAAGAATCAAACCGCTACACTAAACACAGAAAGCATATTTGAATCCGACTAACGATAGACCGTAATGAGGTAGCAATAGCTCTACTTGGCAGGGCTGTAGGTACCGATTCGGGTACCAGTTAACTTCCATATTTTCCAACCCGCCTGGAACGAATTCGTGATTTTTATGAAATCGACAACGACAATCGGCCAAACTACACGTGCAGAACATGTACGGAACAGAACATGTGGCTACTGCAATGTTATTGCTCGGGTGATATAGTACCGTGTACGACGGTTTTCGTTACTGCGTACAAAATCTTGACTATATTACTTACTAGTACTTGAACTTTAATACTTTGTAATTTTTTTTACATGAGAGAACATTATATTCTTCATTTAAGTGGAAGAAGAGCAGTTTATTTCGCTAAAATGTGGTGAATTTTGGCGAAAAACGTCCCCCGTGTCAATAGCCAATTTTTGACAGGTGCTAGGCGCCTGTCGACTCCGTAAAAAACTTTACAACACAAGGTACGTGGAATCTATACAAGTTTATTTTTTATTAGGGATGACCCATTTGATTTCGGGGGGCTGGAGGATTTTCGACAAAAACATTGTTGCCGGCGAAGTGCTGGAAAAAATTGTCAAGGGAAGGAAAAAAATTGCTTCTGGGAAGACTGCAAAAAAATTGCTGTGATTCACCCTTGCCGGGGTGGTAGATCAGCATTCAGTGTTCTCTGGAGCTGCCGCCTAGGGCGGCATTTTGAACAAGAATCATTGAAAACAGAATTATATTGTGTTTGGAGCTGCCGCCTACGTCAGCATTTTTGAGTGGGTATCTATAGAAACGGAAACCTCTTCTCAGTAGCATGAATCACAGTCTCTATGTGGAGTGACCGTGCCTATAGAGTAACCGTACATGAATGTGTACTAGTATTCTGCTGCGGCACTCCCCAACTGCGACGCTGTGTTATAAATGCGATGCCGCCAGTGTTAGAATAAACGTGAGAATGTTTGTCAAAAGAGACTGAAATCAATGAACAAATAAATGTAATAAAGCGGTAACACTTTATTAATAGATATACGTCTATTCAAGTGTAACATTTTGTCTCAAAATTACTAGAAAACAAAGCAATTGGTGAATGTCAATGTCATGTTGTATGCCATCTGATCAGATATTTCATTTTAAAGAAAAGAATATTTATCTGCCATTCATATCTCAGTAAATATGTATGATTTGTGATATTCATTGGGTGTGTAATTGCATTAAGTCTAGTCTTAAGTCGCATTTGTTGACATTGCCTTGGTGGTGTACTTTAAACAATGACTGGAAATATAAAGGATAAGATTTGTAAACTTCCTGATAGGATCAAAATAAACAATACATATCACTGTATTTAAATAAATCCTTCGTAAAAACGAAGGCAGCGGTTTGCAGTAGTGCACAGACCATTCAGCACCTCCTGGGTTTTTTACAAGTCATGTGCTTTTACATCAGACAGTAACATTGGAAAGGTCGCATAAGTTGGATATATGTTCAGTGACGTGCATGTGTGAAGACATGGACATTTCCACACAATTAAAAACGGCTGCATTTTAAAATATTGTGATTGAATGATTTTACATTTTGAAAAAAATTGCTTTGACTCTACTAGTAAAAAAATTGCTTTGAAGCAACCTCTAGGGAAAAAAATTGCTGCCCGGGTGGGTTAAAAAAAAATTGTCACCATACCCATTTCCTCCAGCGCGCCACCCCCAAAATCACATGGCCACCCCGTATAGCTCCATATGATCTCAAACAACGAGCGAGTTGGAATTGGACGAGTCGAGTTGGTTCCGGGCGGGTTGGAAAATTAAAGGTGCGAGTTAACTGGTGATTCTACCGGTTTCACATGGTGGGAGACGTACCAGAGCTATAAGAAACAGAGCTGTGGGTCCATAGCTGTGGTGTTTTCAGACGGGATTCCTGCCTTTTACGGGCTGGTTTTGACTTTTGCGATTTTAACCACAATGGTGGCGGGGTTAAAATCGCAAAAGTCAAAACCAGCCCGTAAAAGGCAGCAATCCCATCTGAAAACAACACAGCTATGGACCCACAGCTACAATAAACCATCCATCACAGGTTTAATGTGGATGCAACGGAACCGAGGGTTGCACGGATGAGAAGGACAGTCCTAGGGATGAGACCCGGGGATGAGACAAACCATGAAGGTACGACGAGCGCGACATCGGCAACCCATAGACAGTAGAGCGTCTTCTGCCCAATCGTCTGAATCATCTGTGTGTAAACCTTCTAAAAGCGTCTAGTCTCCGAAAAATAAAAAGTAGTTTATATATGCAAAAGTTATCGGTGAACGCTCTCGAGATTTAGGCTAGCACCAGAACTGACAGAGTTCTTACTGGGCTTGTCAGGTTGGTTGTAGTCGAATTGCGTGCCCGTTGTCCGAATCTTATTACAACTAGTGTGCAGTTGTGTGAGTCCCAATCGACTTACCGTCAGTCCTGAGCCGGAGCTGAAAACCTTTCATATATGAAGCCCTCGTGTCAATTGAAGCCCTACAGAAGAGAAGTTCCCGCCAAAAGAGCGATTGGTTTATTTTTAATTAAGCGTGAAGTAGTTAATCAAAGCGATACGAAAGTGACAAGCTTGTCAGTTGATACATATTGGCGAGTTAGAGCTGACCAAACAAAGGAAGTCGGTGGCGACACTGCTAATTATACATATCTTAGTCTTTGATCACCGATCGCCCATGGACCGAATCTGGGGATATTTAGATATTTTGTGAAGGTCAAAAAAGTAACTACGGACATGCGAAATGAGACCGCGTAGAATGTCATCATCTGCTGAAGCGCAATATTCTCACACACAAAGAAAAACAAAGATTCTCAGCTCCTGTCACGATCTAGTGTCACCATGACAACTCCAGACACGACTTGCTCAAAATGCAGCACAAAAGTATATTGGGAATACCACGATGTTGGCGTGAATCATAGTCGGTAAAAATCATTTGCTAATTTCTATGCATCTCCAAATTTCGTCACTGGGTGAGTGAAATCATCTTTTTCGCCCTGTTACTAAGGAGTGGACCATTTGATATCCTGGGGATTTTGAAGATTTTCAAAAAAAAGTATTCCCAGTGAATGTCAATGATAAACAAATACAGCCAAAGGGGCTTAGGGAAATAAAAATGGCTCACTAAGGTGAAAGGAAAAAAATCCATCAAAAGTTGCTTTCTGGAGCACATATTTTTATTTTCAGGGCGCCCTTCCGGCGCAAATCGAAGACTGTGTCGGATACACAATGGTTCTATGGCCAAATACATTTGGGGAGTGCAATATTTAGATTTCAATGTCTTCCTCACATAGCTCGATCCCAAGGGTATAATTGTGGTCAGTGCATGTAGCAACTTTTGGCTTTTTAAACTTCTTCTTCTGTTTGTTAGCTTATTTCTTTCCACTATATTTCGATATCACAATGTAATTTTGGATGTAAACATAATACTGGAAGAGCACATTAATTAATAAACCTCCACTTTACGCATGTCACTTTTTAAGACAGAACATTTTAATGAATTTGGCACGAAGGAAAATGTTTCACATAAATGTTTCACGTTAAAAAAGCATACAAGTTTTTATTTCACATTCATGTCTTTTCGTTGTCTTTTCTGTCTCCATATTTTGTGGCCATTCTGTTCTCGATGAACGCGAAGGTAGTTTTGCATTCTCACTGCAAAGTCGTACTTCGAAAACAATAGAAAATCCTTATCAATTTTGACGCACACAGAACGAAATGAGCTTTTACCCCCTCCCCCTTAACGAAAGAATTACATTTGTTGTGCGTCAGCTTTGATTATCGACGGCCCCTTATCAGAAAGAAATTTCACAGAACTACATCTGTCTCTTCATGTCAGCTACAATTTGCAATGTAATTGCCAGCATTTTACATCAAATATTTTTTAGGGGAATGTTACTTATCTAGGAAAGACTTGACTGTGGTTTTCAATTTCAGACTCTGTAAACCCAAAGTTAGCTACAACTTTTCCATGCAGCTACATTTCATGCATCATGAAAAATTGTTCCTGTTAAACCATTTCTCAAAGTCAGAATAGAAAGCCTTTCAGTCCAGGCCATGGTCAAACTCAATTGTTCTGATGACATAATAAGTATGGTGAGGAAATGAGAGCTTTAGGCCTGAGAAACTCTTTGTTCCATCGAAATAATGTTGGGCAAAGAGTACGCTAGACACCATTAATCTGATACAAAAACAAAAACCTCTCATGAATATTTCAAGTTCAACCATTTATTTTCACTTTTTCCAAGTACATTCTACTTGAGTTTCATTGCTAATAGAACATCAAATCGGCAAGTTTATTTTCTCTCTGAGTCTTTCACAACAGACAAAGTCATATGACTTAATCTGAAGGATGACAACACAGCTCCACACATTTCAGTTTCCTTAGAAAGGCATTTCTTGACCGTCCCAGGAAAAATATTTTCCAGTCTGTTGGCTATCCAGATTATCAATTATTTTCATCAGGCAGTCCACAGAATATTCCGTTGAAAACAGTTTGTCCTTTGGCACGCCCTTGTGGTAAGGTCTTGACAAATCTGTATCCACAGTCCCAGGATGTAGGCTGACGCAGATGACTTTGTTACGACCTCTTCCAAGTTCTATGCTAAGGTTCTTGGTTGCCATGTTAAGTGCTGCCTTGGACATTCTGTAACTGTACCAACCGCCCAGGGCTGAGAGAAAACAGAGACAGGGGGTGTGACATTAGTGTTCTTTCAAACTTAGAGGGCGCTATGCAAAGATGAATCAATTACCAAAGCTCCTCAGGGAATCTCTCTATTCTGCATATTGAGATCATCCATACTTATGTTATTTTTCACTAATTGCCTTAGTCTTGGTTACCAAGACTGCACTTCAGGCTGTTCAGGGCTCTCCTCCGACCACCCCTACACAGTCTGGGGAAATCCCATGCAAAAATCTCTGAGCAAGATGGCGCAACACAGACAAGAAAGATGCATCCTGGGAGCAACTGATTGTATTTTGAGACAAAGTCTTGGAAAATATAGCTTCAAGATATGTAGACGTGGCTTTTGAAGGCCATACCTAAGTAATGAACGTGAGCCATGACTTTTATATCTTGGATCAGATGTATTTGTCCACAAGTCATTGTTCCCCCTCATTACTAAGAATTGACATTGAAAGCCACTTCTACACAACCTTGAAGATACATTTTTTATAAGTTTGTCTTGAAACATAGTAACTACATCATAGATTAATTGCTCCCAGGATGCATTGCTCTTGTCTGTGTCACGCCATCTTGCTCAGAGATTTTTGAATTTGAGATTTCCTCAGATTGAGTAGGGGTGGCCCGATGAGAGCCCTGCAAAGCAGTCTGGGTAACCAAGACTATAATTGCCCTTAACAATCACAAAAATAATAGCTACTGAGTTTTATAGATCACATTTTAATGATCAACAAAAAAAGACTGGGATGGATTTCCAAGATATCATTAAACGCATATCAAAGAATCCTGACATTAGTTCTAAGAGTTGACAATTTAACTCCAAATCAGCAGCTATGACTGCAAGGTGGTATCACAACTGTACAGAGTCAGCATCACGAGAAAGCTTTCTCTCAAAAATACTGCAAAAAAATGTCAGCAGTCATTTGGTATAACTCCCCCCCACCCCCCACCCCGACAGGGATTTCAAGGCACCTCTCTACCTACCATTGTCTGTTATAGAACCAACTTTGGCAGACATATTGACAAGCACACTGGAGTGCTGCTTGCCCTTCTCTGCCGGCTGTCTTCCAAACGAACCCGATCCTTTCTTCATCATGGCACCAAAATACTTGGCCATCAACACTGGCCCGAAGGCATTGGTGGAAAATGTGGTCGAAAGAGCCTGGCAAAGAGGGAAAAAAACAGTCACCATTGCCATCCATAATTGTTTTTGCAGTTCAATTTTTGGCTGAATTAAAATTCAAATATCAATAATGATAGACTGTCTTTACACATATACTCAGTATGTTGACAAGGTGTAAACTTGGTATTTTAACAAGGTGCATTGGAGTATGTAAAACAAGATCTTATAGATGATACACAGTAAAGAATGCAAAAATAACCAAGTAAGTTACAACTGCTGTTCCTTTACAATGATATGAATAACACACACATACTCCGAAAATTATTTGAAATTCACAGCAAGTAAATTTTTCTCCAGGACATGTGAAATTGAAAATTCACTTTCCCAATGGCAAGTGAGTTTAAACAATTTTTTTTGAGCCCTATTTTGATACATTCAGCATTTTTGACAGGGAAAAAAATGACAATGTAATTTTGTGACATTTGCATGTTTAATTCAATGCTACATATCTGAGCAGTAATGCCAGATTCTGATAATGATGTGTGCATATTCGTATGAATTAACATAATTGTAAATTTTAAGCTTTGACTCTGATTACTTAGAATTTCTTGTTTTATTCATATCTTATTCATTTTATTCAGCAAAGTAAATTAATGCTGACATGTTATCAACTTAGGCATAACTTTCACTGTATACAAAGCCAGCATATTTGATATGTACTTTTACCCAAGCCCAATGACCAGCAAATGATATTTAGCAAATGATTTTCCATAAAAGTTTGATACTGTAGGCAAACCCATAGAGGTAACTACAGTTGCAACCTTTTCACTAAGGTTCTGATCAATCAATTCACCAATTGACAAATAACGGAAGGAGCTAATCAATACCAAGTAGTACTATTTTGTTCATTGGACTGTTCTAAGTTAAAGGGCCACTATCTGTACTTTTGATGATTTTTCCAACTTTTATAAACAGAAAAGTTTTGAGTTCTATTCCCTAAAGAATCTTGAAAAATCCACCATTACCTTGTCAATAAAGCATGTTAACTGTTGTATTTACATTTGAATTTTAATCAAGACCAACAACAACAATGCAGTCTATACAAGTATAGGTTGAGTTGGCGATGCTTTGAGGAATAAAACAGGAAAATGAGTTGATATTAATGACACAAATATTGCAAATATCACCAAAAGTTATAGCTAATGGTCTTTAATAGTCAAACGCTTCCATGAAGGACAACTCCTGCCTAAAATCAAAGGGGTGGAGGCGCAAGGCTACTTTTGTTTTTAATCTGCATATGGATGGACCAGTCATCTAGGGAGGAGGTGCAGTGAAAAGAGGGAGAAAATCTCAATAGCAAAAACATCTGGAATTATTTTCCTTCCTTCCTTCCTGCATTCATATAACATTGATATTGTGAAGGGAAACTGAAAAGGTGGGGCGTAACACAAATGCTCGGGATGAAAAACGGGGCTTGAAATGTAAGTGTTAAGTGTATGGCTTCCTGCCCGTGTAGGGCTTCCCATCGTGTCTCAATGTACTAGTTGTAGGGCCTCCAGACGTTTGTTATTTCAGATAGGACAACCCACTTCCACTTCACGGAATTCCCCTTGATTTGAGCATGAGAGTGGTATGGTCGACTTTCGGCGGCCGCTTGTGCTATTTTTTTGCTTTTTTATTTTTTGGATAAAAAATAGGCATCACCTTCAGTATAGTACGGCTTACATTTGTAACGTTTACAGTTAGAAAACCAAGACCAGTGAGCGGCCAAACAGGAAGGAGTACCCTTGCCATAAATCCAACTGTAAAAGTCGGTTTTCCCCTGAGTTACCTGATGGGAAACGTCTCGAAGGCTTGTTTCTCCTCGACCAGACGTATGTAACATTCCAGCACAATTAATCAATAGATCTAATTTTCCTTCGCTATTTTGTTCGACGTATTTTGCTGCATTTTGAATGTCTCCTTCCTTCGTGACATCCAACTGTAAGATATTGATGTTTCGGCCGTACTGCTGCTGTAAACCCTTGAGTTCATTGGCCTGTTCTGGGTTACGGCAAGTGGCGAAAACGACAGCATTCCGGGCAAGCAATGTTCTGCAAAACTGCAAACCGATGCCGCGACTGGCGCCCTGTACCAACGCATTTGATGTCATGGTTATCGATGTCAGCAATCTGGTCTCTTTATATCAGCTCAGAACATCAGGGTCGGATGGGTGATGCTGTAAATGTGGGTACGGACAGGCGGTTACAAAATGTCTTGCTGCGCGACCTCGTGCAAAATGTGGTGTTTTTACACAACACATGGAGTTACATAATGCAACAAAGGTCAAAAGTCACGGTCGAGGCAGACATTCTGTAAATGTATAAGCAATGTACAGGTTGTAGATGTATTTGTACGCTTTCGTAAAAGAATGACTCTTGTTCGAAACGGGGTCACGGGAAAAGTAGCAGAAAGCATGGAAAGATGAGTTCAACGGCATCAAACGGTTCAAGTGCATACTGCTGTGTGATATAGAGCCCTCAGCGATTGTAGCTTGAATGCTGTCGTTTTTGTTCACTTCCTCATTTTCATGATTTTGACACCGCAAGTTTTTTATCTTTTGTAATAAAATAGTCTACAAATGACTTGTAGATAGGGTAACCGAACCTGACCAATTTCAATCGAGTGTGTTTATGTTCTTTAATATCCCGTGATATTCGTGTAATCAGACCTGCGATATACTAGCCAATGGCAATCCAGATAACAATATATCCGAAACCAATAACCAATCAACTTTGCTGTTAAGAAAGAGCGTCAATTTCAATTTTGGGTGCAGAACGCCATATTGTATGTTTATGGTATTGCCCGGCGATAACACGTTCATAAACTTCATGGAAAGGTAAGAAAACTCAATGTGGTCTGAGGTATAGATTATTTCACAAAACAGCTGTGACTCTTGTATTGACAACGGTGTCGTTTTATTGGAGCCGGAATGTAGTATTGTTTGTAATGTGGACAAACAGTTTGTTACCAAGGTTTACAATGCAGCTCAAACCCACTCCAACATTTCTATTAGGCCCTTTTAATATACTTCATAAATCCGATGAGAGAGAAGTTATGAATTCAATAGCACTGTAATGAACCATCGTACTAGTAGGGTCCATTGTAACGGTGGTGTAACATGTGTAACTGTCACAAAATAATCGCATTGTTATACATACATACTATTGTGTCAGAGACTGACAATGCAGAAAGCTGTCCCCCTTTTTCCCCATGTCATAGAATAGGGGCTTTTTGGTATGAAAACCGCAAATATGACCATTGCAAACCCAAGCAGAAGAGAAAATGTAGCATATTAATCTTGTGTACATCATGTAGCTCTGCGTGGCAAAGGGCTGTGTGTTTACCGGCTACCTATAAACCTACATGTATAGCTATAGGGTGTAGCCGGTAACACACAGCCCTGCCACGCAGAGCTAATCATCAAGAAGTTATAGCCACCATGGAGGTAGAAAGAAACCATGGAGCTAGAAACGAGGCTCCATGTACCCACAGTAGTAGTACTCAGTGTGCCATCTGTATGACATACCTTTGATTAGCTGCAGTACTGTAGTTCGAGGTTTTGCCTGGGTATGTGCGGTCCCACCCACATAGCCAGGCAAAACCTCAAGCCACAGTACTGCAGCTGACCCTTGATATTAGGATAACAAATACTGTATCAAACTATAAACGAAAAATCACTTGCCATTGACGATTGATTTTCAAACTAGCCTCCACGACCAATTTAGGAAATCTTATATTATTGGGCAATTGTCTTCATATTTGACAATGACAAGTATGCAATGTGTACACTCACCCCCACCCCTGTTGTTATCTGTCACAAGCAGACAGTATGTGAATCAATGCTTTTATATAAAGTGCACTACAATTTAATAGGTAAGATTATTATATGATTCATCATCAATCTACACCAAAGTTTGCAATATGCGACGTGTTTCATTTCATCTGCTGGAAACATCAGGAGATTGCATAGTGAAATACTGAACACACTTTTTTGAAAGACTTCTGCGTGTAATATGCATTCAATATAAAAGTATAAGTAGTTTTGGCATCGTCAAACTGATTTTGTTGACTGGTCTGGAGATGCCTACAAGTGTTACACCATAAACAAAGGCGTTTCTCGTTCAGTCTATGAACCTGGGGCTATGAGGACCAGTTTGTGGGCTGGACTGGAGGGACCTACAAGTGTCACAGCATAAAGAAAGGCTGTTCTCGTTACCTGAACTGAGGCTGTGAGGACAACAGCTTGCTGATTGATCTGCCTCAAGGAGAATGATTGTTACAACTAAGTTGTGATAGAAACTACATAGTTTTGAGACAGAGTAAGGAGTTGTCGATCATAAAAACTCACGCACTAAAAACGTAATTCTTTAGTTTGGTGCCACTCCAAAAAATTGTGTTCTTTTATTTAATATGTATGGAAGACACCAACCTGTCTTTAATGCACATGTTGTGCATATGAATATTAATAAACAAACTTTACATTTACACTTTTTCAACGTACTAAGAAGAGTTTTTTGACCACGAATAAGTATGATTTTCTTCATGACCATTCATAAAATATGCAAGAAAGTATTGATCCATTATGAATTTTCCTGGTAAATATGTATAAAAAAAGTGTCAGAGAAAACATATTTCATAATTCTGCAACAGACAGGTCATTACTCTTGGTCATGAGTATAAGTGATTTCATGTGTTGCAATTAACATATCTTTGGGTCCCCCCCCCACTAAACAATTATGTTTCTAGTACGTTAGCTTTTATGATCGACAACCCGTAAGGAAAATCCTTCACTCCTACCTTCCAAAACTCAACAATGTGACCCTGGGTTTAAAAGAGGGCTACAATTATATGTCACAGTACTGCCACACAGTATATCTCACAAACACTGTACTACAAGTGCATTTTTATACAGGACTAGTGAGATCATGACTTTTACCCTTCTTTTGGAAGACAGCATACTGTTCCTGGCCATGCGTGCTAGCAAAAGTGTTCGCCATTCATTATGTACAGTACTTTTAATATTTGATACTTCATTGGGCATATAGGTCATCAGAACACCGCATTCATTGGCCAAAATTCTGCACACAGGTATTTTTGACTTGAATTATGCATTCAGAGCAGTGCTATTAATGTAATGCAAGCCATGTTTAGATTGTAGAGTCATATCTTGTCATTTATCAAACATCTTGCATTCCTTTTACATAAATATTCCTTGTGACATCGGTCATATGTTTTGTCACAAATGCCTGATTCCCTATGATTCCATTTCATCCTAGGAAAAAACATCTCAAACCGACAGTCAACCCGTACACATAGGGGTAGAATAGCTATTTGTTTATACAGGATTCACCTGATTTATTTTTCATTCAACAAAAATTTTAATATTAAGATGAATACTATAAAACTTCATCCCAACTTCCCACCTCACCAATGAATTTTTCATGTCTTGTTTCATTTACCAGAAATATCTGAAGCTCTGGGATAGCTTAGGTCACACCTCAGCAGCACACATCACGTCAATCCATAATCTTTGAAAATGCCACCCAAGAAGAGACAAGTCTGGGCTTATGGACGGCATAAGAAGAGAATGATCAAGAACGATCCTGATGACTGGTTGTCGCCAACCACTAAAGCTGTCGATCCAACACCAGTGTTTTCTTCACCCGACTCAGAACACAGCCATAACAGTGATGAGTAAGTGCAAAATCTTGATCAATATCATACAGATGAAATCTGATGAAAATACCATGGGGTTATTCATACAATATATCCCTCTAAGGCCAAAAAAAATCGTGCTGTTCCTATAACTCAACCTATCCTATTTTTTACCTGCCGACCCTAAACTTTTTAGAGCTATGTAAATGCTGAAGTGAAAAAAGGAAAGAAAAAACCTGTAAAATCACGTGTTCATTACCTGGCATTTCATTTTTGCTTGAACGAGGATGTCTTTTGTGTTTTTATTCCTTTTATATGTATGATACGTTTTTCTGGAAATGTTGTGGCCAGTGCTTGACTGCTCTGAACCACTGGAAAATGTGTATTTAAAAATGAAAATATTTTTGAAAAAAAATTCCCGCCTACCTACCTACGCTATTTTTGAAAACCATGTTATCAGAACAGCACAATTTTTTTGGCCTAAGGACAAGGCTGAACTAGTGATGTATTGCATGAGCCACAGGTAAGTCCAGTATGTCACTCACTGAGGTCAAGTCCATACAAGGCCATATTTTATGTGTCACTGTATTATTATATACTCTTTCCTTCATGTTCAAACATCCAGTTTGACCACACATCATAAAATATTCACTTTTGGAGTTTGATGGCATGCGGCACAACTTGAATTGAACGATATGACTGTAATAAAATTGCACCAAAACTCATGCACAGAACTGTTGTGAGCACTGCCAATGGCCTCTGCACGCATATTGCTAGCTTCATTTTCATTTATTCAGGTTAAAATAACAAAACCAATTGAAACACAGTATGCTGTCAATTGTATTTATTGAACATGTAACATCAAAAGCTTTTTGGAAAAGTCATTTCTCTGTTTCTTCAGATAAATGGGCAAGTCAGGGGTCAATTATACCTAATGTTTCCCCTGTATTGGAGCTTCACATACTGTGCAAATATAGGAAGTTATTGCATGGTAGAACTCCATACGTTAAAGGCACGTGAGCTGCAACTTTTGACATTATTTTCATGATTTTATATTTAGATTAAAATTAGTTCATAGGAATGTTCTTACTCAGGGATGTTTACTCAAGTATAATTATCCACTGAGTGAGACTGCATGGGGAGGTTTCTGTAAGACAAATAATAAATGGGTGCCGCACCAAAATATGGCTGCCCTCATGCAATTACATGATAAACAGCATAAATGGCGCATGTACCGTACATATTTGAATCTTTACAAATACAATATGGTGCACCCAACTGAAAGGACAGGAAAGAGATTCACCCCACTTTGACGAAAAATTCTCCGTTTTTCACCAATATGGAGGTATGTAAGACCCCAAAATTGACAAAGTGAGCGTCAAAGTGCTCGATCGAGCACTCTGTGGAAAATGGCAAACTGAGCGTCAAACTGAGCGTCAAACTGAGCGATCGAGCACTTTGTGGAAAATGTCAAACTGAGCGTCAAAGTGAGCGTCAAAGTGAACATGATGGCGCCTCCAACGATAGGATGTGGTATAATTAATTTTGCCATCAGCTGTGAGATCGCGTCCCGCCAGGTCGATGTTTACATTCACTATGGCGTTACCCAATAAGTCGTCAATCCCACCTGATGATTCGGTATGAGTTGACATTCCCTGTTACTGTTGCCCTGTTTCAGGTAGATAATCTTTCTGAACAGATTTCGCTTCAAGGCCATGACAATTATCATTTTATACCTCTGCCTCGCTTACCGCCAGGATTACCGCTGCTCGAGACTGAATATTCATGAAAAGTCATTTACCACAGACTGGAAGTGAATCATTCACACCTCTTCTACTCCTAACGATCGCGGAAATACCGCAGGCACAGCGGTAAATGGCATGAACGGCTAGTTTGCAGTATTTTTTTGAGAGGAGAGAGAGAGAGCGTGTACATCTACGTCTTGGTCAAATAAACTAGTACGTTGTCACTGTTGCGTACATGTATGTTCAGTTCTCTTCCGTCTGTAAAATATTGCAAACTAAATACCGAACAAAAGGTGCATTTCACGAACACCCCCTAACATGTCTTAGGTGTAATCGATGTCAAAGAAATAGCTGACAATTTATCAGATGTAAAGTTCAAGTTAATTACGACATCCAAATTTTGTTCAATTTGTGCGAGATCGGGAAGTAAAACTCTGGTCATACATCGGTAGAGCCATTCCATGATAGCAAATATCGACATCGCGTCTGGGGACAATTTGTCGTGGCTATTTTTATCTATATTTGATAGCAGCATGAATGTCCCTTGTACTCAATAAAGAAGGCACTGAAATTACAAGTTAGAATTGCTAACTACTACGATGGGTTGCCACGTTTTAGCCACATCGTTCACCCCACAACTACGTAACAGCCTATCACCAACCCGACATGCGAACAACCGGGTAGGCGAAGTTCATTCCTTAAATTTATGCCATTTTGATATTTATACGCCTACAGACTTGGAGCAAGTTTACGATCAAGTTTATCATCACCTCATAAACACGTTCAATAAAGAAAGCATTCTGCTATAAAGTTCGTGTCAATAAAATACGCTGCTGGTATAATTGTTTTGAAGTCCGAAGCTCTGCATTCAAGATTACAGTATGGTAGGTATTCTTTGAACTTTGAGCAAACAGAACGATGAATGTAAGCAAGGAATAAACTAGAAATATTTATGTGTTTATCACACGACACCAATGTTATGTCTTGTGTTGATAGCATTGTAGTTTTTTACAGAGTGATAGAGATATTGCAAATCTAGTTGGCGCGATCACTATGAATAATCAAGGAAAATATAAATGACCGACATATCGACGTAGTTTACGGCTCTGCACGCATCGATATTACCATAGTCGCGACGGGGCCCGGGATATGTGCCGCTACGGACCACGCTTCTCTAGATAAAAATCACTCTGCATTTTGATGATTTTGAATGAACGTGTCTGTGGACTAAATTGTAGCTGCACAGTAAAATTTCTCAGATCATTTCTGCGCTGATCGCCATAAATGCCTACGTTTTGTCAAGCGACGCCGCTCACCGGTACCATTTTTTGTATATCCATGACGGCGATTTTTCCCAACAAAATTTTTGAGGGACATTTTACCAATTTTCATGAATTTTCCTGTCATTTTTTAGAATTATACACTGTTTAAGTGTATGAAGAGAGTGTACGCGTTAGCAGATGGCCGGCAGTTGTATCGGGCCAAGTGTCCTTGTAGCGTTTCTTATGACATCTACGTTACGCTTGAAACATTAACAACAACACAACAGTTATGTTCGTTGAATTTTATTGGCAACAACAACAACACGACTAATAAACATAAACAACAATACAAACAACAACAACCAGACTTCTGGGTTCCCTATGCTCAGAGGGTTGAGCCCGCTGCAGCACTGAAAATTCCATGAACTTGATTTGTTTGAAGTCCTGTCAGCGTGGCTAAACTTGACTGACATACAGTTCGCGTACGTTCAATAATGATTCTACTATAAATCAGACTTGTTATCCAAAGACTCTTGATGTTGACAGGTCAATTTAGACTTTGCCTGAATAAAACACATTGTCTAGAAATCGTTTGCTGAACGTGACACTCTTTGCGATGATCGTTCTTTGGACGTGGGATTCTGTGCATGTGATGACTGTGATTTTCTATCCATTTGACATCACGATTGCCGAACAATGTCTTATCATGACAAATGTTTCAGAATTAAAGCAATGTGAAAGAACATCTTTCACCCGAAAAAGTGAAAGTTACAGTAATTTTTTCGGCTTCAGGCGTAAGCTTATGATCGGCTCAAAACTTTTCAGTCTCGGTCAACCCATAGAGAATGACGTATATTTGACCTCGCTCTGCCTGCCATTTGTCAACTCACGTACATGCACACTACAGATAGTGATTGACATTGCTCCATCGAGGTCCGTCGACTGCAGGACCTTGACTCCTATCTCTTATTCTTTTTGACTACGAAGAGTAAACTGTAATTAACTGTAATTATGACACCAATATTGCGCGCATCATTGTAAACACGCTTTTATTAGCCAACTGGCAAATCGTGTACTATCCATGCACTTTGTCAGTTTCCAACGCTCAGTTCGACGCTCAGTTCTACGCTCACTTTGCCATTTCCAACGCTCAGTTCGACGCTCACTTGTCATTTTCCACGCTCAGTTTGACGCTCACTTTGTCTTTTGCCACGCTCAGTTCGACGCTCACTTTGTCGAATTTGGAACCTTACATACCTGAATATGGCAAGATTTTGAAAATGGCAGGCAATTAAAAATGAATGAAAATCTGTTCAATTTCTTGCCTATCCTGCCACAAGCAAAGGTTGTTGAGGCATAAGTAATGACTATATCGTTCAATTTGTAGATTGCAATGCATATCTAAGGAAATTGGAGGTACCTTGAGGTTGGAAAAATTTTCGCAGAGTTGCAGCTCATGGGCCTTCAAGGTAACAGTTGTACAATGCCACTGCTTCTTAGAGGCAAAGTTAGAGTTTATTCATGAAATGAAACCCTGATCACATGTATGACAACAATCAGTTATGTGAACACAACTGTAGATAAATAAACAAAGAAATTCATGAGTGAGTTGAACTTCTAAGAAAGAGTAAATGAAAACGAACTTGTTTACAACAAGCCTCTTCCGTGACAGCAAGTAAGAAGCAAGAGAACTGTTATTCTGTCATTTCAATGGAAAGCGCTCAAGGTGCATCCTGGACATCACCACTATGTGCACTGCCATGCCATGGGAAGAGCGCCCTCACGGTGATAAATTAATTTTCTGTGTGACTTCACGACACACATTTCCCGAGGCCTTTGCCCTTTCTACAGCATTGTACTGAGTACTACAGTAAGGCCATGATGCAAGTTGTGAAGTACCGGTATTTCATCACCCATTATGCATTTTATAATATGTCAGTGTTCAATATTGCAAAACATCTCCGTATTTTTCGAACTTGTTCCTCAATTCTCTAGGTATACAGATACAGGTATACAGAGTTGGAGCTTTTCAATGGTGTGACAAAATAAAAGTGAATGTTTTTAAGTTTTTCGTTAAATTCTGTTCCAGAAATGCATAAATTATCATTATTTTGTTACGTATGAATGAGGAGAAAGAGAGATTGTACAAGGATTTCTGAACTTATAAAATAGTAAATAACAGATATTTTTTTAAAAGTTCACTTGACTATAAACTCACAGGGAAATTAAGAGATGCTGTGTCAGATGGTATTATTGTCCAAATAAAACAAAGTGTCTTGTAATTTGTTTACTTGTATATCTGTGTTTTTTGTTCAGATCAGGAAGTATGTTAATGTTCCAAAGAAGTCACACTTTGAGACTAGGAAAATTCCTGCTATCTACTGGTTTATCTACTGCCGTTAAAACCTTGGTGAAAACACTTAGGGTCTCAAGACCATTGCTGTCATTGAACAAAGAGAAAGACCATTGCTGTCATTGGAATAAAACTAGAAAAGATGGCGTCAATAATTTAATGTAGGATATTTATTAGGGAAACATTAATAAGTTAATATATTAGTATATACAAATGATGTCAGTGTTAGGAAAGTCACTTGCCCAGAGTGCAAGCAAACTCCTCAGTACTTGTACTTCATAAATTGTAGGTCTCATAAAGTTCCCTACGGCAAGCAGTTTAAATCTCTCAGAAATCTCTGGGCAACACGTCAGATTGGCTAGCAACAAGCGATATAATACATTGGAGACTGTATCAGTCTACTTGAATACCCTTACCGAATACTGGGTCAACCAGGGAGTGATTGTCAAAGTACAAGCGATACAATGCCTTGTTGCTGGTGAGATGTAAAAGATAAAAATCTAAATCTATGGTTCAAGCATGCAGTGCAGTATACAGTGCTTTGTTAAGAAATCTTCACAAATACTATAAATGTCGTTTTTTTAGTCCCCACGGACACCGTCCGGGGGGACTTATAGGTTTGGTCATGTCCGTGCGTGCGTCCGTCTGTCCGTGCGTCCGTCCGTCCGTTCACGCAGATATCTCAGAGATGCCTGGAGCGATTTCATTCAAACTTGGTACAAGGATTACTTCATATGTCATACAGATGCACGTCGATTTGTTTTGTGATACGATCCAATATGGCTGCCAGGCGGCCATTTTATTACGATTTTTTCATGTACAGAGCCATTACTCAGGTATGTTTCAACCGATTTTATTCAAAGTTGGTACAAGGACATTGACAAATATCATAGCTATGCACATCAATTTGTTTTGTGATACGATCCAAAATGGCTGCCAGGCTGCCATTTTATTACGATTTTTTCATGTACAGAGCCATAACTCAGGCATATCTCAACCGATTTTATTCAAAGTTGGTACAAGGACATTGACCTATGTTGTACATATGCACGTCAATCTGTTTTGTGATACGATCCAATATGGCCGCCAGGCGGCCATTTTATTACGATTTTTTCATGTACAGAGCCATTTCTCAGGCATAACCGCATGTTTCAACCGATTTTGTTCAAAGTTGGTACAAGGACATCGACCAATGTCATAGCTATGCACATCAATTTGTTTTGTGATGCGATCCAATATGGCCACTGTGCGGCCATTTTGTTACGATTTTTTCATGTCCTGAACTATAACTCAGACATGTATTAAGCGAATTCATTCAAAAGTATTTTTATCACAGAACTAATGAAGAGGACTCTATCCTCTCTGAGGACCTGTAATCAAAATACCCATTAACAAGTGGGGACTGTGTCATCAACGATGACTTGTTTTTTGTGAGATGAAACCAAATTCTTGGTGTAATCTGTACATGCCCTTGATCAGCGACCCATGCAATAGAGCAGGCGCAGGTAAATGTTTTGGTCATGTGTATTGCATTATCAAGCAAAGAACACTTATGTACATAAAGTGAAACGAATCAACATTATCAATACCAGTGATATGAAAAAATAAACAGTTTCTTGTTTTGTTTCTTTTAAATTTAAACAACACAGAAATATAACTTCAGTATGTCTTTGATGTTAAACCGTACTTGGTCAATCTAGAATGCACAATTTATTCACGTAGTGTTAATTTGACTGTAGAGGGTGGACCGTGTTTGCCATTTTGTACGTGTAGCAAATTAGATTTCTTCTATTAACAACAGTTCATTATCAGGTCCTGGATAACCTTTTTCAACTTTTGGTTTGGTTTGCCTTTTGACGTCGCTCCCATCGGGCATTGCACTGTATAATTTTTGCCAGAAGAGTGGATCGTCCCTCTCCAAGTAGGTGTTGGTCTTCAGGTACGTCTTGAGATCTTGGTCAAGCTTCCCGGTATCAACGTCCTCCATGAGGAGCACGATGAGCCTGCTTGATTTGTCTATGAGTACTTGGTGATGCGCCTGTTTAAACTCGTAGGCACACCACTCGCTTTCAAGGAAATTGTTGCTTAGAACTAGAATGGTCCTTCGGCTCTTCTCTATTGCTTCAGTGATATTCTCGGCGATGCAGGCGCCCACGAGAAAGTCTCTATGATGGATGCAGACTACGAAAGGAGGGTCATGGTTCTCCAGATTCTTCAGCAGCGTGTTCTTTACCCAAGGAAGGTCCTCACTGCTGAACGACAGGAAGGCATCGTACATCTTGCTCTCGTCAAAGTCTTCCGCCTTGAAAAGACGCCAGCCGGTACGGTTGTAAATGACGACCTGCAGCACGCCGCGGCATTTGAAGAGCAGAGCTAGGCTGGCCAGGATCACAACTGCCAGTCCGAGTACGGAGGCAATGATTTTGCTGTTGGAGTCTGTGAGCTGCAGACCAGTGTAATCATCCCCGGTGTCATTGCACATTAGATCATCCTCAGTCAGCAGCAGAAGGGACCAAATTTCGGAGGAGTTGGTTTCACGGTGTGTTGTACAGTTGATGTTGTATCTCCCATCAAGAAGCCTGTTGACGTTTGGCTTCAGAAGCCACTCTTTGAAATCCAGCCACCACAGCTGACAGTCGCAAACAAACGGATTGCTGTCCAAACGCAAGTACTCCAGGGACTTTGTCCCGTTGAACACCCCGGGTTTCAAAGACCTCAAGCTGTTGTTGTCAAGGGTGAGACTCTTGAGCCTGGTCAGGTTTTGGAAACTGTTCACGTCGATGCGTGAAATGTTGTTGTGATCCAAATTCAGCGTTTCCACGGAAGATAGACCACGGAAGTCAGGTGCAGAAAGTGATTGTAGCTTGTTGGAGCCAAGGTTAACAATTAGCGCGGAAATCAAGTCATCAAAGGCACCATCTTCAATGTCACTGATTGAGTTATTGTCCATGTGCAGTTCTAACATATAGGTCAAGTTTTTCAGCTGATTTTGCGAGATCCGTGTGATATTGTTGTTGTGTAACAGCAAGAAGTGAGTACCCCACCACAAGTCGGCTGGAATCTCCGTCAGGCCCCTGTTGCTGCAGTTAGCGATGAGCCTATTCTGAACGGCTATGGCACTGCATGTGCAGTTCTGGGGACAGAATTCGGGCATCTCGCACCAGAAAAGGTTTCGGTCTAATGTCTGGATCTGTTCACCTCTCACATTCGGTGGATTGGAGCAGACAAGTGCAGATGGGTCCGGCATGAATCTCTGATTCATCAGAATTTGTGCACCGGGCCATAGATAATGTTCGTATCTCGAGTGCCCAGTTTTGTTGTACAAGGTTTCAAACATGTGACAGTCACAGGTAAGAGGGTTGCCTTCATAGTAGACCGACATTGGTTTGTCAAAGTCAATGAAGTCAGGTCGAAGCTCTTCAGGGACACGCAATGCCCCTGCCCTTGCATACATGAAGATTTGGAAATTTGTGAGCCGGTTGTCGTTTAGACGCAGTTCAACCAGGCTTGGTAATTGGTAAAGTCCTGTGAAGTCTATTGACTGAATTTGATTGTGGCTGAGGTCAAGTATTTGCAGTGCTGACAGTTCATAGAAGGCATATCTTGTAATGGTCTTCAAGTGGTTGTGCCCCAAGCTGATTTCTCTGAGCTTGTCGCTGTTCTGAAAGGCACGGATCTGAAGATCAGAAATGTTGTTGTGGGCCAAGTTCAAAACTTCCAAGGTTGGAGCATCAATTGTCATCAGGAAGTCACTGGGAATGTCTTGGATGTGATTGTAACTGAGATCAACAGTCGAAAAAATGGTGCAGCCTGTAAAAGAGAGCTGTCGGATGGAAGTTACGTTAGCTCTTCGCAAAAGGACACTCCTCAGGGATGGCAGGTTTCTGAATAGTCCATATGGCAAGACAAAACCCGACTGCTCAAATTCGATGTCACTCAAGTTTATGGCTTCCAGAGACACAAGTCCCTGCAATAGATCCACTGGCAGTGAGTTTTTGAAGTCATTATTCATCAAGTTAAGCCGTTGTAAGTTCCGCAGTCCTTCAAAAGTACCCACCGGAAGCGTGGTGAAGTCGTTGAAGGACAGATCCAGCACTTTCAAACTGGCGAGGTTTGTCAAAACGTCCTGATCCAATGCCTGGATGTCATTGGACCCCAGATAGAGAAATTCCAACTTTGACTGGTTGTGAAATAGTTCAGCCGGCAATGTGGCTAGTTGGTTGAGTCTCAAATCGAGTTCTTGTAAATGCTGCAATGACCCAAAAATGTCACCCCTCAAAGACTGCAGCCTGTTTCTGGCCAAGTTCAGCTTCTTGAGCTCAGGCAGCTCGGAAAAAGCATTGCTGGAAAGTTTTCTAAAGTCGTTACTCTGCAAATTCAGTTCCTCCAGTCTGCTGGGTATACCACATGAGTGATTGGAGTCACGACATGTCAGTGCGCTGGGTAAGCTGGAAAAGCTATTACCACCGAGGTTCACTGATCTGAGGTTTGGCATTGCACTGAAAGCATTAGCACTGATCTCATTAACTCCACAGTATGTGAGGTTGAGCTGTTGCAATCCCGGCAACTGGACGAAGTCACTCGCATCCAGAAAATTGATCGGGCAGTTCTGAATTGCAAGTCTTTGTAGTATCTCTGTGTCCTGCATACGGCCGAGGATGAACGTAAGTGGATCTCCGGCGAGAGAGCTGTCGCAGAAAAAGTCCAAGGAGGCTGTTGGCGGAATCTTCGTAGTGTTGTCAAGATTTGACAGGGCTGCAGACCAACACCTGGCCTCTGAGGTTTCCAGATCCTCATCAAAGATACATCCGGGAATGATAGGAATATTCAGCTGGCCCTGAGTGCAGATCCCAGCAGCTATTATCAGGAGCAATGAAAAAATCCGGGAAACCCGTGCATTCATGGTTCTGGCTTTTCTGTTGGGTTTTTTCCTATACATTGTTACTTCCTGGCTTTTCTCCAAGTTCACGTCACATGAAGCTTGTCTTCAGTTGCTTGGGTTCCTGTAAAAAAGTTGAAAAAATTATTAGAAATGACTTCTGTCAAAGATATATGTGATGATAATTGTATGTCTGTAACATTACAGCTGCTTGTTACTTAAGCAGGGATAATTCTGTTTCTTCAAAGTCAGGGTGAAATTCTGACCATGAGTTGTGTCTTGGAGAATACATGTATCTCCATGGTGATATTTTGAACACGTTGATAAACCATCCAATTGTTAAAGGCATGGAGGTGAAAAAAACACCATTATACTGAAGGTACAATAAGCCGTAACTTTTGAGAATAATTCCATGAAGTTGTTTCTTCTGGATAAAAAAAGTACTGTTACCCTAAGCTTGTAAACACAACTCAGTGTGTACAAATTACAATATGCAATGCGTTGTCTGGATTTATATTCAGTTGTCAACAATAACATTGGGAGTTACACATACGCACACACGACATACAGGCTGTATTGAAAATTTGAACATTCGATATTTCAACATCATTTTCGGAGAAGAACCACAAATTGTACAAAAACTACTGAAAATTACATCAAATGTCACATCTGGTTGAGATTTGCAATTTCATCTGACTAATGGCACACTTCATACATCTGCATTAATTCATATTTGTTTCTGAGTTATGAAAGTCTCCTGGTTGAGTTGGTCAGCAAACACTTGTATTTTTATGAAAACATATTGTTTGTTTTGCAGCCCTAACTCATCTCAATCATGTAACAAGTGATTGAACAACCAAACTTTTCTTTACTTAGGCCAGGGAGATTGTTAAATTGTACCTTGGAATCTCTGCTTCAACTTCAGCCAATTTGGACTTTTTTTGAAATTGTGGAAAATATATACTTTTGTACCGCAACTTTAATTAAGGTCATTTTTGTCATGCATATTTTTTCAGTTTTTTAGCTACTTTAGACTATAGTCTATAGAAGCTATTGGGATGGGTATCCGTCCGGTGTCTGTCATCAGTCTGTATGTATGTATGTATATATGTATACATGTAAATGTATGTATGTCCGTTTGTGAGGATGTCTGTCCACTCAAATATCTTGAGAACTGCAGTACTTACAGATTTGATATTTGTTGTGTAGATGCAAAGTATGATTACGAGAAACTTAGTTTTTTCATTTTTTGATATTTTTGAAAATATGCAAATTAGTGCAAAAAAGGCATTTTGGGTAAAAAATCTTCTTCTTCATAACCGCTGGTCCGACATTTGATATTTGGTATACAGGTCCCTAGGGATAACCCAACTTAGCTTTGTTCAAATTGTGATGAAATATGCAAATCTGTATTTTTAAAGAATTTTTTTGTCATTTTTGGTCAAAAATTTATTTCATCAAAACCACTTGTCTGACAGCTTTGATATTTGGTATACAGGTTCATAGGGATGATCAAAATATGATATATTCAAATTATGATGAAATCTATAATTTTGTATTTTTGGGGCAATTTTTGTCATTAATTGTCAAAAAAATTATTTCTCAAAAAGTACTCATCTGATTGCTTTGATATTTGGCATACAGGTTCCTACAGATGAACTAAATGTGATATATTGAAATTATGATGAAATCTGCAATTTTGTTTTTTTGGTGCAATTTTTGCAATTTTTGGTAAAAAAATTTGTTTCTCAAAAACTACTTGTCTGATACCTTTGATATTTGGTATACAGGTTCCCAGGGGTTGTCAAGTGTGATATATTGAAATTTGATGAAATCTTCAATTTGTGGGTCAATTTTTTGCCATTTTTGTCAAAATCTTTGTTTCTCAACTGTTAGTTATCTGATAGCTTTGATATTTGGTATACAGGTTCCTAGGGTTTATCTTAATGTAAAATATTGAAATTATGATGAAATCTTCAATTTTGTATTTTTGCAGCCTGAAATGAGCTATCAAAGATACCCACCTTCATCAATACATGTGTCACAAAAAGTTACTCTCTACATACACAGCGGAGCGCTGTTGACTGTTAGGTCGCTTGTTTTTTCAAAACAGCTGGTCAGACAGCTTTAATATTTGGTATACAGATCCCTAGGATGATCTTTGTGAGATAATTTCATACAGTCAGGAAATACTTAATTTTGTATCCATGTCTATAGTAGCTTCAGGGACTTTGGCCCTATGGTTTTGTTTTCTTCTGTGAGTATGTGGAAATGCTCAGAATTTGTTCTGTCAACACTGCCTGTATGTGTAATGCCTCTGTTATTGTGGGTAGTTTGTAAAATCTACACTCCAAGTCATCAATAATAATGTAACTAGTGGGAGATTTTGTTGGTTCATGAAAAAAGAAATTAAAACAATTTGCTCGCTGCCTGTGTAGCTTTGCCAAAAATATCTGAAGAATCTACTGTTTGCTAATACGTTCTTGCATAGATATTCAATAACATCAACAACCACCCCACAGCTTTCCTGAATAGCTTTGAACTTTGATTTGCAATCTGTTATGCCGTTGATACATGATGTTTTTCAGACAATGAACACAGCATGAATTGCTTGTTTTTTATCACTACCAGCAAATTTTACATAACTGCGTGTGCCAATTTCATTTGAATTCATAAATGTATTACTCATTACGACATAGTCTTGAACACAAATCTTCACATCCTGTTGTGTATTTTTCCCCCATTGTTTGATCTTGCGTTATTTTCCAAGGATACGAAAACAGGCAATTTTGAAAAAAGCTGCAACCTTTGTGATTTGTTTGGGCATTCGTCATCGTTTTAATTTCAGTTCTGTTCAGGAGTGTCTGTGTAAACGAGGACTTTGTACTCGACAAGCTAGGTAAATTATCCGCATTGTTCTCATCTGGGTCAGCCCTTCACAAAAGACAATGTTTCCAGATAATGACGGGAGATTGTATTTTGTAATCTGCTGATGGCCATTCTAAATGTGTGACAGGCAGACAGTAAAATACTTCAAATTATTTGCGCAAATGCCCAGTGTGCTGAACAAAAGATTCTTTCCAGACGTACTGGGGAGAAAAAAAATCACAGCTATTTGGTAGATTAGAAATAGTGTAACACTACTCAGATTGTCTGTACCATGTCATGCATGCCTGAGATGACTGAACAGAGAAATACGCCTGGAGCCGTCAAAACAAAACCAACCAGTCAAAAGAAGGAAATCAATTATTTACAGACCTTTAGATCCCCATATTTCTCTTCGATCAACACGGATACCGCCCATTCGTGAAAGCTGAGAAATTTAATTTGATTTGGTCTGAGGGGGAAAGAAAAATATATTGAAATACTGAAGAACGTTGGTGCTGCAGCCGCCTGCTGTTCTAATAATTGATTTTACAATTCTGATATCTGTCATTCCAAATTTCAGACTTGAAGACTGTATGATGTGTATGTTATGCACTTGAGAAATGTGGAAAATATTCTGATCTCTGGTTCTACAAAAGCGACTGAGGTTTTTTCTCACTGGTGTTCAGATAATACGGCTGTTTTTCGAATATTTTCTGAGTAGGTGCAATATCTTAGCTGTGCTGTGATCAGGGGGTGAATGTCCGTTCAGTGGTGCATTTATGTGTGAGCATTGGTGGCATTTTCAAGTAGAAATGGTGGTGGAAATGCATCTTGTGAGTTTGTCGAAGATAATTATTAATGTTTGAAGTTGAAGAAGGGGGAAGAGTTGGTGTCGTCAAACGTCACTGTCGTCAACTTTGTATTATTTTGAAGTGTCTGGTTATCTTTGAAAGAACCTTGAGACATACAGTAGTCAACATGCCTTCAACCACCCCCACCCACCCACAGCCAGAACTGATAGAATGAGTGATGACATAATTTCCAGTATCTACCCCAGGAAATGTACCATACAGATGGCCTGATAATTGCTTTCACACAATCTAAGCTTATAGCACAGCACTCGGTGAGGTTTTTTTTCATTGCCTAGTTCATGCTCAATAAATGTTATTTGATTTCACGGGTCATTTTGTATGTATATGACAAGAAAATGTAAAAATAAACAATCCAATATGTGTTTTCAAGATCACACCCGAATGCCTGACCTCTGACCTACAGAAAACCGTAAACTTAAAGAGAAAGCATGTCTCCCATTAAAAACACCAGAGGAGGAATATCACGCAGTAACTTACCATGAGAAAGACAAGTAGTTGAATCTACTAAGAAATGAGTTTTTGGCAAAATGTAATTTGAAATCTTTGATATTTTGTGGAAAAGTCAAACAAAGTCTGCCTTTTTTCTATAGTCATTTTAGAAAACTCAACTGATAAACTTGAGAGGCACTGCTACACAAGGAAACAGTTTATAATTTTTCATTTGACAGTCAGACATGACATTTGGAAAAAAAAAAGTATTTGACCTTGTGAAAAATTTTATGAACTGAAACTCTTGGACAGTCATTCAGGCATACACACTTAATAACATCTGTTGTCTGTGTAAGTGAAGTAGTACTGGAAGGTCCACAGCAGTCCTGTCATGTTAGTCCGTGAGAAAAATGTCACCTTTAAACCGAGATTACGATATATCATTCCAGTCAGCGACGGGGAAGACGAGTTTCTACAATTCTTGGAGTTACAAAGGTAGTAAATGGGACAGAGGGAATTCTGACCCGATGAAACAACGTATATACAAATTTGTATATTAGGTTAACTTACCATGGTGATATCTTGTGAAGTATGGCATCGGAATCAAGTCACAGACAAGAACACATCAGGTTTTTTTCTCTCTCTAAGTTGAGTTCAGCTTTTTGCCGTAGGCAAGGAAATTTGGCAGTTCCAAAAGACTGCACAGTCACTGAGGGAGTGACTGTGAGTAATGCTTTCCTCTACCACAACTGCCAGACCAACTGCCTAACCCACTGGACTGGTCACCTTACCAATATGGGGTAATTAGGTTTGTTTCCATTTCAGAATGACAACCGGTAAACGTCACTGGCACATATCCCAGTTCTTTCCAAGAAGCCTGGTGGTATTAACGTAATTTCTGCTGAAACAAAAGTCTGGTCAAAACCTGCAGACAAAATGTTCCACTCTCTCCTCCTGTCTCCGACCAGTTGTAACTGCCTTGAGCTGCCTGAGCATTTAGATGAGAGACTGCAAAAAAAAGCTGTCGCTACACTTCCTTTTGACTCAACATGAAATATCGCTTTAGATTGAGTTACCACTGAACGGATAAATCAAAGTGGGGGGTGTCGTGTTACAGGAACTGCATATGAATCGGAGCATGTACAAAATCCATCCTTGGCTCTATCATTTGAATAAGTAATTTGGACGGACAGGTGGGCGGATCCTATTTCCTATTGTTCTCAGATTTGCATATCAAGAATGAATGGCGGAAGGGGATCAGCACAATTTGCATAAAGTAGTGGGCGGTTGGTAGCCATGGTTGCAGAGTGAGGGCTCCACTTCTAGCTTTTTATATGCAATACTGTGATTTGATTAAAGAAGGCTGCTTGTGGCAGAAAAATTTATGATCATGATATTTTGCATTTTATCTGCTCAAAAATTAAAGAGTTGAGGTAGTGATGAAATTCTTTTCACTTTCCATTAATTTGCTAATGTGCTGATATAAATATTTAGGGAGACATTATCAATGAATAGAACATCTTCCGTCTTGCTAAAGGCAAACCATAAATTATCCAACATAATCACAGCGATGTCTACATCTTTTATTTTGCCCGTCTAAAATTTACTGATCTTCGGGGAAAAAATAGACTGAACAAATTCAGACATGTGTTTGAGGTCATATCCTGTGGTCAGAAACACATTTGATGTATAAATATTGGCAGGTGAGTTCTAAAAGGTTGTGTAATCACAGAATTGAACTGCTCAGGAAGGAAACTAATACTGGGTCTGTTTGCCGAGGGCTTTTGCTGACAGCAAGCAATCAACTATAAAAGGCTGAATGTTTGAGTATGCATGGTAACCCTGCCAGTCTATCAGTTGCACGGGGTTTACTTGTAAACTCTTTGTGTGACAAATTAAGGCCTCGGAAAGCTGATGATGTGTGAGTCGTGTTTGTGAGTCATGGCTTGTTTTATCAGAGACTAATGCGCACAAGTAGGGTAGTTCCAGGTTGTGTGTTTGTCCAAGCTTCTGTTGTTTATAAATGCTTAAAGACGGAACAACTGTTGATTCGGCGGTGTGCATTATATTCATAACCGATCACGTAAATTCAGTGTGCATCGTCGAACATTCTGCGAATTTTAAACTCAGTGTTCAACATTGGACATTTTGAGAAACTTCAAATTTCAGTATAATAAATATCACTCAACATTTTGACAGATTTCCAATGCAGTGTACGGCATAAAACATTTTACAAATTTCAAATTCCGTGTAGGCCATAAAACATTGAAAATATTTATATAAATTCAGTGTATATCATTGAACGTTTGGCAAAGTTCAAATTCAGTATCAACATCATTGAACATTTTGACAAATTAAAAATCAGTGTATGTCGTAAAACATTTTGACAAATTTCAAATATTCAGTGTACCAGTATATCATTGAATATTTGATAAGTTACAGATTTATATATGTAATTTAATATTTTGATAAAATTCAAATTTACCCTGTTACTATCAGCATATTTTTTTGACAAATTTCCAATTCAGTATGTGTATCCTTGAAAATTGTGGCAAATTTAATGTCAGTCTATAGAAAACATTTTGAAAACTTTCAAATTCAATGTATGTCAATTATCATTGCACATACTAATTTCAAACCTCAGGGGGGGGGCCATGTGAAAAACCTAATATCCTATTTATTGCATAAACACTTCAGTTTCCGATGTCCATTAGCTAGAAATCGTTTCATTTTAATAAGACCTATCAATTTCCTCCTGATAGTAAGGATGTTTCTTGAAAACAAGACAAACACAGCTAGGGGTCCATGTGAGACAAAACACAAAGTAATGTTATGTCTCATTTCCTGTTCTAATATTTCATCGTTGCCATCTGGGGGTGTCAATTCTATAGACATCACATATTGCGGTATCCATAGAAACCTGTAAAAGGTGTATCCGTAGCAACCTGTTTGCGTGCATTCCATACAGCGCAATTTACATCCTCCCAACATGACTTTGCTTTCTACTATTTAAACATTCAAAACACACTGCATAGTCCATCTATACTCTTTCACAACTGATGCTACATAAACAACACTTCAAAGGCTGCCATTACTGATAATGTACTGTACCTTCAATGCTACTGTACAGTATCCTAGTCACATCACAAGTCAGCTCAATTTTTATCATCCACAGAATATCATACACCAAGTAACAAAATCACCATATCAAATTGTGACTACAGCCTACCCGTCACATGTGTAAGCCATCATGGCAGACCAACAGCATAGTTCTCACCCTTCAGAAATCTACTTCAAATAGCTCAATTCACCTATTAGACAGCTAGCCCACCCTGAGGCTCATTGTCAGTTTCACGCGCATCACCAATAATGATACAATGCAAATTACATATTAGCCTCACCCAGAGCAAGCTCACCAAGCATTTGGAAATACACAGTAGTACTCTCTTGTCATATTCCATCGCCCACTCTGTATGCAAAGCCCATCCATTGTAACCAAAATTCACACATTATTAATAAATAAATTTCAATCATTGGGTATCACAACAAGGATGCACAGCTTTTGATGATGATGGTGATGATGATGATGATGATGAGCAATCAGCATAGTATTTATTTTCAAGTTATTCTTTAACAAGAAAACTGTGTAAAATCAAGTTTCCTGGAAGATCGAAGTCACAACATGTTGTATTACGCTAACTGTCCACTGTGAAAATTTAAAGATTTTTATACGCCAGGACCCTGCTCACGATCACATCAATAGGAAGACCTTTGTATAAACAGACATAATTTTGTGCCATCTGTCACTCAGTGATGTTCCCAAACGTGTAATTTTTAATGTATTACAGAAAATGATACACCAGGGATATTTTGACTGAGATTTTCATAGTAAAAACAATACAGACTATCTGGTTCGTGGTACCAGTACTATCTGTTTACAGGTATGCTTCCATTCAGAAAAAGAGTATCCTTTTCTAGGTAACGTCATTCAAAAATTCTTTATAAAACCAGGGTACCCTCTAGCACTATGTAACACATGTCTATGAGATATTCATGTACACTCACTGTCATTATTTGGTCAAGTTGGTAGTGATCTCAATATTTATGTATAAGCAAGAAGAGTATGCGACAATCTATGTATATCTTTTTTTAAGGTCTCTAAAAAGTCAAGTTCTATAAAATCTTTTATAATGGACTTACTATACCAATACTCTTTTGTTTTAAGTAACTTGACCCAATGGAAACAGGTAAGACTGGCAAGAAAAGGAGTATTGTTAAAAAATTTATCAATGAAAATTGTGCCGTCTTATGGTAAAAAGTTTCCGATAATCAATATGTTTGATTTCAATCCAGAATTCTTATTCCTTATGTTTCATTTTCAACCAGGACAAACACGGACAATCCCATTGGTAGACTCCTATGTGAAACCATGCAGCGACAGTCACCACTGCTCGATGAAATCCTTGCCACACCAGAGGTGGTTGCCAAGAAGAAAGCTCGCACTCTCGCCGAGGACACCCCAGATCTTGATGTCGTCGTAAAACTACACAAAGAGAATGACCACTTCATGATCACAGCCAGAAGAAGGGCTTGTTCACCAGTTTCAAGTCTTTGCTTCAGTGATAATAGTAATTTCTCCATGGTACGTACCTCTGCGTCCCGGTAATTCCTCATTCAGAATCTTTCTTTTAAGGTAGTATGCACCTCGAAAGTGAAAGACTTCAACTTTTGCGTAAACTTTCCTAAATGAAACTTTCAACCATTGTCTTACCAAATCAACAATAAAAATCGGGGGTCACCAGGCGAAGTTTGGAACTAGTGAAAAAAATTTACCTAACATTTTGCGATATTTGAATTCAAAATGGCCACCATCCCTGTGTCAACTCTATGGGAAAAAAATTAAATTTTGTATTTTCGAAAAACTAAAATGGTAAAAGTTGTTATTTTTCCAAGAGCTTTAAAATTAGCCCCCACAAGTGGTAGATCAGAAAAGAATTGCAGAAATTTGAGAGTCGGAATATCTGTCCTTGAGGCATGTTCTGTCCACACCTCAGGGACATCTATTTAGACTGTACATTGTTCTCCACCGCCAGGTGATACTGTCAGGCAGAATAAGGGTTAAACTGTTTCTCTAGCTTGTGGAAAGTCACAAATTTAATATTTTTCTCTTGTACCAAAATTTGCATGGTGACCCTGATTTTTATTCCTGATTATGAAAGCAAATGGTTGAAAATTTGCTTGAGGAAAGTGTCAGCAAAGTTAAAATCTTTCATTTCTGAGGTGCAAACTGTATCAAAATGGAAAACCTTGCAGTGACATCGGAAACTTCTCTAGAAGTATAATCTTCAACAGTATTTCCCTTCACTTTTTTCCACTCTTTTGTAAAATGAAATTATTCTGTGAAGCGGTTCCAGGAAAGTTACTCTGATATTGTCAAATTTTTTTTACATCTATACAGCATGTGTCAAATGCTAAACCTGTACCAAAAATGTTGACAAGGATATCAGCAAGGGACAAGGAAAATTTGCCCGCAGACGACAGGAAGACAAAGACACGACAGTACACCAAGCTGAGTCGGAAGTGTAAAAAAAATTCAAGGACTGAGGTGAGACTACCCAGACAGGAGGAGAGGATTGCACTTGATCTGAGTGAGATTGAGAAATGTGAATTGGAGGTGGCCAAGACTTCACCGTCAGATTTTGGAAGACTTCGGTCTGAGAGCGCGAGTGCGACTGACAGAACCCTTGAAACACCACCCTTGCTGACTGTACACGCAAACAGGGATTTTAAGGACAGTGCTTATGATTCTAATGAAGCGAGCACTCCTGTTTGCACGGGTAGTGATCCCGGACTGGAACATGGACAAACAAGCACTCCCTTCCCCAGAAATGCTGCCTTTAATCCCGGAAAAGAGAGTGGAGGAAAGGACTCGGGAAATGTTAGCTTGCTGTCTGGAGAGCCTGTCGGCATGGACGTTGAAAGAAGCTCAAATAGCACTCCTAACTGTCAGATAGTGAAACCTTGCAGTGTATCCCTCGAACGATTGTCGGCCAACAATCTGTCAGGTTTGTCCGTGCACAGCCATGACAAATCAACGCAACAAATCCGGGAAAAGTCCAGCAGGAGTAGTGCCGGATCATGCCAGAACTGTGTGGTAAAGTTAGAGCCATTGACTCCGAGTACCCTTGAAAGACTGATGAAGCGCACACAATCTGCAAGCGACGAGGAGTTAGAGGAAATTGTCCAGGATATATCAATGCTCAGCATCAACAGCTGTAGTGATGAGGATGAGGAAGGCATGGATGTTAGCAGTTGCCATAGTGATGGGGATGGCACAGGCGGGGACATGTCAGAGAGTGCCGAAAAGCAAAACAGGGATAAGTTCATGATAGAGTTTCTTGACAGTGGCTCCGAAACAAGTTTTTATGGCTTTCCATCGGTAACAACGCCTGCAAAGAGTGCAGTCAAGTCCTTTTTGAAAGCAGAGTCATTTAAGGTGAGTGATTTCTATAATAGGTTTTCTGTTTTTCCTGCCAAAGTGTCTTCATCTAAAATTTATGCAGAGATGTGAATTGTGAGTGACAGGGATTGAAGGTTCCTTATCCAAAACCTACGATCCAGCATCAATTTGAACAATGGTGTTGGCAATATGAATGAAATGAAATCTACAGATTTTGAAAAGGGAGTCTTCTCTTGTAGAGCCTGCAGAGATGGACATTAACCCTTTTCCTGCCAGACAGTAATAACTGTATCACTTCCCCATCAGCCAAGTCAGTAAAAAGCGGTATTGAGCCAAAACATGACGTATTTTGACCCACTTGGCTTGGTATGTTATAGCATCTTTTGTCAAAAAAAAATCAACTTTACAGTATTATGTTTTCAACAGCCTTCAAATGTAAAGTATTATGTTAAAATACATCATATGGAATACGTTGTGTTTCATTAATTTTAACCATCTTGACCTGGTGGTGAAATATGGACTTGGCAGGAAAAGGGTTAAATATCATTCCCTTGTGTATTAAACGCTATCTGCAGGACTGTATATGTAAGCAAGAGACGTGAAGAGATTGGTGAATTTAAGTATTGTTATCGGAGTATCTTTTGCAAGTGTGATTTCTTTTCCTTGGAGAATTACCAGCACAAGATGTTGTTTCTCTATACAGGAAGCATTAACCCCTGTCAAGAAAGAAAAGGTGAGGCAAGTTCCGCCCCGTGAGAAGGTGCTGATGCAGTGCGGACAGACACAGCCCATCAGCTTCAGCAAATGTATTCCCAAAGGTGTGCTGAACAGGTGCAGCAAGATTGGTGAAGGAACTTTCGGCGAGGTCTTCAGGACACAGAATCATGGACTGTCTGTTGCACTGAAGGTAAGTAGAGTCAGTGAGATGGTGGCTTCCCGTCTGATGTATTTTGGGTTGTCGACGATCACTTTTTGGTGTCACTGGCCCATTTCAAGAGACAAGTTTTTAACAGTTTTGTGACATTAGTCGTGTCCACGCGATTGTAGGATTTGAACATATACGTTTGTGCACACTTATAGAAAATGTAATATAATCAACACAAATCATACATACAATTTTGTTTGTTCTGAAATACTTTGCTTATACAAGGTTGCTTTCTTTTTTCAACCCGTGTGCTTTCTGAATGGTTTTACTCTGTGTACACCATACTTGTGAATATTCATATCAACCATGAATTTACAGAAAGGTTCATTCATTTATACCTCGCCATGCAGCACAACCTCAAATGCAGGCACATCGCCATAGAGATGGGGGATGTATGGGTTGATGTTGTTACACCAGTGGGTAATAATGTGTAGAGTATTAGTGAATCTGTGAACGTGCCGGGAAACATAAGACTTCAAGCTCTTTACATTGTCTCTCTGTAGATAATACCAATTGAAGGTGATTTCCCCGTGAATGATGAACCACAGAAGTCATTTGAAGATATTCTACCTGAGATTGTCATTTCAAAGTGAGTAGCAAGCTTTTCCTTTCTACAATGACAGAGATTTGACATGCTACTTGTGTTAAACCATTGGATATTCGGTTACCCTAAATCACAAAACAGATGTATAAGTTAAAAATGTTTAGAGCCCCTCAAGATTTTCAAATGCCAGATTTACCTTTTAGCAGAATTACTTTTATTGCATCATAAATATTTTGTAACTTTTGTTTACCTTTACAAATTTTTTTTTTCTATTCATGACCTGGCGTGCTTCTCACTTTCTGGGAAAAAAAATCATTTGACAGGTTTTTCTAAATATTTTTTTCAGAGAACTGAGTGCCCTGGACAGCTGTGATAAAAACATGGCATGTAACTTTATCCATGTCAATGATGTATCATTAGTCAAGGGGCATTATCCAAAACATTTACTGACAGAGTGGGACAAATTTGACAGAGAGCGAGAATCAGAGAATGACAGACCTGGTAAGCCTTTGGAATATTTTTCTAATAACAATAATCAATTTGTTTCAGGCCTTTTTCTCATTTATTTTGCGGTTTTTAGTATTACAATTGTTTTAGTGCTTGGAACAATATGTAGCAATACAATGGATAAATGCCTTAGATCTTTCTACTTGTTGTATTTTCACTGTGACTTGCATGATCCTTCGTCACTTTCTTTGTTTTATTTCTGATTCTGGAATACTCTGCAGTTGTCTTTGTTTTTCTAAACTGAACTTCAAGAAAATTCCTACCCCTTCAGCAACAGGAAACTTTTCAAATGGACCTCAAAACCAATACATTGTATTTTGTAAGATTAAACTACCGTCTGTCGTACAAGCCAAATGGGACAGCTCACTGGAAATTTGCTGCAGCTGCTCTCCACTGTTGTGCGTCCATTATTGGCTGAGGCTTTTGATGTATATAATGTTGTTTGTAAAATGCGGTTTCTTGTTTCACTCCAACAATCTTGTCAAAATACTCAGTATTCAACTTGTCAATGTAGCCTGTAAATGCATGCTTGTCCCATGTTTTTGTTGACAACTGAATTTCAATCAGTACAAGAACTCATTTGTCAACAATAACATCGCAATATGTAAACAGTGCGTCGCATTAACAAGGTTATTCAATTCTGCCTTCTTTTGGCAGAAGGTCAGAAAATTTGTTTATTTTTCGGAACAAAAATAATGAAAGTATCAAATATTCTAGCTATTTGTCAATTTAAACAATAGGCTAAATGTAACTAGAATGTTATCTGACTACCACACAGCTAAGATGATTTACAGAATTTCAAGATAAATTATTTTGTTATTTCACAGATATGTTTAACTCCAATCAGCTGTTTATCATTTTGGAGTTTGCAGATGGAGGAAGTGACTTGGAACACTTCCAGGTAGCGTTTCTTTGCTTTTTCCAGTTTTGTCAATAAACAACCATAGTCAAGGTTATGCCTCTCTGACTGTTCAACTTTACCCGGTCGATGAACTTTTCTTGAGGTTCCAAGACAAGAAATTGACCTTTTTAAGCTTACAATTCTCTAGTGGTTAATAACCTCAGAACCCCCGTAAATTATAAATTTTAGGAAAGCCTAGATAAAGGGGAACATTTTTGTTACCATATGTCACCATTGTTTGCATAACTATCACATGACAGGTAATTTGCATAACCTTTCAAAAATAAGTTTTCCCTGTTTTGTTTCAGTGCTTTGAGATATAAGGCTGTGTGTGTCTCAAAATTTTTTTAAATCATCTAAAACAATTTTTATACCAGAAAACTTCCAGAGCAGTGAATTTAACCCTAGTTGATTTCTTTAAAATTGTGCTCCAAAAAAACTAAGCAAGATATAAAAAATCTGAGACATTCTTCGGAAGAGCGTTGTTACAGCTTGCATTCCGGTAAGTTTGAGTCAGATATGTCGAAGTATTGAGACAAAACATAGGGAAAACCGATTTTTTAAAGGTTATGCAAATTACCTGTCACATGATAGTTATGTAAACAATGGTGACACTATGGTAACCAAAATGTTTCCCTATATCTAGACTTCAGAAAATATATAATTTACGGGGGTGCTTAGGTTATTAGACACTAGAGAATTGGTGGCTTAAAAAGGTCAATTTCTTGTCTTGGAACCTTAAGGTGCCGATCCCAATGGATACATCGTATGTTGAGTTATAGCGCCGTCAGTGTGCACTGAAAACTGTTACGAATTTCAATTTAGCAGTTATGGCTCTCAAACTGCTAAAATGTTTAAAACACAAAATGTCGTTTTTCGCTCTGTTTGTCAGGTTTTCATGCTGCAGTGAAAAATCAAACATTTTGTATGTTGCTAAAAGTCCTTGCTGTTTTTGTAATGTGCATGTCGCAAGACACGGTCTTTAACTTCAATACATTTCCAAGTATTTTCTCAGACAGTCAGCTTGCAAATATTTAGTGTGCAATGTTGAAGCAATGTAGACTGTTCAGTGGCTTTGTGATTTACAGAATAACTTACAGGTAGACCATAATTCAGAAGAGAATGTCAAAAAAATGAGTGTCAACTCAATTATTTTAACCTTTTACTACCTCAAGTAGTACAATTGCTGTACCACACAAACTATGAACGTGTCTAGGATCCCTCTGGAATTTTCTGGCAACCAAGGTGTATGGTAAATTAGCTGTACCTTAAATGCAAGTTTGCCACATAAGTCAGTCTTAAGTTGACAGGCCGTCGACCTTATTTTTAATGTGGCAGATTTCTACCAGTGAAATATATAAGATTACTGAAGCCAATTTGAGGTGTAAGGTTATAAAAGAATTTCATACATGAAAAGCCTAACAAATTGAAACGATCCATTGTTTTGGCTAGTTTCACAAACAATCGGAACTTTTTTCCGTAAACATGTTTACATTTGAGTTAAAATTATTTTATTAGACCACTGTCTCAAACTCTTCCTGCGGTGAGAAGTTGACACAATGCATTGAAATATCATCCTGTAGTTTGGGCCCCCTAGCACAAGACAAAAGCCGTTCAAGGTAGCAAAGATTCATTATAGCAGGAAATTTCAAGCATTCTAGGTAGTCATGGGGATGAGGTGTCAGTCACAGTTTTTTGCCAAGGATTTTGAACCCTGGTAACTTTTCTATTGCCTCGCATTGATTATTTCAATCATCATTACATCATCTTTGTACTTCAGAGAAACTAATGATGTTGACTTTTTCCGTGCAATTTCCAGTTTGATAACATCCTGCAAGCCAAGAGCGTACTGCATCAAGTGACGTGTGCCTTGGCGGTAGCTGAGAGGGCGCTCCACTTTGAGCATCGCGATTTGCACTGGGGCAATATCCTCGTCAGGCACACAGATGTAGAATCGCTGTTCTACAAGTTGAATGGGGAAATGCTTGAAGTTCCAACCAATGGTGTGGAGGTCAACATTATAGATTTTACAATGTCAAGGCTGCAGAAAGGTAACATATGCTCTGGTTTACATCCACCTTTTTCGCAGGTACTGGTGGGTTATTTTTGTCAACGCGGAGAGCAATTTGTTTGGCTTAGTGTTTGTATTGTTTTTTTCTCCCTGTTAATTTCACAGTCTAAGCTACTCGGATGATCATGGTCAAAATGCAAATTGTAACATAAATATTGATGAGAAGAAGACTAATAATCATCATCATAATAGTTTTGGTGGAATTGTTGCATGAATTGCTCATAGTATGTGTTTGTATGTCCTAATGATGTATACTTTACATTTCTGTGAAGCACATAAAAAAAACACATATTTTGCATAGTTTATACTCTCTGTACCTGCCCTATACACAGATTCATTGACAGATGGTCAACTGCCAAATGTTTAAAAATAGTCTATTCTACTCTATGTCACATACAAGTACCTCTCAGCCTCAAGTATGATAGTATCACAGACCATTTGCTGTCTTCTTTTTTTTTTTCAAAAGATGGCTGCACAGTGTTCTGCAACCTAGCAACGGACGAGACTTTGTTCGAGGGGGAAGGGGATTACCAATTTGAAGTGTATCGGTTGATGAAAAAATATAACAGGTCAGTCTGAAGTGACTATCAATTACCATAAAGATGCACTGTGTGCTACATGTATTATTTCTGCTGCTCTCAAAACACAAGCATTTGAGGTCATTCAAGGTTTTATCATATAAACATGATTAAGATGAAATGCCGCTCATTAGGGAAATTTTTACAGTATGTTTCTAAGCTGCTTCTTGCATCGACTCATTTCCAAGCCTGTGGAGTGAATTAAGTCTTCATTGTCATGTTTTGAGAAATTAAAAAATTCAATTTTTTCGTACACCTGGCAAAGGCTATATTGGCCATTTTGAATTTCAAAATATCAGTAAATTTTAGGTAATTTGTGTTTCAAATACCAAACATTTCATAGTGACCTCTGATATTTAGCGGTATTCTTGATTATGAAAGAGAATGATTAAAAGTTTCCCTTGGGAAAGTTTATGCAAAAGTTTTAAACTTTCTGTTTCGAGGCACGTATTACTCTAATTTCAATGACTTGACCACCGTGAATGGTTTGTAAGTATGGATAAGTCAATGTGTATAGCGTGGATTACACTGTTGTGTAGTCAGCCTGATTCTCAGTTTCATAAGTAAAGTATCAGATGAGTACAGACTGCATTTTAAGTTAGTATTGAGCATATCAGTGTTTTGGTTTTCTTATAACCAAGCTGTGTTGGGGAAAGATCACACACTTAGGATGGAGAAATATTGTTCAAATGTAGCAGTGACATATTCCTGACTCCATACAATTTTTTTTTCAATTGTTGACATGATTTGTTTGTTTGTTTATTTATTTATTTGCCAATTTTTGTTTGCTGACAGTAACAACTGGGAGAAGAGCTGCCCCATCACCAATGTCCTGTGGCTGCGTTACCTCACAGACAAACTTCTGAAAGGCAAGAAGTATAAGTCTACAAAGCAGCTGGCATCAACTCGGAAACAGTTCAGGGAATTCTTCAAAGATGGGCTCTCGTATTCCTCAGCGGAAGAAGTCCTTTTGAAGAGCAATCTGTTTTAAACCCTCAGGCTGATCGAAGCTGGCTGTCTAGGCCAGTGTGCTGACCGAACTCTTGAAAATGAAGCTTAGTAAAGGGCCAGCAGCTGTAACGTTTGATGACTTTTTCACTACTTTTTTTTTGTATGTCAACATCAAGTTCTTGTTCTACTCCCCAAAACATGTCAAAACACTCACTATTTAGCTTGTCAACACAGCCAGATTACTCGCAAAATGCGCTGTTGTTGTTTATGTTTGAATTCCAATCCTGACCAGAATTCACTTGTCAACGGTAACAATGCAGTCTAAGCATGAATGGGCTGAGTTGACCAGATCATAGACCCTGGAGCGAGAGGGACGGACAACTGCGGCAAAGATCAAAGGCTCGCTCCAGGGTCTATGACCGGATTAATACTGTGTATCTTAACATTCTTAAGGGGAGTAGAACAAGAAACTGTTGTGGACATGCAACACAAAAACAGTGAAAAAATCAAAAGTTACAGCTACAAGCCCATTACATGTAATGAACAGTGTAGATAATAATGTTTCTTAGACAAGAGATGTCAGGAAAAAAAAAATCATGCAGCTGAAGTGTATACTCGGTTGAAGAGATAAAAAGACTAAACTTCCGTGTTTACATGACAATGCATGAACCAAGTAAGTCACGGTTTGGAGGTACTGTCTAGTCAAGCCAAGACCAAGAGGAGCTTCCGTGTTTACATGACAAAGCAAGAAAAGACAATAAAAAATCCACCACCACAATTTTGAAAGGATCAGTGGCTACAGAAATACAAGCCCACACCTCATTGCAGTAGCCTTTACTTGAACACATAGGCTTTGATCACAGCCTTGCTGTGACTTTCATCTGCAGTGGACATTACTGTTGTTTGTACAGACACTGCACTCCTCACAAACTCTGTTGCAACTATCAAGTGAGCGAGTGTCAAGACAGTCCAAGTGTACTCAAAGAATGATATTGAATTAAATTTGAAGAAAAAACAGGTCATGCCACAGGTTGCTTGATGGTGGCTTTAAGATTTAGATTGCCGCTACTCTCAACAATTTGTACAACTGCTGATTGTATTTAAGATCTGACAAGAATTTTGATGACATGGTAAACTTTGCCAGTACATGTAGACCAGATAACCATGCTGCCTTACCACATTGTAACTAATCTTTAAAATGCACTGTAGTGAAAAAACAGTTCAGACAGTTTTATAGATTTTGTGTATAGATGTATTATCCCATGTGAAATTACGATATAAAAAAAATAGTGTGAGAGAATCTTTGATTTCTTATGTAAGTCTTTGAAGACTGACTGCTTGTAGTAAATATTTTTACAACAAACCTGTCTCTTCTCTTGTCTTAGTATTTACAGTTGCAAAGATACTTTAGTAACACTCCAGCATAAGTACTCTCAAAACGCACTATAGTTGGCAAAGACTGGAAGCAAAAATTGTGTAATTTCATAATGCTGTAACAAATTTGCAAAACATATACATCCCTTGTATTTATATTTTGGAAGTCAGGTTGTCGATGCGTCCCATTTTGTTCAGTTTACTTGCCATTACTTTGCACCAATGCTTCATTTTCATGCCACCCCCTCACCATCCCTCACTGTTCCTCGAGGAGTAACTGTCACATGACCACCAAAATGCCAGATAGTAACATGTCTGTTCTGATGAAATGGTGTGTTTACAATCGTATCAACATGGTGAGCAAATCATCGCTGGTCTCCCCTATCCACCAACACTGCCGTGATTCTTTTTCCTGTTCCTGTCCTACACAGTAAATCTACTATCAGCACTAGGTTCAGAAACAGTGACCAGGGCAGATAGTACTAAACCTTTTAACCATTGCACCTATGGTTATTTTATCATTTGACATACACTTTCTCAACGCATCAAATATATTTGTTACCATGCAGTCAGCACGGGCTCCCCTTAAAAGATGCTTTAAATTCCCTCAGAAGTATGCGGCTGATCCGATCAAATACTAAAACTCTTATATTTGATACTATAAGGGCACACCAACCTTTTCTGAACACCTGCATCCTTTATGATAATACAAAGTACCAGTGCTAACATCCCATGATAAATATACCACAGTTACCCGCACGGGCAACCCTATCTTAATGGTTTAATTTTCCCAATGCAAGTGGTGGCAGAAAAATCGTCAATGCCTTCATCCATTCCCCACTCTCGTTTCTTGTTTCTTTTTTGAAACCTATGAACTAATCTGACACTTCTATCCCCAATAGAAATAAAAATATTTGACCAAAATTCAAACAGAAATTTCCCTTTTCAAGTCCAGTTATTCAAAGTCAATAAAAAAAATTAAGACACGCGAAATATCTCACATGTGATACATACTGATACAACATGTACTATGACTATCAGTTCCAGTAGGTGAAAAAAATCACTTCTTAAATTTGTCACAGAAGTACAAATCAGTGAAAATCATGTTTATATATGTTCTTAAGGGATTCTCAAATAATACTTTAATTTAAGCAGCTAAAATAATTGAACAGATTTTACTGATTTTAACCAGCTTGATCTAATATTGCAAGGTAAGGCTAGCAGGACTGAAAGATTATTCTGTTCATATGGGCCAAGAAATAACCATGTATGTTCTTGACATAAAACACAGTCCCTCTATCCACCGGTCTGGAAACGCCTATTGTAAAAGGTGTCAATCACCTAGACGCACAGCTGAACCGCGATACGAGAGCCAGTCACGTGATAATGCGTTACTTGGGTTTGTCCTGCATGCCACAGTCCCGATTGTGTGTACGCTTTTCTCGAATTTTCGCTGTTTTTGGCTCTATATTAGTGTTCTCTGCGTCTATCTACGACACGAAGACAGAAATTATCATATCCTGAAACCGGTGTGTGTTTTTGGTGATCCATCCCATCGTAAATGATGATAGTGTGCGATAATTTCTGGGGTTGACCGCTGCGAGTGTGTTGACGTACGTAGCACAAGCAACGGCTGGAATCACACCGGAAAATTTTTGGTCCCTTTCTCTTGCAATGCTAATAGTCAGTGTCTACAAATATGATCTAAATATGTTTTCTGTGTAATATTCTGTGAAATCATGTCTGTTAACTGAACAGAATAGGAAAGACAACTGCAGAAATGCATGTAGATTTTAGATGTGTGGTCGCACATTTTCCCATGCAGCGTCAATATGGCGAACTTTCGATACGTACGCTCGCTCAGGCACGGCTGGAAACACACCGGAAAATTTGTGGTCCATTTCTCTTGCAATGCTAGTAGTCAGTGCCTCCAAATGATCTAAATATGTTTTCTGTGTAATATTCTGTTAAATTATGTCTGTTAACTGAGCAGAATAGGAAAGACAACTGCAGAAATGCATGTAGATTTTAGATGTGTGGTCGCACATTTTCCCATGCAGCGTCAATATGGCGAACTTTCGATACGTACGCTCGCTCAGGCACGGCTGGAAACACACCGGAAAATTTGTGGTCCATTTCTCTTGCAATGCTAGTAGTCAGTGCCTCCAAATATGATCTAAATATGTTTTCTGTGTAATATTCTGTTAAATTATGTCTGTTAACTGAGCAGAATAGGAACGACAACTGCAGAAATGCACGTAGATTTTTTTCGCATATATATTTTCCCATGTAGCGTCAATATGGCGAACTCTCGATACGTACGCTCGCGCTCAGGCACAGTAAATACCTTTTACAAAATGCTATCATGTCAACACAATAACAAGTTTGGTAATGAACTACTCAGCTGTCGATGTTAATATTCAGCTGATTTTGCCTGTCTTCTTGATTTCGGGCAATAGTCCATGACACTTACGAACAGTGCATGGTCATTTTGTTTTTCGATCGTGATCATAATGCAACCATAATGTGTGGTCCCTTTCAAGCTTTATCTAGAGGGGCAACGTTACCCATTTAATGAAAAAATAAATTGTTTAGTGTTTCTAAGGTGAACAAGTTGTAATGTTTTGTGATATTCTTAAAATAACAACCCACAAACGTCATGTTTTTGAACGATCACATTGCGGCTGTCATAGGATCGTGGGGTAGCGACATCGATATAGCGGCCAGTTGAACATTGTCAGTGTCCTTTGTTTAAGGTGTGAATCGTGTATTGGTTCATATCACGGAGTGTCACAAAGAAACCAGCCACGTTTCCAGACCGGTGGATAGAGGGACTGTGCATAAAATGTAACATTTGGCAATGAACTATAGTGAAATGAGGGATTAAAAACCCAGACATTGGACAAAAAAAGTAGCATAACGAGGTGCCAGGCCTGAATACTACTTATACCACAGGGAATGGAGTAACCTTGTTGTTGTTGTTGTTGTTATTGTTGTTGATGGTGATGATGATGATGATGATGATATAATAAAAATATTAAAAAACAATGTGTCATTCCTTGCTGTTGTTTGTCGATGTTGTAGATAATTGTAAAAGAAAACTAATCGTGACCAAAAAACGACGTAGGTCGCCCAACGTCACTCCCGTCCTATCATACAACAACAACAACAATAACAACAACAACAACAACAACAAGATTACTCCATTCCCTGTGCTTATACCATTTTGTACCACGATGCTGAGTTTATAGCGAGAAGAATCCATTGAATTCCATTGCAAAAACATTATCCACTCATCTACATCTTTGAGTGATTTTGATAGACTGGACATGGCAGATGAATTATCCGGAAGATTCATGAAATGGAATTACTCGTGAAATAGTATGACGCTGAATGATATATTAGATGTCTCTTTTACAAAGAAGAATTATATAGTTTCGTTGAGTTGATGAACATCTCTTGATCCCTTCCAGTGAGTCCCACAAAGACTCGATCTGAAACTTTATTTCTCATAAAACGTAAACAAACGTCATAGATACATCAAGTAATCATTATACTGTTACCATGGTGTACGTGTCATTTCTGCATCATGTGAAACGCGATTGTGAGATCAGATGTCACTTTGCATCTCGGGGACGCGTATCACACAACTTTTGCGGAATCCCTGAAGCCGGACGAAACTATAAATTCGTAGAGGTTCCGGCATTGGTAAGTTTAGAGAAACTGATACAATGATAATGAAGTTGACCCGGAGTGACCCGGTTTGACCTCGAGTGGGTTTAAATGACATGCGCATAGTCCATTCATTCTCCTGACAACATGGCGGACCCTGCTGAGAAGAAAGTGGAATATTACGGTGGCATCGAAGGGTGAGTTATCCGTGAAATTTGTAAAAAAATGTTTGGAATGTTTTTGTGTAATTAAACAAAATAATTAGCAGTGACTGCTTAAAATATTTTTCGGCTGGTATAAGTCGATGAAGGCTTCAGTCTACAGCCGCGACGTACTGGCTACTGTATTGCATTCCTTCATTATTCTGGTCATTCATTCATCATTGCACCATAACGACCTTTTAAAAATGTACCATCTGATACAGACATTTAGAAAAAGATTGTCTTAACATGCTATGTCCTCCAATGTTTTCTGCGATCCGTCCTGCCGCAAGATGGCGAATGACGTCCGCGGTGCGGTCAGCAACAGCAGGACAAATGCATTGTACACTGATGATCTGCCGCTTTGATGTGGGTCATGAGGGGGGCGGTGCCCGCAGTCGTGTCACAGTTTTGCTTTCCAACTGTGCAATGAAAACTAAAATGTTGACCACGATTTCCAGGGGGCGTTTCATGGCCTTTTACGAGAGATCGTCTGACGGTAGGAATACAAAATCTGCACGTAGAGTGGGTTTTGACCATGACCTTCATAATTAAACACTGCGTTTGGGAAAATTACAGGAAGTGAAGACAAGCACAAAGTCGGACTGAAGAATCCCGAAGTTAAACTCCCCCCCCCCCCCGTATTTTTATCAGACTGTCACATCTAAAGTCGTCTTATAGCTTTTATGAGATATGTTTTCAGCACAGCTGCTTGTAGTTCCGACACTCGGTGAAGGCCACTGTATGCATTAGAAAGTTGATACAGTGACCTTCGCATATCGAACCACAAGCGACTGTGGTTTTAAGCATTCCAGAGTTGAAGTCTTTGTGGCCAGATGTGATCAGAAAATTGCCTTACAACATAGACCCTAAAGTTAGGATCTATGCTAATAATTACACGATTTTCACAGTGCAACAGAAGTAACGAACAGAGTTTGAAAAGATAAACCAAATACATCATATTTTCTGTATCATGGCTTTGTTGACAGTAACTGCAAATTGTAACTGTTTTATTGCGGTGGATGTATCAGGGTGAAGGCCTTTATATGATTTGATAAAACGTTACAAATCCTTCATGTAATTATCCCTAATACTGAGTCAAACGCAAATCTCAACTCCAGGACATCTTTCTGTTTTATTCGTCTATTTGACGCCCTATTTCATTGCATCAAGACCCAAAGTGGGATCCATTATCAACAAATGCTTCAGTTTCAACAGTATAATCATTGTTACTTTGTTTGCAGTGGTGCCACCCACTCCAAGATGGTCATCATGTCGTCAGACGGTACCATCAAGGCACTCAGCAGGGGTCCAAGCACAAATCATTGGGTAAGGCATCAATATCAACCCCTCCAAAAACTCAAAAATTCTTCAATGGTGTTTTAAGATATTTTGCCAACATTGTGAAATATAAATGCACCAGAACGGTTGAGAAATGTTGGAAAAGATTTCTGAATATAAACAATGAGAAGCTGAAAACGTGTATTTGTAGTGTGATTGATTTAAATTCATGATTACAGTTGCTGATGGGCAGGCTGTAAGGCAGTAGTGCATTGCTCTGACAGCAATTTTTCAACAATCCATCATGACAATATCCGTCATATTATTCCTCATAGCTGTTTTTTAGTCCCCACGGACACCGTCCGGGGGGACTTATAGGTTTGGTCATGTCCGTGCGTGTGTGCGTGCGTGCGTGCGTGCGTGTGTGCGTCCGTCCGTTCACGCAGATATCTCAGAGATGCAAGAAGCGATTTCATTCAAACTTGGTACAAGGATTACTTCATATGTCATACAGATGCACGTCGATTTGTTTTGTGATACGATCCAATATGGCCGCCAGGCGGCCATTTTATTACGATTTTTTCATGTACAGAGCCATAACTCAGACATGTTTCAACCGATTTTATTCAAAGTTGGTACAATGACATTGACCAATGTCATAGATATGCACGTCATTTTGTTTTGTGATACGATCCAATATGGCCGCCAGGCGGCCATTTTATTACGATTTTTTCATGTACAGAGCCATAACTCAGACATGTTTCAACCGATTTTATTCAAAGTTGGTACAAGGACATTGACCAATGTCATAGATATGCATGTCATTTTGTTTGTGATATGATCCAATATGGCCGCCAGGTGGCCATTTTATTACGATTTTTTCATGTACAGAGCCAGATCTCAGACATGTTGCAACCGATTTTATTCAAAGTTGGTACAAGGACATTGACCAATGTCATAGATATGCACCTCATTTTGTTTTGTGATACAATCCATTTTATTACGATTTTTTCATGTACAGAGCCATAACTCAGACATGTTTCAACCGATTTTATTCAAAGTTGGTACAAGGACATTGACCAATGTCATAGATATGCATGTTGATTTGTTTTGTGATACGATCCAATATGGCCGCCAGGCGGCCATTTTATTACAATATTTTCATACACAGTGCCATAACTCAGACATGTTTTAACCGATTTTATTCAAAGTTGGTACAAGGACATTGACCAATGTCATAGATATGCATGTCAATTTGTTTTGTGATACAATCCAATATGGCTGCTGTGTGGCCATTTTATTACGATTTTTTCATATGCAGAGGCATAACTCAGGCAAATCTCAACCGATTTTATTCAAAGTTGGTACAAGGACATTGACCTATGTCTTACATATGTACGTCAATTTGTTATGTGATACGATCCAATATGGCCGCTAGGCAGCCATTTTATTACGATATTTTCATGTACAGAGCAATAACTCAGGCAAATCTCAACGGATTTTATTCAAAGTTGGTACAAGGAGATTGACTAATGTCATACATATGCATGTCAATTTGTTATGTGATACGATCCAATATGGCTGCCTTGCGGCCATTTATTACGATTTTTTCCTGTCGAAGGCCATAATACTCTAAGGCATATCTTAACCGATTTTATTCAAAGTTGGTACAAGGACATTAACCTATGTCATACATATGTATGTCAATTTGTTTCTTGATATGATCCAATATGGCTGCATGGCAGCCATTTTGTTACAATTTTTTCGTGTCCTTAGCCAAAACTTGGGCATGTCTCAATTAATGAAGAGGACTCTATCCTCTTAGGACATGTAATCAAAGTACCCATTAACAAGTGGGGACTGTGTCATCAACGATGTTTTTCAATCAAAATTCCTGTCACTCCAACAAAATGGCTACCATCGTGAATTTTGAAAATTCCTATACATAGCTGAAGAGAATAAATATAACGCAGTGTAATAATATGCGTGATCAATGTTTCCAAGCCAACACCCGATACCTATCTAATTCTATGTCTATCTGCCAATGTGTCACTCTCCTTTACCGAACATTACAAACGATGATTAATCACGTCATATCACGTACTTCTCCTGCAGCTCATAGGTATTGATGAATGCCTGAACAGGATACACAATATGGTGGTTGATGCCAAGCTCACTGCAGAAATAGATTTAGACATACCCCTCAAGTCATTGGTAAGTCATTTTCTCGGTTTCCACTCAGTGTGCCATCCAACTGACAAACTTCTTGAGTTGATTAAAGAATTGCGGGACATTTCTGGATGTCAGCTCTATGCAATACGGAACAATTTCTTTGCCTCAAAGAGAACTTTGTTTGACTGGTGGCACCTCAATTCAGCTTAGAGAGGGCGCACTTTCCTGCACACTGCAGTCTTCATTCATGCATTTCTCAGTTTGCAGACTGTTTAATCCCAAGTAACTGAGCCTTCCAGTGTTTGCTTGTTGTTGTCCAGTCTGATTAACGTAACACAAAAGTGTGAAACTTTTACTTGAATCAGATGTTGGAAAATGAGAAAACAACTTACTCATTTCATAACTACATCATGAATTAAATGTGGAAGGAGGATGTAATCTGTGGTGCATTTTTTTATCGGCATTGACCAGGGGATGTCATTAAGTGGTGGAGAGCAGAAAGAGGGGCAGAGGAAAGTCATTGAGGGCTTGAAGACCACATATCCCAACATCAGTGAAAGCTACAGCATGTGTACTGATACGTTTGGAGCCATTGCCACGGCCTGTGAAGCAGGTGGGAACTGTGATTTGTCTCTGTGAAAAAAATTAACACAATATAGTTCATTTAAAGATACCCAAAATTTTTCACACTGTATCACCTTTTTGTGGAAGATAAAAAGTTGACAACTACGTGATAAGGTTCAGGTTTAATCCAGGGTCAAAGTCAAGTTCAGGAGGTAGAAGATGGGGTCTTTCATTTGTCATTCTTCAGTGATTTACATTCCTGTTCAGTACTTTTACATCACATAAAAGGAATGTTTGCAGTATGTGTAGCTCAACAGCAAATACATAATGTCAAAAGTGTGAGAGATTTCAGTTGATGGAGACAAGGATTTTTTCCTTGAAGAATATACGATGTATTTCAAGGATTTGAAAACCGACTGTCCTATACCTCATCAGATGCAAGTGCATGTCTATTGCCAAACCAATGGAAGTGGTAAATCGATCGATGCATGATTTTTGATGAACTCTGATTTATCTGAAGGTGGAATCGTACTCATATCAGGGACTGGCTCCAACTGTCAACTGATTAACCCAGACGGCACGGTTCATGGATGTGGCGGATGGGGTCATATGCTGGGAGATGAAGGGTCAGGTAAGCGCAAACTGTACCTCCTTGGTTTATACGGTCGTCGAACAATTTATCAATCGACCCACATATCATGAAAGAGAATGAACATAGCGTTATTTGTAATGATAATACCTGTCATGTTCCTTCAAATACCCTGCATTTCAGTTTGTCTCAACATTGGTAAATATGTCAATGGAAGGCATTCTCTAAATTGTAGTGTCATCCATGTCGTAGTCTTGGTGCCATACAGTTGATATCCTATGCTATGAATATTCATATTCTGGTAAAAGTGAATTTTTACATTGTCAGTGAGTTTCTCTGTCATTTGTATATTTACCAATAATCAAATCTTAGAATGAAATATTATGTAGCCACTATGTATGAGGTGGCTTTGACAGGAGATTTTTCTGAAATTTTTGTTCACTCCAAGACCGCACCTAGCAGCTTGGAAATTTTGTTGTGACTTTTTGTATCCTACAGCTTACTGGATTGCTCACAAGGGGGTGAAAACTGTGTACGATGCAAACGATAATTTCGAAGAGCCGCCTTTTGATATCAGCCACGTCAAAAAGTTGATGTTTGATTTCTTTCAAGTAAGTTTTCAGTTGCCTTTCAAAATAGCTGCTGTAACAGTCAGTGTCCTTTCTGAGCTGTGTGAGGGTGTTACACAAAATTGAACCCTGTATGTACAGCGTACAGTTGAAGTAAATTGAAGCTGGCAGTTGAAATGAAAGCATATGTAAATAAAGTCAGAAATCTCACTCACATTCCTGACCCTACCATACCATTGAAATAAAAAAACAGCCACAGTGTGGTTTGGAAGGACTATGTACATGTCAATAATAAATGTGTTATTATTACATACATATTGACACATGGCTGGCTGTAGGGTAACACATATCAAACACTGTTTATAATCCCAATAATAGAAGCGGCAAGACTACTGGTATGTGCCCAATCACTTTGATGATTACATGTGAAAGCAATTATGGATATCAATTTTGTGTTCAATCTTCTCATATGTTGTAACTAGCCGTGGGCTTTTATGATAAAGTATTTTTATAGCACTTATTCAGACGCTAAACAATTCACCATGAAAAATGAACGTTAATCACTTTACACAGTCCCTGATGAAGCAAACGCAATAAATTTGACAGTAACATACTCCTATTCTGTACAGGTGACTGAGTGGTACGGCATGCTGGATCATCTGTATTCTAACTTTAACAAGTCAAGATTCGCTGATTTTTGTGTGCGGCTTGCAGAAGGTAAGCAAGTGAGCACAGATGTGTAAACTAGATTGCCATCATGCTTCTTCCTTGCAGGTGAATGTGGCTAAATAAGGACTAAAGAAATTATCTTTGTCACAAGAGGGCGCTAGATAAGTAACATTTCTCTTTCATGCAAAAGTACGATGTCTCCCCATTCGGCAAACGTGAGTGGCAATCATAATGATGGCCCAAACTTTGAACTTTTGAATTCAAATATCCTAATATGCGTTGAACTTATCAGTTAATTAAAGTTCGGTTAAGGCTTTGTTGTTGCCACTCTATGAATAGACCAAAATTTCAATTTGGCTGGTCCTGGACAAAAAGAAGGTACTGTCAGAAAGGCTATTTTTCCAATAACAAGGTTAAAATAAATTCGTAATCCAACAAAACCATTGCCATTTCTTTTCTCACACTGGAAATTGTAAGTGTAGCTGTTTGGTTCGCCTATTCCCGTTCATTATGAATTCATTTTCTTGAATAACAAGGAGAAAAATTGCATGCAAACCTTAGTGAAAGTACAAAAGAGTCAATTAAAAAAAAAATTTTTTTTTTTCAATTAAGGGCATTTAACAAGGGGTTGCAAATGATGTAACATTGATTGAATATAAGAGTTTTAGTTATTATTCCAAGCAAATTAAACGACATGAAAACTTACCATGTTACACAACAACAATTATATTGACATTGTTCGTTTAATGAATATCTGAATGTGCTACATGTATTATTGAGGTAGTATGCGCCTCGAAAGTGAAAGACTTAAACTTTTGCTCAAACTTTCCTTAGGAATCTTTCAACCGTTCTCTTTCAAAATCAAGAATAAAAATCAGGGGTCACCGTGCAAATTTTAGTACTAGAGAAACAAATTACCCAAGATTTGCTGATATTTAAAATTCAAAATGGGCGCCATGCCTGTGTTAACGCTATGTAGAAAAATAAAATTTTCGAATTTCGAAAAAACTATGCCAGTGAAATTTTCTTTTTTCTCCAAGAGCTTCAAAATGAGCTCCCATAAGTGGTAGATCAGAAAAGAATTGTAAAATAATTTTGAGAGTCCAAATATTTGTCCCCGAGGCGCGATCTACCTTAAGCCTGATTCAAGTTGTATATCTGCAAGGCATTTTAATGAACAATCTATACCTGAATACATCTGCACCTCTGACAGTATTTACATATGTACCGTATGAATTTATAACACACAGACATACACTGTGCAGTACAACATCACTGTATGTACATGTAGTAACTTGATTTACCACTGTTGTGACCTTGCTTGACCTCTAGGTGCCAAGGAGCAAAATGATGAACTGTGTGTCTGGCTTTTCAAGGAGGCTGGTAAACATCTGGGAAGGCATATATTAGCACTGGGACCAAAGATTGATAAGGTATGTGAAACAAAAGCTTTGAAAAACAGGACATTCCGCTTAATCGTAGGATGTGTGTTTATAACAGCAGCAGTGTGGCTGTATCCATAATCATGTAGGTTGGTATTGGTGAATTATTCTGAGAAGCATGTAATAATTATCAGATCCTTACATGTCGAATAGGTGATAAAGAGCATTAAAGACTCAGAGACCCTCATAGTCAAGAGTGACCTCAAGCTTATAGCTTGGGCTGTAGCCAAAACACCTTAGAGCTTGTTTTGCTGATTCTTGAGTTCAACCTTTAAATGAAGAATAATTCCAAATCTTCAGGCTGAACTATCATGATTATTTTAATGATATTGATTGCTAAGCTGATGTCATGAAAGTACATTTTTTCTCATCGGTGACTGTGAGTATTAGTCATCCGTTGATGGAGTTCCTCTTTAACAAATCTGGCTGTGCCATCATTGGCTGAAGAGACATCAACTGAAACAAATTTTTACTGTAAAAATTGCTTTATGATAACAGCTCTTGCGGTGAAATGCCAATTCTATTATTGTCTTCTGTCTTTTCCAGAGTTTATTAAAAGCTGAGGGAGGTCTTCAAATTGTTTGTGTCGGGTCTGTATGGAGAAGTTGGGATCTCCTAAAGGAGGGTATGACACCATGAATGATTGTCCTTAACAAAGCATACTTAATCAGTCACTTTTGGAAATGTTCATTCTTGTGACAGAATTTATAGCTTTGGCTAACAATAGTTTACTTGAAAAATTGTGGAAGTAGTCAAACTAGGAATAATTTAGGGTTTGTGCACTCCTAGAAAGTCTTTGACAGTAGAGTCTCATGAAAGGTCCTTCAAAGTCATCAACGATGAAATTGAGTCATGGAAAGTCATTGAAAACTTAAAGCTACCCATGATTTTCAAAAATCACTAAATGATCAGTTCTGACATCATTAAAATGTCAAAAATGATCTATAATAATCATAATTCATTAAAATAATATCTAGAAAACGGTACTTTTGAACTCAAAAAAGTCCTTGAAAATCATTAAATTCTAAGTGTCTTTGAGCATTTGGACCCTGTTAGTATTTCACCTAATTCCATATTTGAAAAGTTGAGTTTTTTTATATCAGTTTCCCCACACAAGAACGCTAGAATGTTTTGTCAACAGAAGTAACTGTTCCAATTGCGAAGTTGAGGTTTAATGGACATTGCAATGTAAAATCAATCCAATTTTGAAGACTTTTAGAAAATGTCAGTAAAATCCTGTGTATTTAAATTGTAGGTTTCCTTGAGGGACTGAGGCCCAGGAATGACAAAGACATTGACATTGAAGAGATTAGCCTACTAGACTTGAAGGAATCCCCAGCAGTCGGTGCAGCGGTCATTGGTGCCCGGGACAGCGGCTCTCAACTTAATATCAACTACGAAAAAAACGTCAATGTTTTCTTCCATCACAAGTTCTGAGAAAATGGAAAAAAAAAAGATGAAATATTTATCAGGATTATTACATGAAATTGACAATGTGTCTGTAGATGTCTTCTATTGGATGGCATTATGAGTGTACATTTCCAGTTGTCAATGCCATTGGATTTTATGCCAGCAATGCATATTCATATTTGTACATAATATATGCAACGACATACCTGTCCTCTGCTGTAAGTTAGAAACCTGTTCATTATGCAAAATCTGGTACTACCTGTTGTGTCATCCGATGTGTATGTCAGTCTATGCATCATGCATGTCAAATGCCCTTTTCAGTGTAAAAGATGTTGGATGTAGAAGTGTTGTTGATTAGCAACGATGGCACACCTTCAGAACTCTGGGCCCGATATTCACTGTGAAAACAATGGAGTTTTCTTAGGGGTCCTCCCGTCGCCTTTTGAAGCAACTGGACACCATAGGACTATGTTACTTTATCAAATTGTCCGGTGTGGGCCCAGTCTTTGTCAGTCCTGCCACATTGTTGTCTATGGGTTTACCCAAATGTAGGCTGTTGAATCTATCTCTTTATTCTATAGCGTATAGAGTACTTTGCAGAGTAGCCTTGAGATTCAAGTAACAATATATCAGGTATAGCTGTATTTGTAGACAGAATACTTGTAATAGATTTAGACTAGCTTTGGTATCACCAATAGATGTCACCGTATGTCCTACCTCTTTTTCCCATGTGTGTTGGTATTGTGCATCATGCAGATATAGGTAGAAAGACAGTTCTAGATGGAGATTCTTACAAGTCTGTATTCCTTCAGTATGCCCCATCTGTGATTGATTTGAATATGCGAGTAAAATACACAGGAAGTGTACAAAAAATTCTGCGATTTTAGAATCCCAAATGGCAGCACGATGAAAGTACTGATCGTATGTAGCAGATATATGCAGAGGTTGTAGCTTTTGAACTCTTTGAGTAAATTTAGGAATTTCTTGATCAGGTCAGCCCTGTACCTCTACATGCAATGTGGAGATTTTCCCACCTGAATACTCATAGCTTGCCATGTGAAAGTTGGTGTCGAGGCCAGACATGTATAGATATATGTACTGAATGAAGGGTAGCTAGCGTTTTTGGACTAGGGTTCTACAGAAGGTTGAATGTGCTTCAGGGACAGATATGCAGACTCTCAAACTACTACAGTTCTTTTCTGATCTACCACTTGTGTGACTCACTTAATAGCCCTTGGAGTAAGAAACATTTCCACCGCATCAATTTTTCAAAAAATCAGAAATTTCATTTTTCCCCACAGAGATGGCGGCCATTTTGAATTTCAAATATTGGTAAATGTGAGGTACTTTGTTTCTCTGGTGCCAAACTTTGCAGTGTGACCCCCTGATTTTTATTGTTGATTTAGTGAGAGAATTGTTGAAAGTTTCATTGAGGAAAGTTTGAGCAAAAGTTCGAATGTTTCACTTGGAGGTGCATACTACCTTATAGAATTATTTGGACTATGGTCCAATCCAAATACACGGTAAATGAAAGAAAACTCAACAAATCATTCTCCTTCAAACTCACCAAACCTACTTGATGCTTTTTTTTTAATTTTTCAAGGCAGGGTTATAGGTTGCGATGAAAACTTAAAACTTAATACATTTATGAATGTTGTGAGCATGGAAGGTAGAAATTTTTGGTGTGTACCACAAACTTGGGAATTCATTTTTCATGCTAAACTGTATATGTATGGAGAGGTGATTTTTAGAGTAACGGAAATCAGGAAACAGTGAACTCCCCTATCTGATTAGTGGCATAAACTGTGTCATACAAAGTGCCGATTTTTCAAGAGTATTCAATATGACCAAATCTGTGCTCCTATATATCTATGTTCAGGTACTACCAAGTATCAGTTGTTGATCGATTCTTTGTCAAAGAGTCAATCACCCAGCGATGTGTGCAAAGATTTAGGAATAGCAACGGTAGAAATCGCTTACTTACCTGGATATGCAGAACTAGCTCTCAAAGCTGGCACTTGCCATTATCATGTGTGTTTTGAGCTGTGTTCATCTGATCAGGATTGAAATTTTTCATGGATAAGTGCTGAATTTTGACAGTATGCACAGCAGCACTGTTAATAACATCAGTTCTGATTCCATGTGTGGATATGTCCACTAAGTCATCAACAAACCATGTAATCGCTCTCTCACTAACAATTTCATCCATATTCAATGATTGTAAATGCAACATGTTCTTAAAATTGAAAATATGGTAAACACGGTAATGTATGTGGCTTCTCTGTAGCCTCAAGGATATATCCCTCCTACAAATATTGATCACCAATCAAAAAATGAACCCTATACACACTTAGGTGCTTACACGTGTTAATTTTAATGTTACAGTACCTTGAATGTGGAGCCAGTCAATGCATACGCCATTTGGTATTTATTCAGGTTGTTGTCATGGAAACTTGTTTTTGCAATGTTATGTTAAATATACTTGTGTATATATTTGAAGTAAAGTGTCAGTTTATTGTGTACATTACTTTGATAAGCTGTTGTTGTCTTTTTTTATCACATTTACATGGAAGGCTGACTCTGTCAGTGTTTTCAAATTTGGTTTTAAAGTAGAATGCACCTCGGGGACAGATATTCAAACTCTCAAACTTTTACAATTCTTTTCTGATATACCACTTATGGGGGTTCATTTCAAAGTTCTTGGTGTAATGAAACTTTTCATCATCTTAAATATTCAAAAATCTAATTTTTTATTTTCTTCATAGAGTTAACACAGGGACAGCGGCCATTTTGAATTTCAAATATCGGTAAATTTTTTGAGGAATTTGTTTTTCTAGTACCAGAATTTGCACTGTGATCCCTGATTTTTATTCTTGATTTTGAAAGAGAATGGCTGGAAGGTTCCCTGAGAAAAGTTTGATCAAAAGCTTAAATCTTTCACTTGCTAGGCGCATACACGGTCCGTGGAGGGACCGTGGTGCACACAAACATACAGTTCTTTGTTCTGTTCATTCAGCTAAAAATTCCCTATGAGGAACTAGGAATTTAAGATAGGGGAAATTGATTCTGTTGAAATACAACTGGAATTCTGCGATTGCAATATCATACTGGCCAATGTAGGTCTCTGCTATCACATTCGCATGTTATTGTATATCAGTAAGGTTTATTTTTATCATATTTTTTATTTGTTGTCCCTGCACGGTGGCATGTTGTATCACACTTTTGCAATGTCCTTGTAACTCAAAAGCTGTATTTGGTATTATCAAAAAGCTGCCGCCAGAAAGGATGTATAATTTTGATGTTTTCAGAGAGTATGACCTCAAGTGAACTTAACCTGGGCTGACATCATATATATATATATATATATATATATATATATATATATATATATATATATATATATATATATATATATATATATATATATATATATATATATATATATATATATATATATATATATATATATATATATATATATACTTGTTCAAGATCAGCTGGAGTAGAGTGCTCAATACTAGAGTAGAGCTAAATACACAACTGAGTTGATCAGGATAATCTAAAATATTACATTTCCACTACAAATTTGTTTTGTATAGGCTGCAGAGCCGCCTACACTCATCGGGTGGCTGTGATCGACTGAAACTTTAGGCGGGAAACGATTTCTTTTGTTTTGTTTTTGTTGGCACCTGTTTGTTGCAAAAGGTTGAATAATTAGTGACTGCACAAGAGAAATTTTCTCCTGTGTCTGCAGGTCGATACTAATTCGTTTCTATTGTTGAGGGAGCACATTTCTGGATATCTGAGGAGTATGAATTTCTCGTGGAGGCACAGATTGCATTTTTTTGTGACGTTGGAGTATGGATTGCATTGCTTTATTATTTTCCAGTCAATCCTGTATTCTGTCTTTGCATCTTTCAGTGACCAGATGTGCTTGCTCAGTTCGGTGCTGTTTCTGTATCTTGTGTTGCGGAATGATAGCATGTGGTTATTATATGTTGTTTGAATGGAGTCTCCGTCAGGCCGATGTATGTTGCATGTGTATTGTTGTCTTCCCTGGTGACTGTTGCTTGGTGAGGGCGTGGTTTACCAAGCAACAGTCACCAGGGAAGACAACAATACACACGCAACATACATCGGCCTGACGGAGACTCCATTCAAAACAAGATATAATAACCACATGCTATCATTCCGCAACACAAAATACAGAAACAGCACCGAACTGAGCAAGCACATCTGGTCACTGAAAGATGCAAAGACAGAATACAGGATTGACTGGAAAATAACAAAGCAATGCAATCCATACTCCAACGTCACAAAAAAATGCAATCTGTGCCTCCACGAGAAATTCATACTCCTCAGATATCCAGAAATGTGCTCCCTCAACAATAGAAACGAATTAGTATCGACCTGCAGACACGGAGAAAATTTCTCTTGTGCAGTCACTAATTATTCAACCTTTTGCAACAAACAGGTGCCAACAAAAACAAAACAAAAGAAATCGTTTCCCGCCTAAAGTTTCAGTCGATCACAGCCACCCGATGAGTGTAGGCGGCTCTGCAGCCTATACAAACAAATTTGTAGTGGAAATGTATTATTTTAGATTATCCTGATCAACTCAGTTGTGTATATATATATATATATATATATCTATATATATATATATATATATATATATATATATATATATATATATATATAATATATATATACACACACACACACACACACACACACACACACACACTATTTTGTGACAAAAGATCATATTTGCGTGCTCGCTGTAGCTTTTCATAAAACAAATTTCTCTGGGAGAAATCTGTAGCCACTCGCACAAACAGTATGACATTGATATGTAGAATGGTCAATGAATGTCGAGTTGTTGACTAACAAACAGATGAAAACTGAGTATGCGGGTACCGAGTACAACCAATGGCTTTGTCATCAAATTTCATTGCGGTTGAGCTTTTGATAAGATAAAATGTAACCAATCTGAAGTTTTTGTTCAAAGTGACAAATTAAAAGTCTCCTTGTGCACACGATTTTACTGCCCACTATATTACTGTGAAGGGGACTTCAAAAGTTTTTGCCCAGTCAAATCCATTGTTAACTACAAAGGTTTTTGAAAAGAGGAAATGTTTGCTGTAAGTTTTCCATGATAATTCATGTGCTTTATCCTTATGTTTCTTTCAAAACCAAAAGCTCTGCTCATGAAATTTACTGTCAAGACAAATTACAATCACAGGTAACTGAGCTGCATTTCTTGTTACCTTTTTTGGGTTTTATATTATTTTAGTGGTTTCAGTCATGAGTCTAGAGACTGAATTTTATCACAGATTTGTTTATTGTATATCAGTCAGGTTTATTTTGTTTTGTTTTTTTATTTTTAGTTTCCATCGGGTATCTTGTCATGAAGCTTTGCTAAACTCCTTACAGTATGTTAGAAAGGTGCTCCATGAACTCAACTACGTATGGAGGGGTTGCAGTCGGAAAAAGTTGTATGCAGCTATAGCGCGGTTATTGAACCACTTTTTGAGGGTGGGGATCTAGCCGATCGGTTTGGACTGTGATGTCTTCGCTAGGCGAATAGGTGCCGTACGTTGTGGGTTGGAATCCCATCGAGAATATACTTACTCTCATAAATACGACAACCTTGCTTGTTTTGCCCTTGTCTAAAAACAGAATTTCTGACTGCATCAAGTGGGCTTAATCAACAGTAAAGTGGCGACGAGTGTAATTAGCGTACTACGTGTACAAGTTCACTCACTAATGGATGTAGGGCTCATGGGCAAATGAGGCATAAAAGTTTGTATGGAAATGTCACCAGTGAACAAAAATCATTCATACGGAATCATGTGGCGTATCACTATTCTAAATTTGGTATTTGTCTGAGTTTATTTCTTTTTAATGTTAATGACTTTGTTTTAAAATAATCAGCCGATACATGTTTCCAAGTGAAATGATCTCAAATACTATTGCAAAACTTTTACGCATTGATGGGTGTATTTCTATAATTGCATCTTTCGAGGTGAAACACTGGTTTACTTTTAATTTGTTCAGGGAAAAGGATCACTTGATATCAAAGAAAAACGTTCAGATACACTTTACGCTTTCCTGAAATAAACACTTCACTTTGTACACTACACTACGCGGTGGCATGTTGCATCACGTGCACAGTTTGCAATGTCCTATAAATCACAAGTTGCATTAGGTATTTCTAAATGCTGCAGGAAAGGGTGTATAATTTTGATGTTTTCAGAGAGTATTGCGTGCAAATTGACTTCAAGTTGTATATATATATATATTCACTATTTTGTGACAATGGTACCTTCATTTGCGTGCTTGCAAACGAATATCTTGGAGAAATCTGTAGCCACTCACACAAATGACATAGGTATGTGGGATGGTCAATGAATGTCGAGTTATTGTTGATAAGAGTGTAACGTAGTCAACTAATAAATCTCAGCTGAAAACTGAATATGCGGGTACCTGTTTGAATAGGTATGGAAGCAAATATTATACCTGTATTTGTCAAAGACTGCCCTCGAAGCACACAAATATCAGAATTGATTCAACTCCGCGCTATTTGTACCTCACGCTAACAAAAACTGTTGAAGTAGTACTTTTCAAAATGGACTTCTGGGATTTGGTAGCCCTTTGTTATTTTCACTGTGTACCCGCAGGCAAAAAAGAAAACTGGAAAATTCATCGCCTTTAAACATGCCAGAAAACCTATCTGCGGTGACCCTAATGGAACGGAGGCCACTGTTTTCTCTGCAGCTGTGTAGGCCTAATCATTGACGTAATATGGTAAATCGCTTGTCCAGTATCTCTTTCAATTACTAACTCTGGTCGTAGTGTTTCATCTCTACATTGTTTATCAAAATCATCATCTCGATTTCCTGAAGATAATCTCTGATTCGATTTGATTCCTCATCATGTATAGTAGGTTCAGGGATACAAAAAAGGTGGACTCGTTACGGGGTTTCACAACCGAAATATAAAGAGCCTGTTTCTTATCCTATGCCTTTTGTCAAAAGAATGACCCCACGGCGCACCTTATGGCCACAAGAAGTTAGTGCCAATAAACAAGAATCAACAAACGGCCTCGGTACACCCCCTCAATTTTCGAATTATGACGCGCAGCAAAATGCGTAATATTATGCTGAGTTCCTAAACTATTGAACGTCGAGCTGCCATATGTAGTTACGTTTGATCATACACCATAGAGGAACTTTCTAGCTTCTATGGTTGACGTTATGTTCTATATTGTTGTCGCTATAAGTCTTATTATTTTTGTACTTTTATACTTCTTGTTACGTTCAGCTTCTGTACTTTTGAAATCAAGAGGTAGAGGTGTGCCAGCGTTCTCTATCATAGTCTCGGCAAAGAAGATGAATAAAAAATCAATTCTTCTTCAGCATTACAGCTTGCCCAATGGCAGGAGGGAACTCCTGGTGACGTCATGACTCATGTTTAAGTGGTGGTAGTTTTATTTAGGAGAGAGCCAACAAACCGAGCCAAACGACTCTTTAGCGGAGTGTGGGAGAAGTTCCGATGAATCGTCGTGGTTGAAGAGAAGTTGCAGTCGTTTGATTTTCGCTATCATATGAAAAGCAAATTGAAGAAACAAGAAGTGTCGACGTCTTGATACACGATTTTTACTGACAAACAATTTCTGGGCATCTTATCGAAGACATTGGATCTCCCCTTGATTGTTTTCGATGGGAGCGGTTGTCAATATGCACGGAGAGCACAGCTCGCATTGCACAAAACGGGCATCTCAGAATTAAACCAAGTTTCCTGTCAACCAGCGTCTAATTATTTGTTAGATAGTGATGATGATGATGATGATGATGATGATGATAATGATGATGATAAACAGGTTTCTATGAACAGAACGGAAGATGGTAAATTATAGTACAGTCAACATCCGGGACTTTCGCATGTTCACAATATCTGAATCATCGGATGCGAGCGACGTGACTTTTTGAACGTAGTAACCAACCAGGGGCTAGGCGTACGCGAGAAGTGACATGCCATTTCTTGTCCTCGTAACTGTAAATGTCATCGTAACTTGTTTTTGTTTTCATGTATTTCAGTTGTGACGACATTCACAGGCTTTCAGAGAGAGAGAGAGAGAGAGAGAGAGAGAGAGAGAGAGAGAGTGTTGTAAGACTTGTTTCTACGATATTCTTTAAATTAAGGAATGTAAATTAAATTACCGTTATAGAGATATGCATTGATTAGTAGTGAACTTGGAATATGTCACGATAATCTTTACGATGCATCACAATCCTTGACTTTATGATACGAGTGAAAGTGACTCCAGTATGTACTTTGCACGTTCTGACAACACTCCGACCCACAGTCCTGTTCGACGGAAGGTGACCCTACCACGTATCGCTTTGGAAGTCACTGATTGAGCGAAATATATAATATGACGTGTTTTAAATGTGAAGAAGCGTTTAACTTAGTTTTATCGCTAGCCTCTTCCAACATTGAGCGCAGTTGCGACGGTGGAGGGGTTATCGGTGGCGGACTCTGAAGATTGCTGAAATAACCGTTCGTACCGGAAGGCACTAAGCTTATATAAGCTTATCAATAAATTAGCTGTGAGTCAAATAGCTATGTTGGTGATTTTCTGGTGGAGTTATCAATCTTTTTCGTGCTGACTTTGAAACTAGGATGACTTTTCGCCTGTCACACCACCACGAAAACCCGTTATACAAGCACAAGCACAGTCATATACTTTCTTTTGATCGTGAGATATGATCTTCTGATCGCCTTTTGGAGATTCGACGAGCCAGAACTTCGGTATAAGCATCGGAATGACAGTTACGTTAACTCGCACCTTTTCCAACCCGCCCGATACCAACTCGCCCGTATATCTGGTGGTATAGATTCCATGTACCTCGTGTTTTATGGCGTGTCTATGACAGGTGCCTGTCAAAACTTGCCTATGTTGACCTGCGGGAAGTTTTTCGCCAAAATTTACCACAATTTAGCGAAATAAACTGCTCTTCTTCCACTGACTAACATGAAGAAGACGTTGTTCTGCCATGTAAAAATTACAAAATAAGACGACACAAAGTCACAAATTCTGGGAACACACAGCATCGTAGAACGGGCTAGGTCCTGTTCAAGTTCTGCATGTGTATTTTTGGCCGATTGTCGTTGTCGAAATCAAGTATCTGCGTCGCGAATATCGCGTCGGACAGATTACATGCAGACTGTGTTCGCACATTATTTTGAGTCGATTTGTCAGGACGAGGAAGGTACACATAAAAATTACAAATTGGTTTCGGGCGAGTTGGTAATCATCGTCCCCCGTGGTATAATTCACAGCCGCCGATGATTAAAACAAATTAGATTTTCTCTATAATATATAAGAAAATTATACACTATTGGCGCTATTAAAAATGGTGTGGGGTAGGGGGCCTATGATTACTTGCTCAGGACTAAGTGAAATGTTGCTCCTCCAGATTTTCTGATACCGGTAATTTACATTTTAAAGGACTCCACTTTCCATTCCATTTTCCACTACATTTGGTGCGCCTGTGTGTAGTACGTGTTAACCTAATGGTGGGCTGCTCAAGGCTATTTGGGACACGAGACGGGGACGTGCTCAATGCATGGCGGTTTGTTTGTGCAATACGTCAGGAGCGAGTCAGGGTTACGAGAAGGTCAATATCATGAAACTGCATTCGTAACATATGCAAATAACCTAAAATCAATCACCATAATTAATTCGCATTGGATTTAATCCTTTCTCGGGATGACAACAACCGTTTTAGCGTTATTTAGCTAACGGTGTTGACTCGATAGCTTACATTTACAAATGGAACATGCCTGACACTCCTACCCAGAAGTGGTCGAGTCAAACAGGGGTTTCCCGACAGGTCTTCATGATTCACGTACATACACACACCCAGTGCCAACTGAGGACACAAGGTGAATGCTCTCGAGTGCACGTCTCGTCCCGATAGACTTCCGACGTCCGCACGACTCACAAGGCACAGTACGGTGGACACAGCTTCAACCATTCATTCTTCTTGGCTGAATCAAGCGACAAGGTGTAATCATCATGTTTTCTTGCCAAGATGTGAAGAATAAATCGGTTATACATGTGATCAGTATCTCAGCAAGCGGTAAATAATTATTTAACTTCTTTCATATCTGTGGATAATATTGTAATGTTAAATCTATGACTATTACGCACACACACACATACACACACACACACACACACACACACACACATTATGTTACTTTGGTTACTCAGCTTGGGGAATGTGATCTGTTGAATTTGTAATGAATGATGATGCAACCTCATTACACATAAACAAATGCTTAAGCTTAATATGAAATATATTGCTTTATGTAGGCAAAAACATGCACAAAAACTATACATATATTTTATATATATATATATATATATATATATATATATATATATATATATATATATATATATACATATATGTTTTTGTGTTTTTGTGTATGTGTGTGGTTTTCCGTATCTATCTACGTATCTACTCCTTTGCAGATAAAAAGTAGTTATATTAGAGTCAGTCTGGATGGTCACATCATGTAGATCTCTCCGTGTTTATTTGCTGTTGCCTTGGTATTTTTATTCATCACAAATAGGGTTGAAAACATCTCTTTTTGTGGAAGCCACAAATTCATGAAATTTTATTCCGAAAATTTAAAGTTATTTTGTTGGAAAGCACTCCTAAAATAATAGCTTTTTCGTCTTGTTTTCATGAACTTTAATGATGAAAGCACTTTCTTGTGGCCAACAAACGTGTGCAACGTCATTCTGTCTTGAAAGTCAGCGATTTAACAGTGAAGGCGCCCATTAGTATTTGTTTTGTGCCTCTTCAACAAAAAAATTAAATCCGATGGACCTGCCACATGGCAGTTTCACGATACTTCCCAAACTAAATGTGGAAACCGTGATCGTGAGAGAAAGCTGTTTACCTTGACCACAGTCAAACTTGAATGGGCGTAGACAGATACCGTCATCGTTTGGCACAGCTCAGATAACTATAGCACAAGCTGTGAGCACAATTTTTTGGAGCGCGGTCCGTGCTCTGGACAGACAAGAAAAGACGCAGAAATATGTCAAAGTGAAATGATTTGCAGCCGCTGTTAAAGTTTGTAAACTTTGAAGTGTTATCCATGTTACCGGGACAATGGTGAAGGCTACCAAAGCCCAAGTACCGATGATGGCAATATTCTGATGCAAGAATTGACTCGGTCGCTTAGTATTCGTCTCTGGTTGGCCCTCGAGGTGAGGGCAGCAGACGTAAAGGCCAGAGTGGACAGAAGCTGGTGACTGTTTCCATCTCTACGTACTATGATATTTTGTTCAGATTGCGTCTATGGAATCTTCAGTGCCCTATTAATCCATAACCTTGGAAAGGGAATATTGTTTGTCCAATCATCAGACCATAGGTCTCTAAAACAAAACAAACAAGAAAAGTGTAAACTCTATAAAGAGTTTTAACCCTTTTGAAAATTACATGTATAATTATAGAAGTAATATTTCCAAAGTAAATATAGATTAAGGTTTTCTTACAAGAAATTAGTGTAGTAGATAATAGAGCATCTTGGCGCGCTCTACCAAACTACAAAGCTTGAAATACAGTCAGTCCGTGTGTGGAGGGACTGTGTTTGAAACAAGGCGACATATGCGCTATGTCGGACTGGTTTGGAGACGACTTTTAGCTATATGCAATGTTGCTAGGGTCGAAGCACGGTCCCTGGACCGTGGTCGAGGTTACTACAGACTTTGAAGAGGGAAGGCTATCTCTGACGCAAGGTATTGTGATACATTAAAGTTAACCTTGAGACGTTATTGAAGTCAAATAGTCAAAATTCAAGGAAAACTGAGGCTTTCGAAGTGTGAACTTATCGTACGTATAGGCCTCAAGAAAGATTTTGATAATTGGAGGACAAAGTCGGCACTGCATGCATACAATTTTTCATTAGAATTTACGTTTTTACTAGAAGTCCAGGTTTTTCTAGTCCTAAGCTTAAATTTTTCGAATTTTACTGCCCTTATAAATTTCAGTCACCTTTACTATGCAATACGACAGAAAAAAACCAGCTCTTTGAAAGCTTGTGATATTATAACCTAGTTAAATGTGAACAAAGAATCGGCTACGAGATATGCCGTAATCATAATCTTTCGTTCGCCGCGCCAATTCTTCGCTCTCTTGCTAATGCAATATGCATAGAGTGCCTTATTTGAAAGAATGGGACACGCGTGATCACTGTGTGCACACCTTATTTGTGTCGGCTAGAGAGCTTTCATTTGTCTCGAATCCACTCATTCGGACGTTTTTAAGTTTCCACATTTTTGGTCTACATTGATCATAGTAAATTTATATGGGCCTATTAACAGTTTTTTTGTGGTTTTTTTTACACGTAAACACATTAAAAACGACAAATGCGTACACATAAGACTGTGGACACACCTTTGGAAAACCAACTTCAAGTTGGCCCTGGAACGGCGGTTTTTTTTTTGTTTTTGTTCAGTTTGAGATATGACAGGGAAGGTTTACACATGGGAAGTCTATAAATGGTTGTCGTCTAAGTTAAGAAAACTGAAGGCCCAGACGGCAAACATCCTTTCCCGCCATGAAATATGGAAAAGTACACGATTGCATCAGCCTTTTTCTGCTATTGTAATTTTTTTGACACGCAGTTCAAGAGCTACTAGTATCTCATTTGTCCTCAGGGTGACCTCTATGACGCCGCGTTTTGATGTTTTCATGTTCAACAAGAAAACGCTCATGAACTTCGACGAGAGTCTGACTTTAATAGCAATATTCATTATTATTGTTGCGTTTGACTTTCTGTATAGTAGGATTGTCGAACCATCGAACGGAAGTGTACAATAGGGAATTTTTCCATTTACGGTTCCTGAATGAAGAACGCTATTGTCACGCGTGACCCGTCTTTCCACCACGGTCATGGTCATTCGTCGCTTACATGCCACTGGGCACGTGATCACGGGATAAAAACGATTACGCAATTACGGTCAATAAAACTTAAAAACACTAGGACATTCCATTGTGTAAAAAAGGGGTGCTTCCCCAACTCAGAGACGAAAGCATTAAGTTTTCATCAATTGTGTTTAAATTTTCCATTTAAAGCTAGATTTACGGTAAACATTTTCATACAGTTAGTTTACTTTATCATCAGAGTGCTGCAGTCATTTTCCCCTCCATATTTTACGTGTGTATCCTGAAGTCGAAGTTGACGATACGCTGTGTCCAGAGGCAAGCGGGGTTTGGTACACCCCTTGCTCAGAGGTCACGGCGCATTCCCGCTGATAACATGTTGTTAGACCAGCGGTGAACAGTAAAGCGTCAACGATGGAGAAGTGTGCGAATTCTCTCTCAGACCCAGACTAAAACTCTTTTCGAGACGGTTTCCTTTTTTTCCCCGGAAACTCTGCATTTGGTGTGGTTTGCAAAGGTGCACCTACAGTGTAACATTGATAGACTTGAATTTAAAGGTATGGCGTGTGCATGTGTATAATGGATTTTTTCTTCCAAGTTCCCCTGTCCCTTTCAAGTCAGATGTTCAACCATAACACTGACAGACACCCTCTTTTCCCATTTTATACAGTGTTCTTGCTAGTTCTACAACCATGGTTTCTTTCATCATGTAGCGACATTTTTTTCAGTTCATGCTGACTCTTACGATTTCTACAAGTGAAATTATAAAAATGATGAACGTATTCAAGCTTTGTGTTGTGAAACTGCCAACGGACGAGTAGGATCGTAGCCTCGTATCCGTGTCGCAAATCGATGGCGTGGTTTTGGGGTGTCACTTTTAGAAGGCAGTTGTTTATGGATGCAATAATTGCATCCCAAGCTACCATATCATGGCGTAGTCAAAGCTCAGACAACTTTCAGGAGTTTTCTTGAGCTGATGACATGGCCAATCGGTCGCTATGCGCAGCCTGAGTTTGTGAGACGCTGTGAAGTACACCGAGGAAATGGCGGGTAACTTCACTGTCTGTTTCAGCATGTGGTACGAGAACGTATCATATTACAGTCAGCCCTTGTCTTCCAACACACATTGCATAGCTGCAGTACCACAACTGTAGCTCGAGGTTTAGTCCGGGGGTTGGACGGCAAAACCATCCAACCCAAATACCCAGGCAAAACCTCGAGCTTCAAGTAAAACTGCAGCTTACACATTGCAATGGCATACCCATATTTTCGGTACATCGACCAGATAACTCAACTTGGCCCAATATGACTGAGCAGTCATTGCATGCATGGTTAGGATATCGGCCATCTTACAGTTATGCTCAACGGAAAGTAGACGATGAGATTAAATGATACCTTACTCAATTACTAATTTACATCAGACACTTTATTTCTAAAACTACACTAGTACCTCACAATATTGCTTGCGAGCGGCAAGTTCTCAAAGACAAGAATAACAAATACCAGACCTAAATGATTCCTTAACATAACAGTCGCTTGCCTGCTTCTCTGCCGACATGAGTGCCTTATCTCTTTCCACTGGTTTATTGCCGTAATCTTATACTACGATACTAATTACACAGCGACAAAAAGACAACTGTAGTTCTTGCTGAAATGAACGTCATCGCCGGGTAGACCGGCCGACATTGTTGAGACACTGCTCAGTAAGTGTCAAGTAGATTGGATTTTTCAATCTTTAAAATCGGTAGAGTTGACTTTTCAGAGCCTCAGATTCAGATCCTCAGATCCTCAGATTCAGATCCTCAGATCTCAGACCTCAGATCCTATAATTTCAGACGCAGATTCATAATTAAAATTTCACAATTTTCAAAGTATAATGTAATATACTGATAAATAAAATATAATTTAGATTTGAAAAGGCTTTAGACATTATTTATTTTCTATCTTGAATCTTGAACTAAAAAACTTCGATCTCAGAATCAGAACGTTATCTGTCGAAGACAGGGTGCGCAATGATTCCACTTGTTATGTCATCACCTGAACGTTCCCTCATAGAGATAACCCGCGCGCGATCAAGACCGCGACGATCATGTAAATGCTGGCTATCGACAGTCCGTATTTTACCATCGTTCGTAATATTTATGGCGAGGGAATATAACTTATCCATGTTGGAGGCCAGTGACCCCGGGCTTAATCAGAATTCAGGGGTCGGAAGAAGCACAGGTGCTTAAATCAACCAGTGATCGCGAAGCCTCCTGTAAACGTACATTATGTACGTTTACAGGAGGCTTCGCGATCACTGGTTGATTTAAGCACCTGTGGGAAGAAGCAAGTTAGCTAATCTGTAATTGTAGAACCGTGTTCGTTTAAACTTGTTGAGCGAAAACGTTTATGTAGACTTTTTTGTTTTCCTAACTGCCTTGTACATGTCATATTCAAATTATTATTTTAAATGTTGCAATCATACTGTTAATACGGGTATTGTAAAAGGCTTGTAAATTCGAATCTGCGTCTGAAGTTATAGGATCTGAGGTCTGAGATCTGAGGATCTGATTCTGAGGATCTGAAAAGTCAACTCTACCCTTTAAAATCATGACTTCTGCTTTTGCCAATTTTCATTTTCTTTGACACTAAAATGCCTTAAAACAGATTACCCCTAATTCTTTGTATGAAAATGCCTCGACCTAACCCCCCTAATTCTTTGTAAAACAGGTCCACACTTACGATTGATAACAATGGGTATTTTGCCAAACCATGGTGGTGAAAATGTTACAATCAACTGCCACTCTGTAATTTGTGCTAGAGTGAAGATAAGTGTGGACAAAAACATCACGCATGGGGGTCTCTAGCTATGTACCATATCGCCAACTTTACAATTACCTAAGCTACTGATGATTAATGTGAAATACTGTCTATATGTCCACTGTTCTGTGTATCTCTTCTAGCAGTCAAACAGTGGTGCAACTATTCTCATGCATACTCTTCCAAGTACATTTGATTGGGATGTTTAACGTTTTGTGTTTATTATATCCAATCAAATGAGACTTTGTCTATCTGTTATTCAATGGCTCAAAATTGATGAGGGTCAATTACAGATTTGTATAATCCTCTACAAGATTTACTCGCCAAACCAGAGAAACCATATAATTATTGTCTGTCTCAAGATATCTTTGCAAGAGCTTTTCAGACAAAACGTTTGATTCATGAATGATGAAGATGTTTCATTATTTGCCTTTTATATATCTCTTTGAGAGGCATATGTTACTTCATGCTTCAGCCAACTTACAGTTGTCTTTTTGTCGCTGTGTAATTAGTATCGTGGTATAAGATTACGGCAATAAACCAGTGGAAAGAGATAAGGCACTCATGTCGGCAGAGAAGCAGGCAAGCGACTGTTATGTTAAGGAATCATTTAGGTCTGGTATTTGTTATTCTTGTCTTTGAGAACTTGCCGCTCGCAGCAATATTGTGAGGTACTAGTGTAGTTTTAGAAATAAAGTGTCTGATGTAAATTAGTAATTGAGTAAGGTATCATTTAATCTCATCGTCTACTTTCCGTTGAGCATAACTGTAATGTTAAGACAGGGGCGAGGCGGCGCGTCCTCTAGTACATGGCAATATTACATGAAGGATGTAGAAAGTTTGTTTTCTCCTCTCCCCAACAGTCATAGCAAGTGAAGCCCTTTCCTGTTTGAAATCCTTTGTCCACAAATGTACAAGGCATCCAAGAATCACTCAGGTGTAATAAATAGTCTAGGCCCTGTCCATTAAGATGGTAACGGAAATGATGAAGAGATTCTTGAGTATTCTGTTATTTTGGCTTGTTTTGTTGACTTCAAAGAGCCCATGTTAATATGCATCTCAGACAGTTCTGTAAGTTAATTAGCACACATTCAAGTACAAGTTCAGTTCAATCACAGAACTTAAGCAGCACTCATCACTCACTCTGTTCAAAACACGTACAGTGAAGACTGCCAAGAATAGAGTAGATTTCTTGAGTGCTAGGTATACATTGGGCTCTCATGGCTTCATTACATGTAAGTCATATTGATAGCTGTGATTTCACCATTTGCTACCAATACTCCTATACTAAAATCTCATATTTTAGCGGCCAACTTCATTGGTTAACAGATTTTCCAAAAAAAGAACAAAAAAGTCTGATCATAACAATCACTCTTATGCCCAGGTAAAGGACAAGCAACTGCTTTTTAAATGTTATACATTTATGGCTTTTTGTTTATTTATGAATGTATTTATTTTTTGTTTACACATCAGGCACCATCACCATGGATATGAGCAAGCTTGAAGAGGTTTACAAAAAGTGGGAGAGCCGTTGTCTCTTTGGCAAAGGCAACTCATTAAAGGCCCAGCAACGGCTACCCCTGAATGGCAACTCAGCGGAGGGTGCAGCTCTGAGAAGTGAAAGAGGTTTTCACAATGGTAAAGGAACGACACAAGCCCTCGACAGGAGAAAGAAACTGAAAATAAAATCATGGAAGGCAACCATAGGCATAGTAAGTAATCAACATCTTTTGAAATATGGCTTATTTTTAATAATATACCGTTTTCCATGGTGTTACTACCGGTATTTAATCTGTCCACCCCAATCCCCTTTAAGCTGGTCCACAATCATCATTGATAACAATGGGTTTGGGCCAAACCATGGTGGTGAAAGGGTTTATAGGGGTGAGCAAATTTCCTGTCTGATACTATTGGGAGACTGCTGGATTCTTACAAGTATACCGCGGCGTGTTACATGGACAAATTGCCAAGGAAAAACATTTGCCTTCCCCTGATAATAAACTAATCTGATATTACTTTCCCTAGTTGGGTAAAGTAAGTCCCTAGCAGCAAACTGACTGACCTTCCCATAAGAGCTGTTCATATACAATATACTGGTGCAATATCGGTGTGTAAAGTTAAATTATGTACCTTGGCAAATTTACCAGGGTTAATTCTCAGTCATGCTGCTGAGATCACTTCCTTGGATACAAACGCAATCATATTGCAAGACAGCAGAAATGGAACAGGGGTTTGAAAACCATTTACCTACATGTATGTACTCAAACTTAGCAAAAACCGTGAACGTTTGCTTCAGGAGATGGTTCAGGAATGGATTCAAGAATGACAACACATTTCCTAAGAAAATTATGTACATGTTGATAAATCAGGACTTAGGTATTCATTTCTTGTTGTGATTATAGCCCTTGATGTATTCCATGAACTATACCTCCACTGTCAATCAGGCTCATTTACATGTGTAAGGTTCATCATTGCTACTTCTTTGAAAGTTTACTGCACTTTGACCATTAGGATAGCTAAATGTGTAATATACTAAAGGTTGTGGTTGAATAATATGTGAAAAAGGTGGAGTATAATTTTCAAAGGATCTTGGGTTGTAAAATCACACATTTGTTGATGAATTCATCCTGATTTTGTTTTGTCGGTCACCATTGTAAACGTTGAAGTAAAAATCACTGAACTGTGTGCCTGATGCTTTCTGGGATGAAAATACTTCTTAAAAGTTTTGAATTTCCTCTCCGACCACGTCTATGGAGTATGCAGTCTAACTTGACCACTAGAGGGCGGTATGAATTGCCCTTCTAATTATGATGGTGTGACATCATGAGGTCATTATACTGGCCATGTGCTGTTGTTTGTAAGATACCGTAAAATCCCTTCCTAGTGGTGATAATCTCTTGGATTGCTGATCTTTGACCCTATTTGGATAAGACAATCAGAGGTTGCTGACTGGCCCAGTTTTGTGCCATAGTTCACAGCGTCTAGTCTAAATTTAGAAAAAAGCTACCTTTGATTGCCGGTGCAAGGATGGCCTCTACTATCCATTGTTCTCCTTATTGGCTCAATAGCTTTAATAAGCAACAGATGACAGCTGGGTTTCATGCCTACTGTGCAATGAGATTCCGAAACAACCACCAACGACAGAGGAAAGGCATACAGGTACGCAACTATCCCAGAATTGCTCCATGTAATTTGAGCAATCGTGTCACACGCTTGTTGTCCGCCATCAACATACTGACCTAATTTCAGTTTTTTTGGAGGAAAAGATTATTTTGTGTGCAGTGATGATTTGGTTGGAATGGGGCAGCTAGTGCACTGTGTGTGTGTGTGTGTGTGTGTGTGTGTGTGTGAACTCCGATTGATGTGTCAGTTTGAAATTCAAGCTGCTTTGCCTGATAAATTGACAAGTGAAGTGAATCCAAGGGGGACATCTGGATCAGTTGTCCAGGGATATTCATGCACTGAATGGCCTCTGCACTCAGATGCATTCGTGTCTGCAGCCTGTGAAATGAGCATCAGAACCTCAAGAACAGGTATCCACTTCATGTATGATTTCACCATGGCAGCAGCTCATCCTAGCTACCTGTGCGAGTGTGAAAGGTCACACGTTTATACGCCGTTCATTCTCATAATGAAGAATTTATTATGCTCCGCATGTATAAATATGCAAGCACCGATTGACATTCAGTGTGAGATATCCATATAAGCATGCCCTCTTCGTGGATTGTCTCAGTGCTCTGGGTTTTTTCTTCTTCTTCGGACATCCAGCTCACTTCAAGTTAACATCTATGATCTAGGCAAATTTGTGTGCGTTCTCGAGTGTGGAGAACTCAAGCATTTATTGAAGGTCAGTTTTTGCTCACGTTCTGAATTTTATATCTTGGTTGAGTTCCTAACTGTCATGTTGAATTCAGATCGGTGCAGACACTACTGGCTGCCAAACACACATCACATCACATATCACATGCTTCCTGCCAGTATTTAACCTCAGAATGAATATCTTTCTTTGTCTTAACTTGAATGTAATCTGTGTTTCAATGATAGTGTTTTCTTTTAACCGTTGGCCATACTACTTTGTGTTATTGATAGCAGGCTCATCAATTTGTATAATGGCAATAATTTACATTTAGTGGGTTCTCCTTTTTTTTTTCAATTCACCTGTATGCATAGAAAGGCATTAGAGCACCAAATTTTTTACTCTTATTTTGTCAAAATGAATCTATATGTAATTACATAGACTGGAAGTTCTTTAAATTCTGAAGACGGTAATTTTAATACATCATATATGCAGTTTCATTTACTCTCTTAAAATGATGTAGCATTGCCCCATGACGATTTCTTGCCTGTACCGGTGATATAACGTACCTCTGCAAGATACAGGTGTGTTAGATCAAAGCAAGCTTGTGTGTCTGAAATATGTCCTATGCGCTCTGTGTAAACAATGATGCGTTGCCGATACCTCAATCAGATCCTTTGCTGTTTAGAAACCCTGTGTGCATTCACACTTGCTGATTGCCGTCTAGAAATTCCTCCAGTTAGATCGAAGGGCATGCAGATTAGGTATCTCTTCCCATCATGAACAAATTAGATATCGTGATATTGCACTGAGAGCTTCTCAGTGCTTCTCTGCTTCTTTGTGTATTTCCATACATATTTTGTGATACGTTGCTTCACACACTACATGGATCACGCAGTAAGACTATTCAACTACTTGCTGAACGATTATTCAGATGCAATGTAGGTATTGAATTTTTCTTACTTTTACTCGGCGTATCATTTTCCTCTAAACATCATGTCAAGTCCAATATGATATTCCCACAAACTGAGGAAACATGGTAGAACCTTTTTGTGATGAAAAGTGCCTTATAAACCTATATCCTGTCTTTTAATAGAAATGTCGCAAACTCAATGATTGGTGAATTTTCAAATTCTAAGGATAGGGTTCCAACATCATGGAGTGTACCGTTCTTTCTTCCTGATTTTCTCTATGTCATAGAACAGTGGCACCTCTCAAGAACTGATATATATCATTCTATCGAAATTTATACCCATACAACTGTATCCTGCTATTGTATATTCACAATGGGTGCTTTCCTGATGTACACCAATCCATTGTATGCAAAATACACAGCGTTGTTCCTGTGGAGGAGTTTGGACAAATGACCACTCCCACTCTGACTGAACCTTACACTCTCCGGCATTTCAATTACCACTTCCCATTGTATTGTGAAAATTTTGGCCATACAGTATGTGACAGTGTTCATGACTCATTTTGTGTTTTGTCATTGTACGGCGTATTTGTATGGAAAGTGCCGTCTCTTAGTTGATCCGTCACATCTGTTGCCATCACTTGATGACAGTGAGTCAGTGGCTGTGTCACACAGGGTTACCATACTTTACACTGCCACAGTTGGGAAACTCTGGGGTTTTGCGTTCAGGTACGGTGCAACTCTATCATTAGATCAGTGATGTAGTTTGTTATTCTGATGAAGGACAAGTGAGTTATCAATTGCATGAGTATGTTGTGCACATCAGAATATTCATCACTAAGTTTGTCAAGTTTATAGAAAGCCCTCAAATAAATGACTGGTCACTTTCTCAGTTTCTGTCACACTGGCATTATAATGTCAAATCATGGAAAGCATAATTGTCACCACATTTGGAAGGGTATTTGTAACACATCCTATCAGAATGGTTCATTGTGGATATATTTATATCTATATCTATACACACACATACACACACACACACACACACACACACACACACACACACACACACACACACACACACACACACGTCTGTGTGTCTGTATGTCAGTGTCTTCTGTGTGTGATACCATGGATGTAAAAAATAGACATCCGTGGTGATACACAGTGCACTACATATAAAGTGCATTTAGACATAGATGTGTACTGATGAGTGGATACAGTTGACAGTACTGGGAGTTCTTTGTTGCAGATAACACTTTCCCCATATCCTTCGTACGAACACAGTTGTCCCATTTTTTCATTGACTTTAGATGATTGTTTGCCCCTCTTGTCACATACCTTTAGCTTTCAGACATCATCACAAGCTGATTTATACTTAGTTCATTGACACTGCTAGATTTGAACTCTCGTTGAACCCTTATAAAGACCTGTTATTCAAAATTCTTACAAAGTTCAAGGTTGTGTTTGCATGTTTACCTCTGTCTCTCGCTCCTTTTAAATATCAATGTGTAATAATAGAACAGAATTCTACTCACTTGACCTACATAAGGTGAAATTTATAACATGGAATTTAAAATTTGGGTCACTCTAATAGTAATCAGACTGCTATATTATTTTTTTGGTAAAATAAAAAGCCAATTTTTTTTTAAATAAGTGGAAGTTTTGTCAAATATTTTATAATCAAACATATTGCACATAACAATACCAGGTGGTTTGTCTAGCGTTCAAATGTTGTATAGGTTTTTTACACAGTCCATTCCATATTCCCTCTGTGTAGTCTTTGGCCATGGAATGTTGATGGAACACCTCCTGTATGAAATTTGTATGCTTTCTGACAAAGTACACAACATGGAGATTATGCATTAAATAATTAATATTTCACTGGGTCATTGTACCCGTGGCATGATCTCAAAATTATGACAGCTGTTATGAGGTAAGAAGTTTGTCGAAGTCTTGCTCTGTCCTCTCAATTTGGTAGTCTTTATTGACAAGCATAGTTTTAATTTCAGTATTTTTCTGCGTATCACTGATCAAATTCTGAGCATCTGCAGTTTTTTAGCTCACATTTGGTTATACCAATGTGAGTTTATCGTATAAGCTGAAGTCGATGGCGTCTGTATGTATGTGTGTGTGTATGTATGTATGTATGTATGTATGTATGTATGTATGTATGTATGTACGTACAGTATGTCCGTCAACATCAAAAACACGCAAACCGCTGCACATTTCAGCTTGGTATTTGGTGTGTGGATGCATCCTGGGCTATAGATGGGATTTTGTTCAAATGAAGTCTGCATTGCCAAAATTATGCAAATGAGCTTACAAAATGTGAAAATGGTCAAGAATTAATATCTCGAGAACTGCTGTTTTGATTGATTTGAAAATTGTGTGCAAGTACCTTAGGCGAACCTTATACAGTTTTATGAATATTGTGAAGATATCCTTAATTTTGTATTTTTGCTGATTTTTTTGGTGATTTTTCTCATTTTCAGTAAAAATTCTTCTTCTCTGAAACCGCCAGCCCAATCACTCTCAAATTTGGGTTAGATCTTTGCGAGGGTGTTACTCTTCTAATTTGTTGAAATTATGACAAAATTGGGAAAATTACTATTTTGGAGCAATTTTGTCATTTTTGGTCAAAAAATCTTAAACAGTATTTTCTTTTTAAAACCCCTGGACAGACAGCTTTTATATTTGGTACACAGACGTACAGACATGACAATAGTTAGATATGTGGAAATTGTCCTGAAATATACAAATTTGTATTTTTAAGACAATATTGTCATTTTTGGTCAAGAAAACTTGTTCTCAAAATTACTCGTTTGATAGCTTTTTAATTTGGTATAAAGCCCCGGGGGATGTTATTGGACAAATTTTCTGCTCAAAGTGTTGGGAAACCCCCAAATTTGTATATTTTAGGTAATTTTCTCAGTTTGTGACCTCAAATGACCTACACCAACCCAGGATATGTTGTGAGACAGTTTCGAAGGCTGTGAACATAATTTTGTCATATTTGGTATCAATTTGTAAGAAAATTTGATCCAGAAAACAAAGCTGAGGTGAATTTTTCATTGCAGACTAATTTTGCAACTTTTCTAGGTAAGACATACAAGAACTGATGAGAAATTTGGATCCAGGATAATTCCAGATGTTGTAATCACCGCCCACAGTGGAAGGCATTTCACTATCTGTAACCAACTTAAGTGCTGTTTACATTAGAATGATAACACTCATGGCATTAATTAAAAACTCCCCAAGGTTGTAAATACATTTCCTGTCATCTGGCATTATGTAATACCAAGGGATGGAACATTTGATATTCAGGAGGGGGTAGGGTCTAGAAGATTGATGAGGTAGCATTACTTTTTACCAGATCCCTTGTACATTTTTTACCCACTCCCACCTTTTCTTTTTATCAAGCCTTCTCTGTCTATTTTTTGTTGTGGACATTTGCTTATGTATTTAGGATCTGCTTGTCCCATTGCTATAGAAGTTGATATGCATGTTCCTAAAGATGACCTCCAGTACCTAAGTTGGAGACCTTATTTGCTTTTGTCATTCTTGTTTTTCCTGGTTTAAATATTTCTCGAATGGACCAATTCAAACCGAATGTGAGCACACTGTCCTTGACGGTATTTTTCACTTGATTCTATCACAAAGAAATTTTTCTTTTAAACTTGTACGTGTTTCTCAACACTTGTATCATCGTTTGCTCAACACCACCATTGCCTTGATATTGCTGCGTATTCTGTTGGGACGGTGTATGTAACATTGACCCAGTCTGACGTCATCTTTTGTCATTACATATGGAAATAATGTTTTATTTATGAATGCAAAGGTGTTGAACACATGACAGGAATAAACACAGAATCACACTGAGTGATGGAGCTAGAACAGGCATACGAAATGGCATTCAGCTAGTATTTATTGACTCTTGAAAATATTTTATTGTTCCAAATGTCAATCATGCCAGTATGGAACAATTCTGTTACATAATATTCTGTCAGTTACCTTTTGTTTGGCTGGTAAAATTTAATCTGTTCTGTGTAAACACTGCAGAGGTTTAATTCTCTTCCGTCTGCTCTGCTAATGTGTCTACGTATCCCATTTTGTCCGTCATGACAAGAGGATCAATTCATATCGCAATGGCGTAAAGGTAAAAATACATCTTGCTCTAGGCACCCTGCCCTTTGTGCCTCGTTCTAGAAGTGTGATGTTACCGTATTCTTTCATAAATTTCAAAAAAATTGTTCTCATTCCAACGCTCGTCTCTTTCATCAGGTTTTGTAGTGAAATTTACGATGTTTACTCCCAAACCACCCCCCCCCCCTCCCCCTCCAGAACAAATAACAAAAGTAACCCTGAACTCCCTGGGAAACAATAGGTAAAATACTTCACAGGGGAAGTCTGCCGGTGTAATTTGGTTTGATTCACGTTGTCATGGCAACAAGGCATACAGATAATGAGATATATGTAATAGTAATCTGTTTGTGTAGAGTTCTGAGATATGAATATGACGTTTTGTTTTCACTCAGTAAACAACTATCATGAACTTGCATGTTTATTTATGATTGAGATTTTACTCTTTGGTGTATCGATCAGCCTTTTTTCAGCCTTCCCCAAAAATCTGATTATCTTTTCAAAATATCAATAGAAGTTGACAGTTCAGTGTTCTGAAATTTGCTGCAATGCACATTTTGTTTAATGTGGGAGCTAAAAAAAGTAAAAACGATAATACTTGTAGCCAGGTGACGAAAGTGGCAGCTGTTTTCTTTTTCATTGGATGAGAGATGGTTTTACAAATAGTTTGATGACCTCAGTGGATTAGAGGAGTGCGATAGCTGTGTAAACAAACATTCATCTCACTACATGTACATGTGTATGATGATGGAATCACCATTTGTTGTTCATACTTTCTGCTGATAACTTCTATCCAACAAACCATGTATCTGTTGTTCTTGCAGGAGTTGCTGCCAGACTTAGCGTCTTTCAAATCGACCGCACCGGCGTACACGGACGTTAGGGCACCTCTCAGACCATTTACAGGTAGATGCTGTTCTAAGTGTACACCAATGAGCAGGGTAAGTGATATTTCTCATCTTGATTCCTAGAAAACTTTAGTGCAGAAGGGAATTCACTGAGGTTGTGATAGCTGGAGAAATACCTTGTAATAGTCTTCTTAGAGGAGTAAATATTATGCAAACAGTCAAACAATTTCCTTAATTAATTTCAGGATTTGTGTCTGTCATAGTACACTGCTGATGAAATTGTTTAGAATTTCAAAGCTGTTGGTCGATAACTTTGTCAATCAAAAACTGAAGAAATGGGCTACTGCAAAGCTAATATAGTTTGCCATTTTAACTATCAAGATGTACTGCCTTCTTATTGTTTTCAATAGAATGGATGGAACCAAATACAGGGAATAGGGGTGAAGAGATTGATTCACAGCAGAAAATATGATTGTGCTTTCAGGCGATGGCTATTCGCCATTATTTTTCTCATTTGTCAGTAACGACTGTTGAATTTAGCATTCTCATGTCTAGAAAATCTCAACGTTCTGCCAAGTATTTGCATCATTATTTGCGAGTAATGGCACGGTGTTTAACGTAATGTATTTTGCTCCACAGGGGATGTATTATGATAATGATACACCAGCAATGGGAATCAGAAATATCCTTCATGTGCAGCCCGGAAGGTGAGTGACTGAACATTTCCTATCAATGCAGCGATATTTACCAATCCCCAAGGGACAGCGGTGAACTTTGAATGTGGTATAACAAAGTTCATTGCCAATGCTTCGCTTCGTCCCACCCAAACTTGGAAGTTAATCCATGATTGATCAGGAATATTGAAATGAAACAGATCGAAAATTCGTCTGGAGGGGGGTGGTGGGGGTGTACATATGGTGTGGAAAAACATCCTGTTTACAAACAATCTATGCCCGTCACATGCTTACAAATCTGTTCACATGATTTCCATGTGATCATACATTCAAAATGTAATTTGGAAAGGTCACATGATATTCATGTGACTCTAGTCTTGGAATCAAAAGGAAATCCTGGTGTCATCTGGAATGGAATTTTGCTAGGGTCCTGCTACGTTTTTAGAGTTTGGTCAACGTATGTAACCAAATCACTTTAATTTTAATCAACTACACGGTTGTGTACCATGGGAAATTTGTAAAATTAAACAACAGTTTCTGACACCGGCACGTTTTGTTTTTCTCTATTAAATTACCAAATTTTTAATGTCAGTTTTTATTTAATTTATGTATGAGTTGCAGTTTAACTGACAAAAATATCAGCCATCTTTGATCAGATTGTACTCAAGTGTAATATAAAATATGAATAAATTTTTTGATTGACGATTGTGAAGACACCAGGTCATTGACATTTTATATCACTTGACAGATGTTTTTAATTCATCCATTATAGCAAATATAAATCAATATTACACTGAGAATTATGATGATGACTTCTAATAATGACACGTCAGAACGTTGATTTAATCAGTCTTTCATCGCCATCATCAATCAAAAGCTGTGTAATGAATTCATGTTGTGAATATCGTACTCTGTGCCCCTTGCCTTGGGAGATCAATTCTTCAGTCTAGCATCTGACGCATGAACACCTGCTCCAGGCCAAAGATCATCATGATCCATATTTCTTGTTGAAATATGCTGACAACACTACCATTCCAACAACAGATTTTGCTTACAAGCGTAGAGTATGGCACCGTACACTGCCATCTGTCTCTGATGCCCAGGGTTAATAAATCACTGTGAACAGTTATAGAAATTCAGACAGTCATTTAAATAACACTGTCCTAAGTTTCCACTGTCAGAACTGGGCCAATCTGTGCATATGATTATGAATATCTTCAAGAGAATAATAAGTGAAATAGAAAGTATTTTCATCCAATTATATCCTATATCCCTTCTCACAAGAATATGTTTACAATTTACCGCTTTAGAAATGAGATTGTTTGGCTTGCTTGGTAAATTTTCTGGTCAGAACTTTCAAAATGTCTCTCAAGTCAAGCCTCTATTTTTCAGTAAAATGTCACAAAATTGCTCATAGCAAGGGGGTGCTGTATTGGTTTACCAGGTGATGGCACATACTTACAATTGACATTTGTGCACGTGTACAAGCTGAGGTCAACAAGTCAGGCATTTATCATGTCAAAGTTGCGTCATCCAATTGGACAACTAGTACATCTGATCTCTGTGTGCATTTTCAACTACCATTGTTTCGTCTTTGCAAAAATTCTAACAAAATCAATATTCATCGATACCTGTCTTCTTGATATCACACCTGTGTCAACCCGTCTGTTTTGAATTTCGCAGGGGCTTTTTCAGTCGCAGATTCCCGATTTTAGCCCATGAACTTGGACTTGAACATACACACGACTACCCAAACCCAAAGAAGGTACTGGAGTCTGTTGTAAATTCAGATAGGTGAGTATTGTTACCCATAGTGCTTTGCAATTGTTTTCTAACATTTCACACAAATAATATTTTCTAAGTTTTGACATCATTTGTTCTGTCGGTTTTATATGGAATTGTGTTTTAATGACAGTAAAATCAGCATGAAAACAGGAAGACTTTTTACATTTTGTTTTGAAAACTACAGAAACAGCTTGCACCATTTGATATCATCATAACAAAATAATCCATGTACCATTAGTACAAAATATCTTAGTTATATATACTGCATGTTCTTTTGGATGCCATTAAAAATGTTTCAGACAGTGTTGTTCCAATGAAAGGAATTAATAAATAAATTTCTGCAGATAATCCATTTGAAATGAACTCAATGAGTTGGGGTCAAGGGTCAACTTTTCAGCAGGATACATGTATGCCAAACCTTTCACTTTCATGTGATAAATAATGTAAAACAAAGCTTAAATTAACTGACATATTCTCTCCTGTTGTAACAGGGTACAAGCTGCAATAGAAAAAAGTGCAATGTCAGATATTGATGGTAAGTGACAGGAAAACCCTCAGTACGATTTTCTTATCTTCATTTCTTTACTTTACATATTTCAAGTCAGTTATGAAATCAGCGTATCTTTACATTAATTTTGTTGATATGATTCAAAGACCAAAGCTGACCTTGTCATATAAAAGGGTAAATCATCTCTAATTTACCAATACTAGCCTTTCAAAATGGCCCACCGTCCACCTTCCCACTCTCTATAAAAGCTGTATGAAAATTTTCAATATTAAGAAAGAACTTGAGTTTGTGTAGAGGTTTCAAAATTAGTTAAACAAGTTGTAGTCCAATGAAGAATTACAAAAATTACAAGATTTGTAAGGTCTTAACCTGTTCACCCAGTTTCCCAGTAAACAGGTTCACAACTATGATAAAGGGTTTATTCTGTCCTAGTGGTACATTTTACTTCAAGGAGCACTAAAGACAAACAGATTGTTTTGTTACGAGAATGGAACTAGCTCTTTAAGTATGCCATAAAGTACAAATTATTCGCAGAAAGGGTTAATAATGTATTGTTTCCTCGGCTGTAACTGGAATGGCTTTGCTTCACAAAATTGTAAATTCTAATCAAATGCATTGTCATGAAAAGAGGAAAACCAAGAGTAAATGAGAATATTTTCCTGATAGGTGAACCGGAGAAATTCCCATTTGCAGTAAAGAAACATGCTGCCAGAGCGTATCACTTAGTTACCAATATGATAGCAAGCATCTCCAACAAACTCATAGGGTAAGTGTGTGTTTTCATTCATGAACAGATAAATACATGCCACCAGTCTCAGCTGATAACATTTCATGGCTTCTGCCGTGTTTGCATCATATTCTGTCAGCAATTTGGAAAGTTTTCACTATGAATGAAAACAGGAGTCACTTTTATAAAAAGCCATGGAAATTTTTTTCGTTGTGGTAGAGTTTCAGTACCTCTTGCACTATCATGCTGTTTACCTATGATCTGTCGGAAATGTAAATACATACACATCATATCAGAACAGTTTTGACGTTCTTCTTGATATTGATTCCTCATCAATTCTTCAGCCAAACAATGTTTGCCATTCATTTTTGTTCACTTTTTTCATCTTGATTCGGTTTGAGGTGACGATTAATTAACCAATGATTGTGAATGTGTCATTTTCAGATTTACAGGATGGTTCCTTCTGAGAGTCATGTCCAGTTTTTTCACTGGCGTTCATGTACATACAGGACAGATGCAGACAGTCAAGAGAGCATCAGAGGTAGGCCTGTGCTAGCACATACCCAACAGCATTTCTCTGCATGTTCGGGACAAATTTTTTTGAGGCAGCAAATTTTTGGAGTTTCATTTACTGGGACAATGAATACCATTCATTAGGGGAAGGCTCCATTAACTTTGATGGTACCTGAAACCCGAGTTGCTGCCTGCCAACTCGGGTGACAAACAGAAGACTTTTAATCCCCAAGGTGTTAATTTTCCATTGTTGCGATTATCTTATCGAGCTGGTGCTATAATAGGAACGTCAGGGCTGTGACGACTCACTCAGTACCACGGGCACACACATATGCTTGCACATGGAACTATGTTGACAGGAAAAAGTGAACTGCCCTCTTTTCATTGCAAGTAATCTAGTTTATTCTTTAATTTAGGCTCTAAACTAAGTTTTAGAAATATGGTGAAACAAAATATCGTTCTTCGTTCACTTTCATTCAAGTTTCCTATTTTCGGACGCTTCACTTCAGTAACGCGCATTGATCCTTATGGAAATGTAATCAGAACAGCATGGAATGTTCTTTCCACGAGATTTTTCTTGCACTTGTAAACAACGTAACGAGTGAGTAAGGACTCCAAGAGCTTCGCGTATCCTGTGACGTTACATTTCCTATAGAGCGAATTTAAGTCAATGAATTGCTAGCCGGATCCGTCTGTAAACAGTATGGCCACTCGTACATATTATAAGAAAGGAGATATAGTAGAGGCAGTTAACGAGGCCGGTCGGCGGACGGCACAATTTTCAGTGATTTAATTCACGGTATGAATTTCACAATAAAACGAATTCGCGAGCTTACCATTGATTTTTGGTGATGTTGAATATAATTGAAAAAGAGAGCTAAATTCCAGTGTTCATGTTTGATAAAATTCCAAATTGACGACACCCAACGTCAACCTGTACGACACCGTATGTGTACAACACAACCTGCAGTCGACTAGTCGATTGTGACACAGTAAGCTTACACATAATGCAATATCGGTCGACCCACAGTCCCTCTATCCATGCATTTCTGCAGTTGTCTTTCCTATTCTGCTCAGTTAACAGACAACATGATTTCACAGAATATTACACAGAAAACATAATTAGATCATATTTGGAGGCACTGAATATTAGCATTGCAAGAGAAAGCGACGACAAATTTTCCGGTGTGATTCCAGCCGTTGCTTGTGCTACGTCAACCATGAATGTAAAAAATAGACATCCATGCGTCAACACACTCGCAGCGATCAACCCCAGAAATTATCGCACACTATCATCATTTACGATGGGAGAAGGATCACGAAAAACAAACACCGGTTTCAGGATATGATGATTTCTGTCTTCGTGTCGTAGATAGACGCAGAGAACACTTAACAGAGCCAAAAACAGCGAAAATTCGAGAAAAGCATACACACAATCGGGGACTGTGGCATGCAGGACAAACCCAAGCTACGCATTATCACGTGACTGTACCTCGTATCGCGGTTTGGCTGTGCGATCCAGGTGATTGACACCTTTTACAATAGGCGTTTCCAGACCGGTGGATAGAGGGACTGTGGTCGACCTGAAAGTTGACACTGTGATCGACGTAGCGTTTCAAAAGTACGAAAAATGAGACCAAGTAATTGTTTGTTTATTTAGATTTGATCTAAAACCTCCGGCAACCAACAGACAAAGTCCTACTCTTACGCAGAAAATCAAAGTTTTCAAGCATAGACTCCCTCCACAAAACGCGATGTAGATCTATGATCGACTATGGATGCATTGACGTGGCCACAGCGTTTCAAAAGTATGACAAATGAGACTCAGTAACTTTTGGTCGCTTTACATTTGATCAAAAACCTACCCATCAGACAAGGCCCTACTCTTACGCAGAAAACAAAAGCTCTGAAGCGTCGACTTTCTCTTCCGCGTTTGAGACTTTCTTCTCTTTCGCGTTTGAGAGAAACAAACGTCGGCTATATTCGGAAATGGCCGGCTATTGGTGGGCGTAACGTCAGTCCAATGGCAAGCTGCACCCGATGTGAGTTCACGTCGGAATAATTCGGACTGTAGTCGGGAAAGCAAGGATGACCTCGAGAGCGATTCCGAGTACAGTACACGTTCGCAGATCGCGGTACTACAGGCTGATACTAGATAGCAACAAGTTCACCGCGTAAATTGCTAGATTACATATAGCCACATAGGCACTTCTGAATGTTATCTCCGGCTTGCAAGACAACAAATATCAAAATATTATCATCAAAACCAGAATTTCGGGGCTAGAGAGCGAAACATCGCTGAAAAGTAGCCGGCCAAAATACGGAAGTAGCCGGTCAATTTGGCTGGCATCCGGCTAAAAATGAACACGCTGCAAACAGAGAGGCTTGTTGCGATGGACGAGTAGCCTTTGGCTTTTGACCAGAAAAATAAGTGAGTGTTCATTGATAATTCAAAGACTGGATCCGTTGACACCAAAGTTTGCTCGTGATTTTCATTACATTGCATGCACCTTTCCGCAATGTGAGTATGAACTGAAATTGAAAGAGTACGTTTTAGTAAAAGTCCTGTTTTGTTGTGCTGAAGTCCTGTTTTGTTGTGCTGATTTTCGCTACCGTACTTTCTCATACAAAAATAGCTTTTCGTATGCAAAATCAGCGTACGTTAATTAACTGCTAGTATTGTTTAAACAGCATTTTATTTGAAAGGGATTCTATAGTACCATCGTTTTTGTAAACTCTTCATGCAATTTTATGAACTAAATGATGACTTCAAAATAACAGCAAGTGCTGGACGGCACTTTTAACGCTGGTCGGAAATCATGAGTGCCGGACAAGAGCCGTCACGGCATGGGCCATGTTAAAAGTAGTTCCGGCAGTGCTAATGTTTTGTTTACACTAAAAGATAATCTGTTCGCATATGTTGACATAGCGATTAATCCTCTGATAACCAACTCGGGTTACTCGGGTACGTCCAAGTTAATGGAGCGTTCCCCTCATGTGGAGTTGAAGGAATGCTTCCAGAGATGGAAGTTATGGAAAAGTAATTGAAATTACGTGGGTGTCCCTGGAAAGCAAACCACACATCATGTCAGCTTACACTGCACACATAGTCCAAGCTTAATGATAGGCAATATTTTTATCTTCTTCCTAAAGCAATATACCAAGAAACAATGAAATGTTTATACAGGTTAACACGCGTTTATGGTCACGTAAGCACTATGCAATACTCCAGTGTAAAATGATATTTCAAGGGTACACTAGGATTCAAAATGAGTAAGTTGTGTAGTTGTAAGAAGACGTTAACCCCCATGTAGCTGTAAGTGATTGAAGTATTCCATGTGGACCTTGTCTGGGTATTCCTCGTACATTGACCCGCATTTATTAAAGGCATCACTGAAAACAATGTGGTTGTGGTTAAAGTACAGAGGCGAGGGTCAAAGGTCAATTTAATAGAGATCTCTTTGTACACAGTGTTGCATTATATTAAAGCATGGCAGTTATTACCCTACATAAATTAATGTTATATTATAGAAAACTTAATTATGAATTATGATTTCAACGGAACTTTGAAATAAACAAATTGCACATTTGCAGAAAGAAATGAAATCTCTTCTCTCCTCCAGTGCATTCTTGACTTGATTATTGTACTGTAATACTGGACAAAGATGATTACAACATTTAGAATAGAACTATAACAATTTCAGTTCATTAAGAATTTTTAAATCAAAATTGTTGGGCTAGTTTTACATATTAATGATGTCAGTTTTCTATAAACAGTTTACATTAGCCAACCATTTCGGGAACAAAAGTAAATGATAAAAGCTTGAACTGTCTGTATGGAACAATACTGACAATTTATGACTCGGAAATATTTTTTTGGTAGAACAATGGAAATTTTTCTGTGTTTTGGAAAGTGGCAATCAGCCAAGACAACAATTATTGCCCCTCCTTTGAACTTTACACATAGTGTCTGTAAGACCTAGTTCTGAGTTCATCAATATGTTCTTGAAAGGAGAACAAACTTCTGGTTTGTCCCTTGAGACATCACATAGCTATATGTACAGACTGCAAGTATAGCAACTTCACTTGAAAAAACTTGCAGAGAACTTGTTTGCTATGAAAGTATTAGATCTTTGAAGTTCAAACCAACTTTTAAACCCGTTTTCCCCAAATTTTGTGGTACTTAAGCAATGCCTTATATGTATAAAGATGAAGACTTCCATTTGAACAGATTCCCATTTTCCAGAAATACAAATATGTATCAGTGGGAGGCTATCAGAATAGTAGCGGTATACGGTTAGGCTATATGTCTATATCTGTACTGTCTAACCATTACGAAGAGCAGGCAATTAGGACCATGGCAGAGATGAATATTCAACTGATTTTGATATCCATAAGGACCCTTTGTAAGCCAACACAAAAACAATGTTTTTATCTAAATTAAATCTGCTGTTTGCTCATGTGTTTAATTCATTCATTGTGTGTCCTTTTCAGTAGGTGAAGTTTGATTTAATATCAAATAAAAACATACAGAGAAAGATAATTATACAGTTGATCATGATCATGGGTTTCCCTAATCAAATAAATTTTTTATGTGGATAATGTTTGTCACTACAAATAGCAATGCAGTCAAATTTTGCCTGGTATAATCCACAATGTACCTCCTCAGCTTGTAGTTTTATCCAGTACATGTTTTCTATAATGTAACACCATACCTTTGAGACAAAACAGGTTGCCTGATTGCAGCAAGGACATTGATACAGTTGTAAAGAATATCAAAATATATGTACATTGTATCATACCCAATAAATAAAATGGTGACATTTTTAGATTTGAATTTTACCTCTCAGAGTGCCAGACACGTTGCAGCGATGCCTTAACCCAACCATTTACCTTTTATTTGCAGAAAGGAGTGCCCATGATTTTCCTGCCGATGCATCGCAGTCACCTTGACTACATACTGGTCACGTTTGTACTACATCAGTGGAACATTAAGGCGCCACACATCGCTGCCGGCGACAACCTCAACATAACCTTTTTCAATTGGTTGATAAGGCACCTAGGGGGTTTCTTTATCAAGCGGAAACTTGACAGAGACGACGGCAAGAAAGATTATGTCTACAGAGCCGTTCTACATGATGTAAGTCTTGCGCATTCTCTCTTGACATTGATGGATTTAGGATGTATTGTATTGGCAATACCTGGAATGGAATTTTCCATCAGCAGGGAGGGGACTTTCATGGATTTTTTGTCCGTATCATGGAATCATACTCTGTTTTACTCCAGCACCTTTACTTCTTTTCCAGAAGTGATATTCCATATCCCGTACAACGTGGTTAGTTGTCTAGAACTTGTACATTTGCCATGCTATTTCAACCATTTGATAAAAAATTGGCTTTGTCCTCCATCGCAAACCAAGTCACCGCCCATTCCCAGAGTTTTAACTGGTGAAAAAACTTGATCACTCTATCACATCATATCTGTGTCGTGTTTCCGTATTAGAAATCAAGTTCAAAATCTCTTGTCGTGTTCAGTCTTGTGATAAGACTGACTAACCATTACGTTTGATCTTTATGATGTATCTACAAAGTAAACTCATGTACAGAATTCATCACAAATTACTTAAAATACTTTTTACTTTCATCGTCAACAGTACATGCTTGAAGTCCTGAGGCAGAACCAAAACTTGGAATTCTTCCTCGGTAAGTTTTGCTCAAGTCTGTTTTATATACATGCACTACGATTTTAACTTTGCCTGAGATGCAAAATATTTCTAATTTCCTAAATCCTTTCAGAATGTCATATGTTCAGATATTTATGTACGTGTTTTCCTTTCCAGAGGGAGGTAGATCAAGGAGTGGCAAATCGTTACCACCGAAAGGCGGCTTGCTGTCAGTAGTGGTTGATGCGTGTATGAATGGTAGGTCACACAATTTGCCTGGACTTTGTAACTTCATTCAAAGATTGACTCATACTTTGATCCGTTGCTGTTGATCCCTTTGCACTGCTTCAAAAAAAAAGGGGGACACTGATCAAGAGGTTAATACACTATGAACTACTTGTTGGTGTGTTACCTCAGTGTACTTTGCACCGTCTCGTAACCTGATGCCGGATTTATCATTCTAGACTTTTCATTAACACACTAGTGGCAGTGTACCTGTTTTGGTCGTACTATCATTATCCTTTTATCAGATTTTATCGTTACATGAAGACCAGAAAAATCTCTAATCTGTACCTTGATACCAATCTGCACCTCCGATACTCCTGTAATATACTTCCATATGTGCTTAGCTATGCAGAAAACTGTACTGAAGGGCTACAGGAGAAAACTGTTGTCTAGAAATCATTTAGCGGGTAATTGCTCTACATCTCAAATAATGGTGAAACAGAGGCTGATTATAAAAGAAACAGTGGGACGCCTAGATGGAGCAGATACAGAGCACCACAAATTTTCCCATCAATTAGATTAACTACAATTAAATGAGGAAAGCTACCAGTCTTACAGAGTGCAAACATGGGCATGAAGTAGAGTGGCCTTAAATTAGACGCTCAAAACATAATCCAATCACATTGATTGAATTTCTGGTAAATTTTGAGCCATTATTTTGGTGTTTTCAAAACATTGAAGGAAAAAAAATAAAAAGGGAGCTGTGACGGTATTTCAATACAGCATACTTTCACTGACTTCTAGAGCGAACTTGAACTTGTTTAGAGGATCATGACATTGGAAGCGTCGAAATGTGAAAACTTGTTCTGAAAGTCAACATATACACCCCATTGTTAAATACAGAGGTCCAATTATCATTGAAAAGAATACTATTAAAAACAAACAAACAAACAAACCAAATTACAAAGTTTTATTTTCAAAAGTGTAGAACCAGCATTGACTTACTTACTACATTTTCTTATCACACACATCCGATTCACAGGAATCATAAGTGATGCGTACGTGGTGCCAGTCAGTATAAGTTATGAGAAAGTGTGGGAGGGAAACTACAACAGAGAACAGATGGTAAGATTCATAGATACCATTTAGATCTTGTATCATACATGTAACCAAACTAAAAGCAGGAACTTTATCAGTGTAACTTTTGTCAAGTATTCGTGTCATTCAGGTACAGATATTGAAAATTTTTGTAAAACTGTAGCAGAGATTGTAAATTTATAAAACGATAGAAAATTACATAGAAAAGGTATGAATTGTTTAGTTACATCTTTACTTCCAGTTTCATTATTTTGATGATGAAAGGTCAGAATCTGGAGTCAGGATTGGCATAACACAGGGCTTCCAGTATGACAACACAATAGAATTAGAGACTGGCACTGTGTATATTGTACAAACCATATTTGAATATGAACCAACAAACTCATAGGAGGAATGGTCAGTGTAAACGTCAGTGTAATTTAAACATGTGATAGACAATTTTGAAATCTTTTCTTCTTGAATTTTCTGCCAAAAAGCATTGCAGCATTTTAATCATGTTTTGTTTCTTTTAATGATGCTTTTTGCCAAACGACATGGCTTAGTAATGGTTGTAGTCTATGGTTTTTTAGCTAAAATGTTGTTTTCACTGTGAATTTCAGGGTCACAAGAAAGACAGTGAATCGTTCCTGAATGCTCTGTGGGGATTGTGGCAGGTAGCCAGGCAGCACAGTTACGGCAGTGTCAGGCTGGACTTTGCACAACCATTCTCATTACAAGTAAGTGTGGACTGAAATATAAACTCCCATCATTAGAAACACTGAAGAGCTCACTCAAGTCTCAGTGTGGGTGAAGCCAGTCCTGCCATTGTTCCCAAGGTGACTGTAGATATGAAACTGTGTTGAAATATCCTAATGACCTTTGCAGTCCCAAACACTTCTGTTTGTCTACCAGTCATACCAGTTTTATCTGTAATCACATCAGCAATGACGGTCACATTTAGATAACTGATCATTTTAATGTTACTATGAGTGTGTCAAAACAACAGTAAAACAGAGAAATTCATGGACAAGTCTGTACTCTGCCGTTGTTGAAAATGAAAAAGCTTTTGAGTTAAATGCTTCTGAAAATATTCCTTGAAGATTACACATAAACATATCTCTTCTCAATTGTCTGTGTAATCCATTACAGTAGTTCCATCATAAAGCATTCTACAAAGTCTTCTGGTTTAGCATTAATCTCTGAAGGACAGATGCTTTGAGAATATTGAAATTATGAAAGGACCAACAAGAGATACTATGTCAATGTCAACAATTATTTCCCTGTCAACTCGATTATGGCGAGCCAAACTTTTTTTCCAAGTGGTGAGAAGTTAAGCTCCTACCACCCCATTGCACTGTATGTAGGTCCACCCATCCTATTGAAAACAGTGGGTATTGACCAAATTCTTGTGGTGGATGGGTTAGTATATGTTTGCACAATAAAATAAATAAATAAACGATGGATATATCACGGTCTTCCTTCTTTGTTTTGAACTCTCCCTCCCCCTCCAGGAATACTTACAGGGTGCCCAGCCATCCATCCCAGTGTCCAGTGAGCTGACTGACAACGGCAGTCCCAGAAGTCCAAAGATGAAGTCCGTAGGGAGTGATAACTCCCTCTATGGTACTGAGATCATCAACGACGACCTCAGGCTTGTCATCAAGGGTTTAGGAGAACATATCATGTGTGGTGAGTGATGAAAATTTAAACTGTTTGTAATTTAAAATGCCAGATTTAAAATGTTATGATCTGCATTCTAATATTTCAAAATCACGTTTTGTCAAGAAGATTTCAAGCTATGACTTTTAGTGCACCAATATTTTGAAAGTGAAACCAATCTATGAATTATTTGTAGGATTTCTCTTGAAATCTAGTTACTTGCTACATTCTTCATGAAAGGAGGGAAACATTTTCCACTGACACATTAAATTTTAATACAGATACAATTTTACACGGCCGCATAAAAGTGTTTTGTTTAAAGTCGTTAAGCAGATACCAATGTGTCAATTTCTTTCTTTCTTTCATGTTTTATTCAACAGAGGCAACTAGATGCCAGTCCATCATGAGTACAAACTTACTGGCGTTTCTACTGCTTACCAAGCACAGACAGGTACTTGATGTTGAACATATATTTTTAGCTCCCATAGCCTATGTATATATGGCAATGGAAGCTATTCTTATAGGCTAGGGAAATGTCTGTATGTCTGTATGTCTGTCCGTCAACATCAAAAACTCCAAAACCGCTGTACATTTCATCTTGATATTTGGTGTGTACATGGATGATGGGCTGTAGATGAGATTTTGTTCAAATGAAGTTGTCATTGCCAAAAATATGCAAATTAAGGGAAAAAATGTAAATACAGTCAAAATTGAAAAAACTCAATAACCACTGAGCAGATTACATGAAAAATTAGCATGTAAGTACTTTGGGCTGACATGAAATGATTGTGCACATCTTGGGTCAGTATCTTGGACTTGCTATTTTTCATGAATTTTTTTTGTAATTTTCTCCCATTTTTGGTCAAAACATCTCCTGCTCTGAAACCACAAGTCCGATTGATTTGAAACTTGGTATGGAAGTGCATAGGAGTGACCTTTCCCAAATTTGGGCAAATCGTGGTGAAATTTGCATATTTTTAGTTTACACGTCCATAGACTCCCATGTATAAGGCAGATCTCCATAGACTCCCATGTATAAGGCCACGAAAAATAAAAATTAGTTTCTCATGTATTCATATTGCAAAAAGGATGCAGTGACACAATTTTAGTCCCCACGGATGAAGTCCAGTGAGCTTATAGATTGGGTCATGTCCGTCTGTTCGTCCATCCGTGAGTCCATCCGTTCACGCACATATCTCGGATATTTTGACAAAATGTCATGTGACCTTGATGACCTTTGATCTCAAATATACATATTTGTCCATAACTCAGCAACCACAAGTGCTACCACCCTTCATATATGGTATGATGGGACAGCTTATGACGCCACATATTGTACCTCATTAATTATGCACATATCTAATTTTGAGCGAGCCAATAGAGCTAAAGGTCTGATTTTTGGTATATAGGGATAACTTAGCAAAACAATTTTTTTGACAAAATGTCATGTGACCTCGGTGACCTTTGACCTCAAATATACATATTTGTCCATAACTCAGTAACCACAAGTGCTACAGCCTTCATGTATGGTATGATGGGACACCTTATGACGCCACATATTGTACCTCATTAATTATGCGCATATCTAATTTTGAGCGAGCCAATAGAGCTAGAGGTCTGATTTTTGGTATAAAGGGATAACTTAGCAAAACAATTTTTTTGACAAAATGTCACGTGACCTCGGTGACCTTTGACCTCAAATATACATATTTGTCCATAACTCAGTAACCACAAGTGCTACAGCCTTCATGTATGGTATGATGGGACACCTTATGACGCCACATATTGTACCTCATTAATTATGCACATATCTAATTTTGAGCGAGCCAAAAGAGCTAGAGGCCTGATTTTTGGTATAAAGGGATAACTTAGCAAAACAATTTTTTTGACAAAATGTCACATGACCTCGGTGACCTTTGACCTCAAATATACATATTTGTCCATAACTTTAAGAACCAGTCTGTACCTATTCTGTCATATCAATACACCAAGACAATCTCCAATAAAATATTCAATTACAATAAGGCATTGCGGCATTTAAAAATTGATGAATTCCTTCAAACACCAGCATCCTGTGACTGCTCTACATCTCCCTTCAAATATACTCCAGTTGGCCATGTCATCACTGGTGATCTGAACTTGGTTGAACATCACCACCTTCGTAAGATATTATCTTGTGGACCCAAGTTCAGAGAACCTCGCAGGATCAACTGGAACCATAATTTAAGATCATTATGGACTCAGTTGAAGATTATGCCAGGAAATGGGCTAAAAGGGAGGATGTAGAGTTGGACACACTGTCAGAATGGGTCAAATCTGTGAGGAAAATAGTGCGTGGCCGTATTGGTCGACTAAGATCACATGTTTGCAGAAGACCCTATTCTGTATTTAAAGATCCTGATGCTGTTAAGTGTTTGAATGATATCCATGACAAATATGTTGTCGTCCCTGCTGATAAAGCTGCCAATAACATTGTATTTGTCTGTAAGAAGTATATTTTGAATGTCTTATAGACGAACTTGGTGTAACTAAGACCTCAACCAACTCCACTTACAGACAATCAATGTTCAACAAATCTGAAATTTTGGCAAACCATAAGTCATTCATTGATACTTTTAATATTACAACAAAGGATGACCATAATAAGTTGCCTAGCTTATACTGGATACCAAAGCTCCACAAAACACCTTACAAAGCTAGGTTTATCGCAGGATCTCCAAAATGTTCAACATCAGAGTTATCAAAGATACTGACTTCTGTTCTTTGTACTGTTAAACGGGGACTTCAAGCATACTGTGATATTGTCTTTTCTCGGAGTGGTATAAATCAAATGTGGATATTAAAAAATTCGAAGGAACTCTTGGAAAATTTGAAATCAAGATCTGTTTCAAAAATAACATCTATTAAAACTTTCGATTTTTCCACATTGTATACCACAATACCACATGATAAATTGAAAGAACGCTTGAAAAACATCATCAACCAAGCATTTTTCTACAAAAACGGTTCACGCCGTTACAAATATGTGGTATTAGGGTATAATTCTACATATTTTGTTAAAAATACAACTAATGCTAAAGTGTTTTATACCGAGAAAGACATTATCAGTATGCTTGATTTCCTCATTGACAACATATTTGTTGAATTTGGAGGACACATTTTCCAACAGTGTATAGGAATTCCCATGGGCACTAACTGTGCTCCCTTACTTGCCGACTTATTCTGTTCTCATACGAGGCAGAATTTATCCAGAACCTTATCAAGCAGAAAAAGGTCTCTGTAGCTCGTACTTTCAACCTAACATTTAGATACATAGACGATGTTATTTCATTGAATAACTCTGAATTCAGTAAATATCTCGCTATGATTTATCCTCCAGAATTGGAGATTAAAGAAACTACAGAAACGGCCTCTTCTGCTTCATATCTGGACATTTTACTTGAATTTGACTCCAATGGTCACCTTTCTACTAGGCTATATGACAAGAGAGATGATTTCAACTTTAGTATAATTAATTTTCCTCACCTCATCAGTAATATTCCACTCTCACCTGCTTATGGGGTATACATTCCCAGCTTATACGATATGCAAGAGCATGCAGTTCATATGGTGATTTTGTAGAGAGACATGGCCATCTCTCTTTCAAACTGTTAAATCAAGGTTACACCAGAGCAAGACTTGTCTCTACATTCAAACGCTTTTTTGGCAGGTATCGCAAGCTGGTAGATAAATACAATATCTCTCTTCGACAAATGATCACTGATGGCATCGGTGACATTGGGCCTTAGTTAGTGACCACTACCTATCTGACTTACAGATTGATATATGGCGGGTGCCACATGTGGGCAGGATGCGCTTACTATTTTCGAAACACCTGACATCACTTCTTGGTCTTTTGGCCAGAGGTCCATATATCTTTCTTTCATGAATTTGACTTTGTTTGTACCGTCTATTTACTGTCTGTTCTGTGCTGTTTTGTGTCTATGTTTACAACTATTGTCTTACAAATTTTGACCTAGTGTTATTGGATTATGGATTGGTATGATTGCGATTATTTCAGTAACCCCAAGGGCTACACCCTTCATACTTGGTATGATGGGAGACCTTATGACAACATATCCTGTACTTCATTAATTATGCACATTTCTAATTTTTTGCAAACCGAAGGAGCTTGATGTCTGATTTTTGGTAGATAGGGATAACTTAGCAATACAATTTTTTTGACAAAATGTCACGTGACCTCGGTGACCTTTGACCTCAAATATACATATTTGTCCATAACTCAGTAACCACAAGTGCTACACCCTTCATGTTTGGTATGATTGGACACCTTATAATGCCACATACTGTACCTCAATAATTATGCGCATATCTCATTCTGAGCGAGCCAATAGAGCTGGATGTCTGATTTTTGGTATATAGGGATAACTATAGGAGAGAAATTTTTGACCAAATGTCATGTGACCTCAATGACCTTTTACCTAAAATATATGTTTATGTCAATAAATAAGTAACCACAAGTGCTATGTCTTTTGCATTTAGTAGGATGGGAGACCTTATAACAACACACGCTTTACCTCATTAATTATGTACACATCTAATTCTGGGCAAGCGAATAGAGCTAGAGATCTGATTTTTGGCATATAGGGATTAATTAGCAATATAATTTGTTTTTCAAATGTCATGTGACCTCGATGACCTTTGACCTTGATTATACATATATATGCATATTTCAGTAACCACAAGTTCTATACCCTCCAATTTTGATAGGATATTAGACCTTAAGATGTCACATCTTGTACCTCATTTATAATGCGCATATGTATTTCTTGGCTGGCCAATACTGCTAGTTCCCCATCTACACTGCGTAGTGTTGTTTAGTTTGATTTAGTTGTGGAGTGGTCGAGGGTCCCTTGTTGTATTTCAAAGAGTGACCGATGGCCATTCGTGGTACCTCGCTCGTCATCCTTAAAACTGCTGCCTTGTCAATTAACACATGCCTAGGGCGTCGGCGACTTTAGGGTGGGTGGGTGGGCGCTGTCTGTCACGCTCCGCCGTGAGAAGGCATGGGTACTACATCTGGGTAAACCTTATAAACCAGTCCTCATGCATATTCATATTTAGTTAACCAATCACTACGCAGTGTAGCTAGTTCCCCATCTACACTGCGTAGTGTTGTTTAGTTTGATTTAGTTGTGGAGTGGTCGAGGGTCCCTTGCCTCCTCTCTTGATCTCCCTCGACTGTACCCAAAAAGCAAACCCCTCTCCAATACTCATCACGCACATCTACAAATACCACACAAAGATGAAAGAGGAAAAATTATTTATTTTCCTTCATAAACATAATAGTCGACAAAACATAAGTCAGGAGCAGATATCACCAAAGTCACCCTGACGGTGTCAGCAAACGTAGCCTGACCTAACCAAATTGTCCTGTTAATCTTCACTAGCTGGTGGGAACGCTGCTGACGCCCCAACAAGTTCATTACATCTCTGATACATACTATGCGCTTCTCCTATCGATTGTTGTTGTAATCTGAAGGCGGGGAGAAAGGCAACATCACCTTCGATAACTGCATGTAATACGATGCTGTTGATTGATTAGACCATCCTATATGCTGCATAATATCTGGGAGGGATGAACCTGATAAAGCTAATGCAATGGCACATGCACTGCGAAAACTATGAATAGTCTCTCCTTGAAAAGTGCCTGTTTTCTGCATATAGAATCTCAACCTAGCATTGGCTGCATTAGTAGAGATATGAATACATTCCACTTTCCGATCCCTTGAAGTTGAACGGAACAGGTAGCCAGGACTAAGCGTAATACTTACTGCAATTGAAATATCGACATAGTCATTTATGGCCTTGACTGGACAGATCAGGCTATTTCGGTTCTGAAATAGTGCAGAGGGCCGCACTTTCCCATCACGCAGCGTCTTCCCCATACATGGTTTAACACAAATCCACCTTCGGGTAATTGAACAATATTTTCGATTTTAGTCATTAAGAGGTCACCTGACCGGTCACCAGTGAACAAGAGAGTAAGAAAAAATGCTCTATCCCTCGCCAGTACAAAAGCCCGATATAAATCCATGTTTGGGAAAGCGCTAATTTCGAGTTAATATACTGAACGAGTTTTACAACTTTCTCGATTGTAATGGGGATTGCCTGTTTTGGTACTAAATTTTGTTTTAGTTGTTCTTCTGTGACGGCCTTTAGATATTCTTTCACCGTTTTATCTGCTGCCGGATTACCCAGTCCAAGCCTTATATCCCACTCTCCACCTCGTCCTTCCTTTTCAAATATCGACCTCAACTGACCAATATATGAATCGACCGTTTTAAACGCCAAACGATGAGGGCAGGTACACAAGTCTTCCCCGGGACAGTCTACACGATGTACAACAGTACGGCCTTTGCTATCCTTCCAAACCAAAAACCTCAGCACATCTTTAGGCGAAGCTGACAGTATAGTCTTACGTGTGTCCAGGCTAGCTAGGAAATCCTCAAGTTCCCCCTGTAACTTAGATTTTCGTTCACCATATGGTGTTGACCTTATACGCTCTTGAACCTCCTGAATTCTCTCATCCAATGTCATGATATCGATGGGCAACCGTAGAGGGCGGTGTTCACTGTCGGGCACTCGACGAAATCCGCATTGTTGGCAAAAATTGAAAGAAATATCATTGGGGTAACGGCACTCACGACATTTTTCTGCTGGTAACCACAGTCGAGGGGCACCTAAGGTAACATGGTCCGAAATCTGTAAAATATAAAAGAAGAATAACAGAAAACTCTAACAATTTTTTCCGGACAACATTTTAATTTTCCAATCATTCAAAAAATGAGTACGTAACCCTTACTTTATTTACATAATTACCATGTCCAAATTAACTAAAGGCCAAACCATAACAGAAAACATGTGTTAATCTCTGCAGTTGTCTAATCACATTTGCGGTAATCAATTCGGCACGCAAAAATATCATATACCGATGGGACAGAAAACCAGTGCCCTGTTTTTGTAGGGATTTCCCAGACCTTCTCACCTGCCTGAGCAAGTCGAACTATCTTGTATGATTTCATTTCCACTATAGGCCACCAATACATGCGGGGTGATGTTAAGGGAACAATTATGGTGGCTAATGCCTTCTCCTCCTCCAAAAACTTAAGTACAGGCCCTATCATCGAGAAAGGCGGGAACACATAGTTGTTTTCTCCACCAATTTTCTGTGTGAACACATCAATGCCCGCTGAATCAGGGGTCTTCCACGGCGTGTAGTGCTTTAAAGAAGCACCATTCCGACCACTCTGTGCATTCGAGTCGAGGGCCATTAAGTCGACTGTATGTGGGCCACATTTATTTTCTACTCGTTCCCAAAACGCCGGCAATAGTTTTGCGTCACTTGCCGACATCCTGCGCGATGGTTCATCAGCTGGATTTTCAGTTGATGGGATATACTCCATCTCCAAAACTATATCAAGATTTTCCACAGTACTATACAATTGTTGCAAAGCCTCGTTAGCCTCACTACTCTTTGTTCCATATTTAACCAACCATAAAGTGCTAACTTATTATCAACTTGGGCTTTCACTCTGGTATTTTAACCAACTCGCTATTTGCCTGTAAAATGTTCCGTAGGGCTAATATTTCTTTATATGCGATGCTTTTGTGCTGGAGATCACTAACCCAATAATCACATAATTGCTCATTACCATTAGTATAGATAATACCACCCAAGCCCCAAGGGATGCATCACTCGCAAGGGAAACTGTGACATGCCGTTCATATTTCCAGTATGACCAGTCTCGACCTGTATCAATTCTCCTCCACCCTAGTATTTCATCCCGAAGATCGCCCTCTATCGGTATGCGTGCCCCAGTTTTTCTGCCTTTGCTATTGCTTTGGTCATTACCCTCACAAACAGCCTTGCTGCTGGAATTGCTACAGTAAATGAAACACATTTCCCAACGAATCGCTGCATAGTTTTCACTGGGATCCATTTCTTTGCTAAGATGGACTCCCTGAGATCGGCAAACTTCACTTTCTTGGCAGGAGGTAAGGTAAATGCCCTACGATTGGTATCAACCCCAAATCCAAGATACTCAATGTATTGGGTAGGCTGAAGCACACACTTCCCTATCCCTAATGTGTAGCCTAATTCAATCATAGTATAGCACAAAATAAAGCATGCGGCGTCAGCCTTTTCGTAATTTGACAGACTTGTGCTATCTGTTATCAACTGACCCGCGTGTCTGTCGTCTATGTAAAGGGAACAAGGTACACCCCAACGACGCACTTCATTCATAGCTGCCAAGCCCACTGTCTGGTAAATATATGGGGAGCACTTCCAGCCAAAGGGCAGCGTAGTAGCTACGTACCAATAACCGCCCCATTGTATACCCATTAAAGCACGACTCGAATGTGTCAAGAAAATGTGATCATATCCACTCTTGTCGTCCGTTTTTGTCTGATAATGCCCTTTATCCAGATACCGTGGTAGGTTTGTAATCAAATCTAATCTAAAAGGCAGATCTTTCATCCACTTATTCAAGTATCGCTGATCATGACAAAGCCTAGGTTTTGTAGGTTCTATAACTAAAGGCATTACTATATATGGTGGTGGTACTCTGCCAACCTCACCCCAGATCTCCAGTGACCCTGCCTGTACCCTTTCTAACAGTGTCCTACCTATAAAATCTTTGTAATGTTTACACACTGCATTGTTCGGCAAATATACACTTGGTGGAAAGCCACAATCATAATGTCTCCCGCACACTTCGCCTTTAAAAGGAGTGATATAGTCAAAAACTGACACGTAGTCATTTATCCATTTTTCAACAAGCCTCTGGTTATCCTGATTTTGCAATATACTAGACCAATATCCCTTCTTTCCATGAAGTCCTCCTGCTTTGAAATATGCCGGATCTCGAAAATGGAGGTCACGTGCAGAGACTTTTAGTCCGTTCCGGAGTACCAGTTTTGGATGCGGCAGCACGGTGGAACAATTACGATCATCCAAATTTATCCATCTTGTGGCCCTTTCAAGATGTTCTCCGTAAGCCGGTAGAGGATTCACCCTGATTCCCTCTCCCATCCCGGAATAGCGGGAACATACACTACAAAGGTCAAAACCACTCAATTTAGTATCTATCGCATACCAAAGCGACAAACAGTCGTTTTGTTTGGGTTGTAATTTATTTTTTTTGCAGTTGTTTTTTTTTTTTTTTTAATTTTTTTTTTTTTTTTTTAATTTCTTTGGGGAAAAAATAAACCGGGCATAGGGTTAGAAACCCCCGCCTAGTTGAAACAGAAGGGACTGTAATTAGACTACAGTACACCTCCCCCAGGCACGCCCCCATTTCCCAACATGCGCAAACCATTCACACAACAGACAATTTTACATTACGTTCTTATGGTCCTTTAATCACCATTATCAATTCCGTGCTACAATACAACAGACAATATAGTCTTCCAGCCAAGGTGTCCTCTTATATCATATAGCCATACCTCAAACAAATCACCGTAAATCTACACTAATACCTATTTGTCATCTCTACTCGAACGGGAACGGTAAGATTCTCTTCTCCCGTCATCATATTTATCATATCTATCGTATCTATCGTATCTATCGTACCGATCATACCTATCACGTCTACCATAACAAAACCTAGCTATATGTCCAATTCTGTTACACTTCCAACATCGCAAACTTGATCTTTCTCTATTCTCTCTGCGACCAGCATTTGAACGGGTGCTAGTATTACCAACGGCTTTCTTAACTTTTGCAATTTTCTCTAAGATCTCTGCATGTGCACCTGATCCAAGTAGGGAAAGCAGCATTTGAGGCATAGCGGGTGATTGTCTCTCTTTACGCAGAGCCCGTAACATGGCTACGTACTTATGATAGTCTTTATGTCCTATATCCATCGATATGTCCACTAGCATTTCAAGGCGAGCCAAAGCTTCTTCTGGACTAAAAGCCGCTTCGTCCCGTTCAGCATACAACCGCAACTCCGTCAGTGATCTTTCGAACCTGTCGTAGGATTCCAGTCGAGGGCCACTTGACGTCTCCGATCTGCGAGTATGTGAGGGTCCCTGTAATGCAACAAAGCAAATAAACCTTAGCACCTGGGGTATGCCGCACGTTTAGCGTGTAATTTACATGACAATCATTTCTGGCCACACCCATTCACAGTCAGCCTGCAATATTCCCCGGAAAAAAAAATCGCCAACATGCAAGTCGTATATCGCAATTCTCACCAACGAAGAAACTGATATTCAGGCAGAAAACAGTCCCATTTTACATCACGAAACAGAAGACGGCACACCCTAACCTGTACAACTATCCCATTGCTCCCGAGTGTAGAAATTCTCGGAGTTGTAAATATCGCTTATACTCAAGGAAATCTATCCAGGCGTGCACCGCTATACCACCATGCCACGTAACGTATACACTGACGAACTTCAGAGCTTCTACTCTGTACACACTTTACTCTGTGCATTTTCACAGAACGACCTACGACATGGCATTTCTATAAATGCAAGCAAAACACGAGCAAACCTCAATGCGTCATGGGCGGGTCCATATAATGCAAACGTATTCATTCCAATGGCGCTATATAATTCGTCAACCCAAAATGTTTATAACCTGCCATGACCAATCCGGCCATACCTTTATCACATTATGTGACAAGTACACTAATTCCAGATTCGTCAAACCCACATATATAAAATGAAAACACTTGGGGACGACTCGTCGCCTTCACTACCATTCATTACAGTCTCAGCTTTTCATGGGGACGACTCAATACTAAGTTTCCTCTCCATTATGTCAATTCGTCAACCCAAACGCGTATTTCATAACTTTTCATGGGGACGACTCAACACTTGGTTTCTTCGCCATTATAACAACTGCCAATTCGTCAGACCCAAAACCACACTTCAGAACTTTTCATGGGGACGACTCAACAGTTTTCTTCGCCATTATAACAACTGTCCATTCGTCAGACCCCAAAACCACATTTTATAGCTCTTCATGGGGACGACTCAATAATCACTTCTCTTTCGTCAAACCCAAATACATTCCATTCTCACTCGAAAAGGACTCAAATCCCAGTTCCTGATGATATCTTCGGTCTTGAACGCAGATGATTCCATGAATAACATCGGCCACCTGGGGAATTTATTCATTTTCCCGCTACCACATCTTACTATCTCAAAAATCCAAGTAGGGGCCTAACAGTGACGACTCAAGTCAAAATTATATTGTTCATAATATCAGCAGGTACCCACGCATTTTCCACCTATCAGAATACAAGCTGGATGTGAAAAGACAACACAGCAAAATGCACCAAATATTCAGTCTGCAAGGTAAAACTTACCGCATTGACTGGTTGCACTTGGCTGGTACTTGTTCGGGTACTGGTTAGAGCGACAGTAGCGTTGGTGGTAGTGGCAGTCGCAGTCCTGGTTGTCGACATTCTACTTACAGCCAAAGTAGTGAGAACTGGTGTTTGCAGTGCTGTGACAACTGTTGCTTGTGTGGTTGGAGTTGCCATTCTGAATTCCACAAAGAAAACTTTGATGACGAGCGAGGTACACTGAATATTGCTGTATGTCACGCTCCGCCGTGAGAAGGCATGGGTACTACATCTGGGTAAACCTTATAAACCAGTCCTCATGCATATTCATTTTAGTTAACCAATCACTACGCAGTGTAGCTAGAGGTGTGATCTTTTTTCCTGATTTAGAACCATAACTTAGACATGCCTCATGTGTTTCAAATTGGGAACAACGACATAGACCTATGTGCCCATAGATCTCAACATATACACTCCAGTGATACTTCTTAATGACCACATTTTCCTGCCCCATCAAGACTAATACTCCTATTACAAGTGGGGACTATGTCATTGTAAATGACTTGTTGAGTTAATGGTTGTATCACAGTATTCGATATATCTAATCTGTATTTTTTCTATTTTATATTCTGAATAATTACATTAAACATATTTCACTGTCTCCAGTACATTTCATTTAAGTAGTTTCACTTCATGCACTTTATCCCTTTCACACATGTTCAAATATCTGACCAGAGAACAAACACTAAATAGTCCAGGATGGGAGCTACAGTGTCATTGACGCTATATTTTTTGTAATTGTTGAGATTTTAACAACAAGGGTGACATTTTAGAGGTTTTTGGAGACCTGCATTTTATCGGCAGTTATATTTATGGTCTGAATTTTCAGTACTTATGAAGAGAAATAATTGTAACATTGATTTTAACACTGCTAATTTGCTGATTCTTAGTGATTCTGACAACTTCACAGGAAACAGACTTTGAAAGTGAGAATTGATTCATTCTCCAAGCAGAATCGTCTTGACCTTCAGAATTTCTATTTTAAACTGCTTCTGAGAAAGCAAGGGCCATCCAAGAATTAGGAAGTACTTGTTATATGTATGAGTAGACTCACTGGTCATGAAAAGGCTGAGCATTACAAAGTGCAAATACCGTATCCAAATCCTGATAGTGGAATCTGTTATGCTATGCATCAGTGCATTGATTGGTTGAATCTGGTCATGTGATTCATTTACATCATATATGTATTGAACACAAGTTTGCACAGATGCCTATCGTTGACTCTGACATTAATGGTTCTTTTATAGGGTGCCACGGTGGCTAAACTTACAGCAGACCTTGAATGGCTCAGGCAAGAGATCACAGCCCGTGGCCGAGACATTGGCTTCTCAGGCAAGTCAGAAGCCGTCATCAACTATGCAGCCAATCTCCTTGGCAACAAGCTGGTGGAAAAGAGGAAAAGGAAACGGCTGATGAATAAAGTTGAAAGGGATGCGGCGAGTGCAGAGGTAGATGTGCCTCATTGTCAAGGCAACGACATCTTAGTGCCAAACACCAGTTTGCCTGATGTGTTGGAATTATCCTACTATGCCAATGCCGTGACCTCAGTATTTCTAATGGAAGCTGTGGTGGGTAGGTATTTTTTTGTATCCATCTTTGGAGGCATACATTGCTTGTAATACTGACAAACATCTATATATATAAAATATGAGAGCATCATTTTTTGGTAAGGCTAAATCTTTTATAACACTTGTCCCAAGACACCTTGTACAATATTCTAAATTGAAGTTCAAGACAGTGAACTTAAAGGAGATAGTTTGAACTGCAATTTTGTGATGGTATGAACTGCAAGATCATCATAGTGTGCATAGCTTGCTTCCAAGTAAACTTGACCTTGCAGTTGTCCACGGTAACCACAAGGGAGGAAATGGATTTAGTCTATTTTGTAAACAGTGTGATTGGGCATCCTTGACAGTTTAGATCATGAAACTTTGATTCAAAAGGAATTCGCTCAAATTCTTGACAACCTGTAGCTCTAACAGCAAGTAGTTGTGTGCTATGGAGTTGAAAGTGTTCCCTGTTGAGTGAACTTGGAGTCATTTCTCTGCACTGGATACCTCTAATGATTGGCTGCAGCAGAATGCAAGACCGACATGCCTCAAAATGTCGGTTATGGATCGCAATGATCGCAGCCATGCATTGATTGGTTGCATGTTGTCATGTGACTTGTCCATTACTGCATACTTAATGATGCTCTTGTCTCTATGCACACAGCGACGGCTATCGGTGCAGCTTGTGATGAGAACTTGACAGTGAAGCAGGGACATGATGAGTGCATCACTGTATCCAGGGACAAAGTCGTTGACAGAGCTCTGGAGTTGTGTGATTTACTTCAGTGTGAATTTACATTTATTCCGGTAAGTCATTTTACAGTCAGTAAAAATATAATGCAACAATGGTGGTATGCATGTTAGTACAGCCCTGAAATCTATACCCTTTCAGTGTTCTCCACAAATGAAAATGTAAGGCGGGCGGCTAATTAGCATATTTATTTGCATAATATTTGCATACAATTCACATATCACCAGGGCTATTCACAAGGCATTCCAGTGATGAGATATACTTCTGACATTTTTAATATTTTTCTCCATTCAGAAGTGATAAATGGCAAGCTGTACAATTTATTTTTAAATTTAAATCCTTTTTATTTACATTAAATAAATAATAAAACATCAAAAGTGAAAAAAAAAACATTGAACTAATACAAACAATACACAATTTAGTAAATATATGCACAATACCAACATGAAAATTCAAAAGTAGGCTTACATGAGAAGTATAAATCAGTGTTCGAAATAATCGTTGGCAAATGGTGGCACGTTTTCATATGATCCTCTGTTACTATATGATTGTCTGTAGCCCGATTTGTATTAAAGCCATGAACGTCTTTTTTACGTGCGGCGTCCATGACAAGTTGATACGGGACTGAATATTTGCACTAAGTTACAATGCGGAGTCAGCGGAGCATGCCTGCAGAGAAACATACGTTGACTTTAAAACTCTATTCATAATAAAGAGAGGCCCGAAAAAAATGATACCAGGTATTTCCAAGAGAAAGATTTGAAATTTCATCGACTCATAGTTCGGCAAACGTACAAAACTTTGACAACTGCGCGGCGTAGGCTGCCATGCATGTTTGTGTGGAGCACGCTGGCGGGTACGCTGGCTGGCTCTTGATCTCGATCACACGCGACCTTTGAACTATACAGTACAGAACCGTATGTACATAGCTGTTGTATTCGGATGATCGCACGAATGATGATTTTAGCTCGTGCAGTTTCTTTTTACTTCATTTCATTGTGCCTTTCATATTTTAAAACGGTCACGGATTTGAAACTTGATCAAACGCAACTGCTTCTCAAAGTCAATCGAGTGAATCGCATGCAAGTTACGAATGCGTGACAGGAAATGACACACATGGCTTCAACGTCATGTGGACGTACACGGATCTCAAAATGGCTAACTCGGCTCGGATACGCAACGACCTGAGCACGCGAAGTACCATACTTTTTTGCATCTGATATTTGTGTCAACCAATCGTACGATTTTAGCCACATCTGATCGAAATCACTTTTCCTGACCTTCGGATCCTTACAAGTACGAGACATTGGCGGCAATGGTAGTTGCCTATAGTATAGATGCTTTGACTGAGTGCCCGCTGGCAAAAATGCAACACCGAGCCTTGTACCATGTCCGTTGTATGAAATGGACGGTGTCTGTACGGTACGGTCGGCAGCTTAACACATTTCAAGCTTTTTGAATTGAAGTCTTAGCGAATGTTCATCGGCACTACGGCCGTTTCACACTAAAAGCTCGTTGAAATAAAAGCGTGACAAAATCGCCGCTGAGAAACAATAGGTCTTCAACCACATTTTAATAAAGAGTATCGGCGGATATGAAAGAGGATCGGGCGAAAAAAATAAAGGATCGGGGCCGATCCTGTTAAACGGCCTGGGGAGAACATTGAGGATTGCATGCAGTCGCAAAACAAACCGACAGATGTGTGAACGGCCCCTCTTTATTTCACGACGTTGTCAGTTGCTGTCATTTTTATACAATAGGCTGTCAGATATTGTTCGGACAACTGACTGTGAAAACAGTTTAGGCTACAGAAAACAAAGGTGGGCGGGCGAGATTAAAGGTGGGCGGCAACAAAAAGAAGCCGGGCGCACCGCCCGTCAAAAACCCCTCGTGGAGAACACTGAAATCTATACCCTTTTCCTTATCCTGCCAAGCTCAATTTTCACCATCAGGTCAAGTTGGTCACAACCAGTGAGGAATAACAGTCAAATTCAAGTATTTTAACCTGTATGTTTGAGGAACCTTCAATAATTTGAAGATTTTCTTGTAACATGAGTGTCCTTCTGTTGCAGCCCTGTGAAAATTTGAGTACTGCAGTTTTAGATGGACTAGAACGGCTGACAACGGCTGAAATAATCATGCCAGAGGAGGTAAGAAAGTGATTCTTTTGCTTATCACTAATTTTTTGTAAGAAAAAAGTCCAAGTGCATTTATTGGACTTCTTGACAGATTTGAAAGTATTCATGTTTTGGCTAAAATGGCTGAAATTGGCCTTGAGGTAGATAACATTTGATACGTTAATGGCACCGCCTTGATTTTCAGCTCAAATTAGTGTCATGGCATATTGCAATAGGAACTCTTGTGGATAAGTTTGGGTTTGTTGTCTGTATGTCTATGTGGCTGTCTGTCTGTCAATTGCACAAACTTTAGAACAACTGAATGAGTCACTCGGCTGTTTGCTATGTCATTGCGTGACAGTTTAGATTTTTACAGGTGAAGATTGTAATTCTAAAAATGAACAATGAGTGAAAAATGAACAAATTTAAAAAACAAAACAAAAATAAAGCTCAGCCAGACTGCTGAGAATACTTTCAAACAATGATTTAGTCGCACCAACCGTACATGTAGGGACATTGATATAGAAAGATTCAGACTAAAGCCAAGCTCATTTTTGTTTTTATGAAGACCAAACACTATACGACCAGTCAGGAGAAGTCCTGGGCAGACAGACTGGCAAATAATACGTCCTGGGAAGAGGATGAAGATGTGCCTATGCAACCAGACCAACAGCTCAAGGTAGGTTTCCCCATCTACTCACCAATAAAATCTACATCTCTCATACAAATAGCATGAATGTAAGGCAACTGTAGCTGTAATTCTAGATTCGGATATAGCTTTATTTTCTGTTTAACCAAACATGAAGGGTACAAACATGTGATATTTTGATGTTCATATCTATTAATTTTCACACTGTCTGAGGTATACGCAACTTAAAGTAGCCATTTTCATGACCTTACATCCTGGTGTTTTTTGTCGTATGTAGCATTTGAATTCAACATCTGGATGTAAGGAAAATAGATGTTTCCCCAAAAATCAGTTACCATGGCAATTCAGTACAGCATTCCTTGAATAGAAATGGCTGTAACAGTGTTCACTCAACCTGATAGATTTTTACCGACGAAAGTGCCAGAATATAGGGTCATTTGTTGTCATGACAATTCTAATACAGACGTAAATATCTGATGCTGTTAAAGAATTTCGTTAATGATGTGAATTTTTCTACAATTGTGCCAACCAACGTATTCATTTGACAATGTCAGAATTGCATTAGTTCATTTCAATGCCATGAGTGACCATCTCATTCTCTTATGTTACTATGGCAGATGTTGCGGTTGCTTAGCAACAAATCAGTCAAATGTGTAATAGTAGCTGGCATCAGTGAGATGACATACATGAAATAACACCTATGATGTTGGATACTGAATACAAAGTCCATTCAGTTTTAAGCTGTTCACCCCTAATTCCCTGTAAACAAGTCCACAGTCACCGTTGATAACAATGGGTTTTGGGCCAAACCATGGTGGTGAAAGGGTGAAACCATGTCCATGTGCGCCAATGAAACTAATATCGCTCATTTTGAAATTTTTTTATCAATTCTTTCTTGGCCACCAGATCAATTTGTCTTCAGAGCACCTTGAGAAGCTGACCTTCTTTCAGAGTATCCTGGCACCGCTTGTGGAGAGCTACTGGTTCTGTGCATGCAACCTGACCAGGTTAATCAAGAAAGATATACACGAGACAGAATTTACTCAGGTGCTTGGTTCCTACGCCAAGGAAAGGGTGTACAGAGGATTGACAAACTATGGTAGGTGCATGTTGCTGAATTTGTAGCATTTTCGCCCGTTGAGTCAGGGTGTTCAAAAGATTTGAATCAGGTTGTAAATTTTCATGGATATGAGTGCCAGAGATGGAAAGGACTTTATAGAGGATGGTTGAGGAAAACTTTTAATCATTTTACTCATTTTACCTCATTTCTCAATGTAGAGGTCCAACTTTCCCACAGAAAAAAATGGTGTGGGGCCAAACCATGATGGCGAAAGGGTTATTGAAAAAGAGCCAGTCAAACTGGTGAAATTCTGGTCAGTTTATCTGATGTCCTGCTGATAAAAAGAAATTTGTGAAATTATCTGAGCTGTGGTTCATTTTATACCATGCTGAACCAAGTTTGTAAAACTACCTAATCATTTCTATGGTGTTGTTACTGCAAGTGAAAAATATCTGTTTGGTTGAAATTCAGTTTTGACATCTTTAGTGCCAAGCTTTTTTATAAGTCGGCTGTTTGTACCAGTTTATCTGAAAGTGTAAAAATAAACAAGGGGGTTGAGGTTGGGTATGACAGTGTGTAATGTTCCCAGGTTTCCAGCATGGTCATTGAGAAAGAATTTAAGTTGATAAATGAAGAATATGAACTCGTACATTCTCATTTAGAAACAAAAATTACCAGAGTACAAGAAGATTTATCAAAATTTTGTTCATGAAAGGAAAAAACTCTGATAAGAAGTTCAATTGTGTATTTCTCCTGTTCTTTTCCAGCTGAAAGCTGTGCCTTGGAAACACTGAAGAACACTCTTCGGCTTCTGAACCAAAAGAAGATAACCGACACATACTTCGATGCCAAAAATAAAAAGCTGATACAACTCCGCGAGGCATACAGGGATGAAGAGAAATTGAACTCGCTAATTGAAAAACTTGAAGAATTCAAAATGTGATGAGTTTTTCAAGTCTGGCCGTCGCTGTACCCCGATATAGTATGAATCATGGGTCAGATTAGCAGATGTATGCTGAGATGATTTCGGCGCCACCATAGCTGAAAATGCAGTGGTATGGATGGATAAAGGCACAAATAAATGAACTATGGGATGTTGGAAAAAAAACGCACAACTCTTTGAGACTTTCATCTCTAGTTGCCTGTTTACCAGGCCAAACACATTACAGGACATGCCTAGTTCAGATGTAATTTGAGATGAAAAGGTCTAGAATATCATATCTGTCCAGTCTTGAAAAGTGTGATTTAGTCTGCTGTTCTATTATTTAGGCGTGTTTTTTTTTCATCAAAGTGAGAGGTTTTGGAAAGGATGTGTCCAAATGTCACTGATTTGGTGCTTAAAGTTAGCATTATTTGGTTGCCGATTAACATGCATCTATGCAGTGTGTGTCTGTGTGTTTGTTTGTTTTGGGTTCATTTCCTCAGTTCGACCAATGGAAAAATCAGAACTGAAGGGTGCTGTCCTCGTGGGACCCATGTTATGCTCAGTGATAAGTTGGACAAGAAATCAGTACTCAGCATTAGTTAATGCTGTGAAAAAGAAGCTGTATAGATCCACATTGTCCAACTATCAAGATTTTGATCTGCTTGATTTACAGCTGAACTTGTCTGTGAGACGGTAAAGCATATCGTAACCTGTACACCCCTTAAAGAGGAATAGACTAATCCTCAAACAATGGCGAGATCCCAGTACTTCATATGTTAAAGGAAGCGATTCCTTAGTCAAAAGGGAAGGATGTACTAAAAAACTATAATAAAGAAATTGTGTTAACATATGGTGGTTCGTAATACACAAATTACTAATACCAGTCTTGCCATTATGTATATCATTACTGGTTAGTCAATGCACGATGTGAAATGTATATCTCATATCAAAGTTGCTGCAGTGTATATTTCCATTCTCAAAATCATGTGCTTGTCTTGAAGTTTTGTTCATTTGACTTAACTTCTGGAAGCAAATCTTTCGTCAGCTCTTTGTTTTCTGTAATTGTTATGTAAGCAGCAACAAAAAAATATCTAGACTCTTCCCCCAAGTTTTATATAAGTTGATATTTCTGTTCTTTGAAATTGCATTTTGCCTGTATGTAGCTGTAGGACGTTTCTTGTACTGTTTAGCCAGTCTAACAATAGTTTGCAAGCCTTAATAGGCTGAAGATGTTCCAAATTTTTAAGTTTAACTGCCATCAACAGGTCGTATCAATGCAATTTTTGTTGTTTTTAGGATTTGCTTAAAAAAGATGGGAGAGAGACTAAGAAATGCTGTTGAAAATGATGACATTGGGAATGTGGAAGATGAAATAATCTTCATCGTTTTGCAATGAAACTTTAAAAAGCAAAACAGTATCTCGGTAATATAACGGCGATATAATGTCAAAATGTGCAGATTTGTCTATTAGTTTGTAAAACTTTTGATAGTTACAACATCAATGTCAAAGTCAAACATTGGAAAATGCTGTTCATATTATGCCATCAAAGCTCATATATATATATTTTCTTCAGTTTTGAGTAGATTACAAACAGAAAGTCATTTTTGGCCCCTGTAAGCACTTTCAAATACTTTGGTAGTTGATGAAAGTGCCTGTCTTGTCCCAAACGAATTTTAACTCCTCGGTTGGTGGCTGGCCCCTGACCCTACTCACCCCAACTCAGGTTCAAGGATTGACCTTGGTGTTGACCCTTGAGTAGAGATACAATTGTGTGTAGTTCAAAGCGGTGGAGGGGTATTACAGTAGAGGGTGACTGGCATGGGTGACCTCTCACATACCTTGGCATGGTCAACATTCTCGTACGACTCCGTGTTGTCTTTTGCATTTTAGAATTTTCTTCTTTCTCAGGTTATCAAAACTTGCAAAATGTAGTTATTTTTATATCCTTGGTAAATGTTTTTTTAATTACCTCACATTGTTAAAAAGGAAAAAATGAACAACTGTACTGTGTGTTTTTGTTTTACTTTGTTTATTACCATCTGTGAATTTCATTAAAAATGGTAGCATAGGTTTGTGTCAGTGATTTCTCTCATTTTGCAATAAACACAGAGTCAATGTAAAAAAGTTTTATTCCTTCAAGAAATATTTAAATTTAGATAACTAACGACTGACAAGAAAAAAAAGGGAATGTAATGCATATCCTTAAGTTCAACACAGCTTAATGGCCACTTGATGCGGGGTCCATACACTCCTGGAAAGTCCTGGAAAAGTCCTCGAAAATGAAATTCAGTCCTGGAAAGTCGTGGAAAATTGATAATCCGACCACAATTTTCAAAAATGACCCGGTGATCAGTCATGATATCATAAAAATGAGATGCAAAGTGGTATAGACAACAATATAATCTAAAAATATAATACATGAACAAATGGTATTTTTGGCCTGAAAATGCCGAAAAAGTCCTTGAATTTTAAATGACTTTTGAGTGTATGGACCCTGTGGATGTGTCTTTGTTCTCATAGTGTATATGCTTGGTTGGCTTATCATCAAGTGACTGATATGCCCATCAAAGTTACAAAGACTAGGCACCAGATCTAGTCAGTGCAGCGTCACAATATTATTTAGTTTTAATTTTACAGGTGTTCATTGTGAGTTCTATCTGAAGCAGGTGATCACCATGAGTCCCAGAGTACGTCTCTCTGAGCAAACTTTAATCTGCCAATTTAACAAGATATCTTTGGATATACTTGTGCTGTTATGAACTAATCAGAAATCATGTTACATGCCAGTGCTGGTATGAACAAATCAGAAATTGTGTTACATGCTTGTGCTTGATGTAAAACACTGATGGCTAATATTCTCATAACCAGTTCAGTCATGGACAGTGTATGGTGAACTTTACTCCATACAAACAAAGGACAAAAATATTAAAGCTTTCACAATGATAACATGTAGTTTTCCCCCTCATTATCGTGTGGTAGTATCATAGTCTTTGTGAGATCAAAGATGATGTTGATGAAACACTGTTGTTGACGGGAAGCGTATCAATTGCAGTACATGGCCATAACCTTCCTTGAAATTCAAGGTAAACACCAAAGTGGTTTGTTTGAAGGGCCAGCAATGCTGAGTGATAATAAGCTGATAATCCAAAGACCCCATGCAGTGTTCTAGGGATAGAGCAATGAGATCATGCATGATTGGTAATTGCGGAAAAAACTTGATCAGAGTGAGGGTTCCTTCCCTAGCTACATGATCATGTAACACAATGGCTAATCTGCAGATTTCTCCATGGCTTGGCTGGTAGTGGAAGTTGTAATGAGGGGAGGGAGAAGAGGAAGGAAGTCAGACCCCTCATTGTAGTGAAGTTACAAAATGTCTTTCATGATTGGCCAGTAATGTTTAAAAGTTAGAAATTGATGAATTTACAAAGTGGATGTTTAGTTACACAATGTGACTTTACTAGTAACTCAAAGGGTTTTTGTAAGATTCTGTTGTGGAAAAGGAATAAGATATATGTTTACTGAATGACTGAGGAGATTCTACCAAGTTAGTGTTCATAGTTTTTGCGTGGATTGCTATTTTGAAGAGTTTATTCAACAACGACATTTCTCTGAAAGAGACAACACACACGAGCAACTCACAGTTGAGTTATTCAAGTCAGATTTCTGGAAATAAAAAGCGTGTATCTCACTGAAGTTCTCAAATATGAATGAACATAGAGTGATGAAAAGTCTATATGATAAAAGCTTGATTTTGGAATCATCCAGTACGTAGTACCACAACTTTCTTGAAAGGTTGTCTTGTAGATTATCAATGTATGAACAAGATTATTGTCCAGTTGTCAGAAAATTTACTTGTCTCAAGCAGAGCATACTTCACCATGTCAAGTTACAAAAGTATACAGTCCTGTCTTTGGGGTTTGGAGGGGAGGGGGAGTATCCATGCATAAGTTGACACCTTTACTATGACAGACCGTGTTTATGATACTGATACATTAACTGGCAGGATGCCAATATATTCATATTTTTTTTTCTACAAATGTGAACAATGTGTCTTCATAAACTAGTAAATTACAGACTGGGCTGATAGCCTCTTTTTCACCTTGTGTACAGTGGTAGTTGTTTTTTCAAAAATACCATCTCTGACCATGGAGGTCAGGGAACTGTTTTAGTACGCAGACATGATAAAATTCTCATTTGTAAAAAGTCCAAGAATATGTAGGTCAGTGTCACGCTAGGCTTGTATACAGAAAAACTAACTTTTGTAACAGAATCATCAAAATTGAGACCGGTTCATTCAAAGAATATTTAATTTCGTTTTTTTCTCAAGTTGTATAATTTTGATACACTGCATGCATTGTGTTTGATATATTTGACAAAGTTTTGCAACAAATTGGACATTCAGTTCTGATGCAAATTTGTCCTGACTCATCAGTTACATGAAGTACGATAAGATGAATCAGCAACATAACACATCAAGTATTTGTTGTCAAGGGAAAATGTGTTCTGCTGTGTGTTTCCCACGTACTGTCACCGTTGCCATTTTGGCAGAACCAAGTATTTAATTGTTGAGAGTGGTAGTAACATTACCTATACCATTCTGACATAAAGGTATGCCACGGTTTACTGTGGTTTTAAAACAAAAAAACATGTTTGTCTGCAGACAACTTCAGGAATTCAAAAAAAGACTGACAAAATTTCATTTGTCATGCATATTGTGGCTACTTCAATTTAACATTTCATTAATAAATAAGTAATTTTCACAGTCTGCAAAATTTCTCGTTTGTATTCTTTCTGCGCCAATTGTGTTGTTGGCTGGTAGAAATTGATGGCATATCTGTAACTGTTCATTTAACTTTGTACCCATCAAGCCTAAACGTCATTGTCCGATGGTATTGTATTGTGTTCTCAGGATTAAAAATCAGTGTGTGACCATCAAAGGTTGTCTGAAGAGATCAGACTTGAAACAAAAGGTCATGAATCCCAGGCAGTAATTGATGTACATATAAATAACTAGTTTTGTAATTTCATCAGTTTTTAACATTTCTGATCAAGATAAAAAAAGAGTTGTACCCAGGTGACTTTTGTTATTGTTGTGGATTTTATCTGATGTCATTGCAAGGATATCGCACGCCTTCAGTTTCACATTTTTTTGTATTCATCTGAATTCATACATTGTTTAACACTGAAATAAAGGTGTGCTAATGATCATTGTACCACATTGCTCTGAAATTTATGTGTGAGTGTTTATCAGTGAGTGTAAATGCTGTGTGCCACAACCTCATGAATATTTACTATTTGATTTGCATATCATGAATATTTGAATATTAGATCACTCATTAACATATATTGTATTAATAAATGATATTATATCATGCTTCAAACAAGCTGACCTTGAGAGCTCATTGTGATCAAGGTTCAGTAGCCTGGATTGATAATTGAAAGCAGTTGACTTAATGTTTATGATATCAGTAATGTTATTGAAAACCATTATCAAATAATTTGTCCTTGTATAGGATGGTCTAATTCACAGTATTTTGTCAGCATTGGTTATGGTCCTGAGTCGGGGTCAAACTACAAACACTATGTCAATGAACTCATTTGTTGGGAAAGACCACAGAATGCCAAGGACAGTAGGCCATTTGTCCTAATAAGAGTATATTTCCCTCAGTTCAATTGTGGTTAAGTATTCAAATTATCTGACCTTTCCACAAAAAAAATTGCCAATACACTCATATTTGGAAAACAATTTTACCGTTGCAGTGCCAACTTTAAAATACATAGGGAAATCAATCCATTTTTTTATACAGCAAATATTTCTCATGTTCACAGCTTTCTTTGAAGCAAACTGGTTTGTCCCTCTCTTTTTCCTAACATTTGATGGATAATATTTTCTTTTTTTTCACACTTCCTGGCTGACCCATGCTAATATCATTTGGATCTGCCCCTCATGTGGTGCTGTTGCATCCCAAGCTTCTTGTCTTGTGACGGAGAATGGCCAGTATATAAGACAGGCTTTGTGAAATGGATGCATAAACTCTATATAGCGTTCAAGCAGACACTACTTTGTGTTCTATAGGTATAGCAAACATGTAGGTGATAGTTGCAACACAGATAATTTATTCAAATGAATAATTGAGATGTGAGAGATGTGTAGTCTGCTACTTTATGTACAGGTGCTAATTATAATGCAGATAATTTATGCAAAGAATGAGAAATTAAGAAACGAAATATCAATTGTCTGTTAGTATGAAAAAGTTGTGTAGTAGAGAGGCTATATGAAATGGTTGCATACACTGTCTTTCATTTAGGCACACAGTACCTCATATTATATAGTTATGTGTGTGTTGAAACATGGATCACTTAAGGTAGAATGCACCTCGGGGACAGATATTCGGACTCTCAAACTTTTACAATTCTTTTTTGATATACCACTTGTAAGGGTTCATTTTAAAGCTCTTGGAGTAAGAAAACTTTACACCGGCTTAGTTTTACGAAATTCGAAAATTTTATTTTTCTCCATAGAGTTAACACAGGGATGGCGGCCATTTTGAATTTCAAATATCGGAAAATCTTGAGTTATTTGTTTCTCTAGTGCCAAAATTTGCACTGTGACCCCCGATTTTTATTCTCCATTTTGAAAGTAAATGGTTGAAAGATTCCTTAAGGAAAGTTTGAGCAAAAGTTTAAGTCTTTTACTTTCGAGGCGCGAACTACCTTAAAGTAGTATGCGCATGGATCACTTAAGGTAGTATGCGCCTCGAAAGTGAGACTTAAACTTTTGCTCAAACTTTCTCGAATGAAACTTTCAACCAATGGCATTCTCTTACCAATTCAACGATAAAAATTGGAGGTCACCGTGCAAAGTTTGGAATTAGCAGAACAAATTCTCTAACATGAATTTAAAAATGGCTATCATTCCTGTGTTAACTCTATGGGGAAAATTAAATTTTGGGTTGTCACTTCATTGCCACACACTTTTTTTCAATCGCCAAAAATGCACCTAGCAAGCATCGAAATCGGTAATGGTTCGATTTGAAATGCGCCCACGTGACTTCATCTACCGCGGGGTATTTTAAATCTGGAATGTATTGAAAAACCTGCCGATTTGTCGACTTTTCATCGGTAAGAGGAAAAATATCTGAGTATGATTGAGAAGGACTAATGTGCTTTGACCCTACGTCGAATTTTACCGATTTCGATGCTTGCTAGGTGCATTTTTGGCGATTGAAAAAAAGTGTGTGGCAATGAAGTGACAACCCTTGGGTAATGTTAGGCTGTATTGAATTTGCAACGCACATGTATATTTAGGCTGCAACGCACATGTATAGTTAGGCTGTATTGAATTTTGCAGCGCATAGTATAGTAAGGCTGTATTGAATTTCGCAGCGCATACTTTGTTCTTTTCTGCAAATACTATCAACAACAACAACAACAACAACAACAACAACAATAATAAAAACAACAACAACAAATTTACAGAGTCCAATATATTTTTATTTTTCTCCATTTTTAAATATTTAATCATCATCTTCATCATCAATATCGCTGTATTGAATTTTGCAGCGCATGTGTATAGCATGGAGGTAGCTTACCTCCATGTGTAGGCCTTACAGTGAGGCTGTCTTGAATTTTGCAGCGCATAATTTGTCCTTTTCTGCAAATACTATCACCTACAACAACAACAACAACAATAACAACAACAACAACAACTTTACTGAGTCCAAATTTATTTTTATTTTTCTTCATTTTTAAATGTTTAATCATCATCATCATCGGAGCTCGAGGACCCTTTGGTTGTCCGCGAAGTTTCTGAGTTCGGCTGCTCGGTCGCAAGGAGCGCTTGTAGTGCGCCCCCAACAACAACATAATTTCCAGCTTTTCCAGCTATTCAATTCAGTAATCTGGGTCAAAAGACCTCGAAACATAGGCTCAGTTTGTTTTTTATTTGTTTGTTTGTTTGTTTGTTTGTTTAGGTACGCACACATTCAATATTTATATGCATTTATGTTGGCTTTTCTCTCAAACAAATAAACATACGATGATGTTTAGAAATAAGCAAATCCTGGTAAATACACCGTAAATATACCAATGTTGTGGGCGATTTTCCGGAGAGAGCTCAAACAATGCACTGAACGTACAGTGCTGGCTTGTGCAAAGCAAAACATAAGCTTATAATACCCGCTTTACACGTGGGATATGTAATTAAATCTCATGTTTTGCCGTAAAATGAGGTTGAAAATGCATCTTCGAAATGAAAATAAAAAGGAAAACGGCAAAACACAATATTGTGATCTCCGGTTATTTGTGGTGGTTGGTTGGGTGGAAATTGGACAAGTGAACTTTGTTTTTGTGTCGGCACTCGGAGACCAACTCAGAACGCTTGCATGATTAAGCTTATGAATATAGCCTTTCTGTTAGGCAAAGATTGCATTTCACATCGGAGTAAATGCTTGCTTTCGATAAGACTGATCTTGAATGGTTTATCCTACAGTTAGTTTTTAAGTGCCAGACATACTGCAATCCTGAACATCTAAGGAAAATTTAGTTCACTCTCTCAGAGGACAAGATGTAATTTGTGTGCTTGCCTGGTTTGATGAAGGCGTTTCGATTTTTTTTCGTAAGTATAAATGACTAATAAATAAATAGACGAACGAATGCACAGATAAATAAATAAAAAATGAAGTCCTGGAATATAACAATTCCCCTGACATCCAGTAGTACCATAACTTCCGTCTGTAGATGGACTGTTACAGTAATTTAGTTCAGATCCAATTGACTATCACCTTGAGACTAAAATTGACTGTTGAAATGAGCAATTTCGTGTATACCAATGTAAAATTACAGTAATTATGGTGTAATCATGGTGTAATTGAGAACCTGGGCCTTAACGCGCTGGTGACATTCGGTCCGTAACTTGCATGCGGGCAGGAAACCTTTACACTAAACAGGACTGGGTTTATTCACAAAATATCAACGCATGCAAAACTTGTTGTAAAAACGCTAAAGGGTAGAAGAAATTGATATTTTGCAAGAGGCTTGGATTCCAAGAAAATGCAGCGTTGTAAAAAAGGCGTGTCCACAGAAAGTGAATACATGTCGGCGTACTGAATCATAGAGAAAGATAGATAGAGTCGCAACGGGTATTGTTTAAGGCGTGAAGCGGTTACGTAACCCATCCATGCAGGGTTGCTCTCGCCTCTCTTTTCCGAAGAGTGCCGACCATGAATCCTTCGGTAATTTTCGGATTTTCGCCAATTGTTAAGCGAAAGTATGTTCGGCAAAGTTTGTGTTGTTGTTTTCGTGTGGTGCTGAGCAGAATTGACGTGCTGGCGAAAACGGAATGTTTTGAGCTTCAGGAAAGTGAGTTTTTACCGTTTTAAAATTCCTCTCATATTTTTATGAATATATAATGAGCGTGTTTGAACCAAATTTGAAAGTCTTTTATCGATACTGTCTGGTTTTACTCAATGGTTTACGGTCAGTCATACCGTCTTTCACACATGCGTCAAGGAAGGACATGTTATGAAACTGCTGGCGTGTTATGTTTTGATTTGCGTGAAGCAGTGTTTCTGGCCTGAGAGTTCACAAAGTAACTATGGTTGCTACGCGACTGGCAGTACGATGCCATCTCGTCGTACATTTCGCATAATCTCGTGTAATTATCAACCACAAAAAAGCCTCCAAAAAGTTTAACACCTTTGAAGCTCATTTTAATATGAAAAGCCAATAGTCTACCGAGACGACCATGGAACAAAAGGCATGCAGGCGTCACCACTCTGTCTATGTTACTCTGTGACTGAATGAACAGTATATTGGTTGTGTGAGTTGTGAGCGGGGTAAGTGAGTTGAAAGAGCCTCAGGGTTAGTAAGTAAGTAAGAAGATAAGTAGTAAGTAAGTGAGTGAGGAGGTAAAGTAAGCCAGTTAGTCAGTAAATTAATGAAAAAGAAAATAAATAAATAAGAAATTGACAAACATTGAAATAAATATACAAACGCAACTTTGACAATTCCTAAATTATTCCAAATATCTGTGGATTATAGTTTCTGTACAGTAATTACAAAAACATAACTGTGTACGTTTAATAGTTAATTTCCGTGGTTAATTTGAATTTCTGTGACCGCCCGCTCTAACTCTTTAGCATAGTAAATCAAACTTCGATACGCTGCTCATGCAACTGATGCCTGCTTGTCATGAATCTCGTTGACATTGACGAGTTGGGCAAAATGTACTGCTGTGCATGCACGTAATGGTATGGTCGGAATTTCCAATCGATGGCTGGTGATGTGTCATCGCGACTGTGGTGTCTCTTCGAAAATCTGCGCAAACAATTTTTGCTTTGTTCAAAGCTCTATTCTGCGTTTGTTTGGATCTTCGCTAGTGCAGGGGAAATCGTCATGAGATGTTGCAGTAAATAACAGCTGATCCAGATCATGCACTGCCTTCTTGAGTTTACTCGGAATATTTACTTTCAGAAGTCGAAATGACTATTTACGCTTGTCTCGTTCCTTGATCTACGAAGTGACAGCGTGAAAGGAATGATTCGAGACCCGGAGTCGCCGATCTTTGGACCTCGCACTCGTGCGGAATCCCATCCGAACGATGGTCAACAATCGTCTTTTTCTCATGCGATATTGTACTCTGAAATTGACGAGACCCAAAGTGAACTCAAGCGGAGATCAAACTTTCGCAGATCTGCGATAGATGACGCGATTCCCGCTACCAAGCAAAGAAGTGTGATCGAAGAAAGCTTCCGACCTCTACTTCTTATCATGTCGGCTTTCGGTCTGTTGTTTCCGTCCGATGGAGGACAAGATGACAACTGTCGAAAACTTAGGTGCAGAAAGGCAACATTTCTGAAGTTTTACACAAATCTGGTGGTTGTCTTGGTATGGTCGGCGTTCGTCCGCTACGTCATAGGAGTTGTAGTCGGCGATATCGTTCCTACGCACATAACAACTGCAATAAGTGTCGGTGTTTGGTATTTCCAGAGTGCCTGCAACGCAGCCATATGCCTGTTTCATTCATTCAGATCCCATCGCCTGCTGTTGTTCTTTCACAACTGGCAAACATGTTGGCAAGACTCACTTCATAACACCGATGCTGAACTGAAATTCCCACGCTCTTGGATAAAGAAACGAGTCTGTGTTATGCTGTTCCTCAGCATCACCTTCGTTGTCGTGGCAACAGCCTATCCAGCCGTCGGGAGATACGGATCCAATG